>NC_088100.1:44544753-44919753 GCF_036370855.1 Dromaius novaehollandiae | reverse complement strand
ACAGCATGTCCTGTTGCCTGTCTGCAATATGCTTCTGGTTTTTCTCAATGCTCTCTCCAAGTTTATTTAGTTTTACAGGATATAGTTCAAATACCTTCTCTTCCGAATTTTCCTCACAGTGTCAGATCTCATTCTGTAACTATACTGCTCCTGAGGCCAACCTACATGGCTCTGCCATCAACAGTTTTGCCTTTAGCAAGTCTGTCTGCTATATTTATAGACAAAATGAAGAACAGCTTAATGTTGCAAAAACTGAAACAAGTCTAGACCAAAATTTTGAAATACATGTACCTTTTATCTTATGCTTTAAGCTGAGCCGGTGGACTGGAGCATGAGGATTTTGATGCTGATTCACTTGTTTCACTTGTTTTTGACATAGATCATCTCTTAGTAATTTTAGCTAAGTCTAATTTTAAATAAATTAGAAACTTTTCTAAGCAGAAAAAAATGAGTCTGGATTTAATGCCCCTCATGTTCTGTAGGCGACTAGATTCAAGATTTTCTTTCCCATGATATAAAAACAAAATCCTTGCATGGTATCTAGTCTCAGAAAATACAGGAGTCTGAGACTTTATTACCTTACAGTTCTGTGATACTTTCACTGTACTTCTATTGAACCAATCATATTCACCACCAGCATTCATTTTATGTGAAAAACTGAAATGTCCCATGAGTAAGTTCTGAGACCTTTTATGTGGTTACTGTTGCTAGGGAAACCACATCCTTGATATCCATGTGTCCAACATGTCAGTCTCGTTTTGCATCTAGCTATCCAAGAGCCAACACTGCAGCATGGAGTACAGAAAAAAGAAAAGAGAAAAACAGGACAAAAGAAGCTGAAAACTGTTTCCTATCAAACTGTATTTGCATAGCTGTTGGATTTAATTCTGGGTCCTTCTATATAACATCTGTCTTTGTTTTTGACAGGCAATAGTCGCTTGCAACAGACTGGGAAAACAGTCTGTAAACCTGAAATTATAGTCCCTCATCAAACAGAAAACTATATTCTGTGCTAATCAACAGCAGACGAAGAACTGGACCTTTCTGAAGTTCCAGTGAGGAAGATCACATCCAAATAACCATTCTTGTACTAACATTTTATGCAATGTGCCGCAAGAACAAAAATGTTACCTGCACTTAAAACAGAATAAAATGGTTTCTTTCATTTTAAATTCCTAATGAACTTAAAATTGTCTTTTTTTTCATCCATGGATTTACGTCCTCCCTCATCAGAGTATTTGCTAAACTTACTTGTAAGACAGTATGTTTAATTTTAACATAGCGTAACAAGCTATTATCTTAAAGCTTAAAGATAATATTTTCAAGAGTGTCTAAATACCTTCGAAACATAAGACATTTTGACTCAGTCTCTCATAGGCCTAAGGTGCAGATTCTTGAGGGCACAAATCTCAGCTGACGACCTTGCTCTTTGAAAGTCAAAGAGCACTGGGTAACAAAACAGGCATTTTTGCCTTTGGAAATCTCCTCGTGGTTTTAGCTATGTCTATGCTGACCAATGGAGCACTGTGCAAAGACAACAGAGTCAGCTCTGAATAAGCCGGTGTGTTTACAAGCAAAGTTCAAGTGCCCTGGAAGAATATCACATTGCTGTGCCTTGTCTGTCTTATCCCTACCCTAGCACAATTCCCTTCTGGAGTGTCATTATTAAAAAAAATAAAATAATGTAAACCAAAATGACATGGAGAAAAGAAGATCTGGAATCCACCCTTGGTCACCTTTTTCTACCTCCTCTCCCATATGAGGAGAGATATGGCATGAGGACGCAAATTTAAGCTGGAAACTGCAGAAGGAGCTCACAGAAATTTGTCACAGGTCTACCATGGCAGGAACCCCTAACTCTGCACTAGTCTCTAGGCAAATGCTTGGTAAACTGCTGCCAGTGGTAGCTTATAATATTCCTCCTTAAATGGTAAACTAATGAAATTGAGGCCTGTCACTTAAATCTCTCCCCATGTCTCTTGTTCACTCACCTGTATATCCTGCTCAATCCTTTTTCAAGGCATACAGTTAGCCTCAGTGCCACTAGACCCTCAGGCCAAGCAGATTAAATACAAGTGTTAGCTAAAAGGAAAAAGCAACACTAGGTAAAATAACAGCACAGAACTGAATGTGCTAGCGTTAAATTACTAAGAGTATGTCAGAAGAAGTGAACATGGAAATAAGATAAGCAGATGGGAAATAATGCCTAGCTATTCATTTCCTAATGAAATTTGGAGGGTTTTGTTTTTACACCCTTTGTTAAGGCTTGTAATGCTATTCTCAGAAACAAGCTCCTGAACTCTTGATTTGATTGAATATAGTAACTCCAAGTTTGCTGTCTGAGGTAATTTTGTAATACACCTTTCCTAAAAGTGAGAGTATTTTAATCTGTTGCTATCTAGCCATACTTCAAGAACATCAATTTATCAGAGGCAGCACAAAACTATCTTTTTGTTCTCTGTCTGCACAACACTGCACAATGGGTTTTTACTCCGTGACTGGGGCTGCTGGGCACTATGATATTACAAATAATAAACTGCAATAGTAAGAGCTTTGCTGCTTATGATTTCCATATAATCTTAGTTGAGTGTACAGAACATGAATTAAAATACCTTTTCATTTTACAAGCACAGTCTTTGTTGACATGATCTGTATTGTATGAATCATTTAGTTATGCAATCTTTTGGTTAACTCATTTGTTTTGTTTTTTTTCCCCAGCTCCTCAGGAAAGCATCATGTTCCCAAGATTGTTTGCAAATTTGCTTTTTTCGTTTCAGCACGTATTTATGAGAATACTTTTTTCCATCATACTTATGCAGGGGTTATATGTGAAGCGAATTATGTCAGCATATTCCTGCAGATTAGCATAACCTTCAACTTACAGCAAGTGCAAACGCTTAGCCCCAAGTTCCTTCCAGGTTTCGTGTTACTAAGAAAGATTACATGGGAACAAGGGTTGTTGAATATGGAGTGGAGAAAGGGCTTCAGTGTCACAGAAATGCTAATAAGCGGCCAAATGGTCAAAAAGTGGGTTATATTATAGCAATAACAGAGAAAATGTTTTCCATCCTGTACACAGAAAGGAGGAAACTGGATATGTCTACTTTTAGGGGTTTAGAAAATGTATGCGCTAGGGTTAAGTTCTTTTTCTTTGTCATGAGCTTGACTTGAAATGCTGGATGAACATGAAGATCTCTTACCCTGTATCTAAAATGTTTGAAAGTATCCTCTGTTGGGGAATAACTGACAGGATATGGCGAACAGAGCCAGACGTAACTCCTAGCTTCCACCTTGGCTGAAGATACTTGAGGGGCTCCAGCGAACCCACCAGAATTTGGGGTTAGGACAAAGCATTCCAGAAATATTTAGTCAGATACATGTTTCCTTTCATATTTTATCTTAAAAGTACAAATTTCCTTGACATCTCAGAAAAGTCATAAAATGATCATGGACTTTGCACCATTAAGTAAGTATGATTTGAGAGTTAAGTTTGAATATTTTTTCCTCATAGATTTAATTTAAATTAGAACCTGTGTCTCATTTTTAAATCAGTGCTGAAGCCACGCATGCTCTTTGGGATACCTTACCCTTTCTTACAGAACAAAAATCAGGGGCCAGGGACTTTGGTTTCATTATAACTAGAGCGTCTGGTGAGCATCTGCCAACTGAACTCCATCCAGCACTTCTCTGGTAGTAAAATAATCAATAGCAATAGAAGTAATAGCTGAGTATCAAATTGAATAATGGTTTGTATTCTAACCTGATGACATCCAGCATTCAATAAATCTTGAATCTTTCAAATCTCCGGCTGAAATTTTCAAACTTTTACCTTTGGCCAAGATGGATTGGAATTTTTTTTGAGATTTTTTGTTTGTTTGACTTTGCCTATAGCTTTCTTATTCTCATGTAAAGTTTGAAGAAGAAAGAAGATTACCCTTTTCAAGCATGTGAAAACTGAGAAAAGACACTCCTGACAGTAAACAATTACCATGACTTTTTTTTGGTAATCACCGTACAGCCAAAACAGCTGGGGGATGAAAGTTTAAATTTGGCAGGAAAACAACACTAAGGAGAAGTGTTTTTGAGTGTTCTGGAGAAAATTGGTTTTGATGTGATTTAGTTATAAGCATTTGAAACTCCATGTACTGAGCATGTAACACTAGTTTCTCATTAAGTTTCGCAGGTCTTGTCTACAGTGCAGAATTAGGTTGGCTTAGAACATGAAGCTGAAATTTTTCCTAGGGACATTTTTGTTTTACATTATCTCATAGAATACCTCTCAGCGCTGTGCAATGGAGTATTGTCCAGAAATATAGTCAGGTCTGATAGATCGAGTGTAACTTTACTCTAAAATGAAAAGATTTATTGGTCAAAATGCTGTTGCTATTTCATATTATAATTTCAAGAGGGAGTGTAAAAATCTTACTTTTTTGCATATTACTCACACAATAAAGTAGTATGCTTCACTTCCATCCTTTATTTTTTGAGTCTGGATCTTTGAAAGAGCCACAATTTTCAGCTGAGAGCTGTGTTTTGAAAGTTGCCATATTTTTGTCTTTTCAGGCATATAACATTCTCCAAATCCTGAAGTGTTCTTTTACATAAAATAGATTGCTTGAAGGCATGCAGATGACTTTAAATATTTCTGCACTTCACAGTGAATTGCTCATTCACCTGAGTGTTTAACTATGTTAGTGTGTTCAACATTATCATATTTAATTGAATAGTTCAACAAGATAATATGCCAGTGCACACACAATTCAATGCATTATTGGCTCACAATAAATAAGGCAACTCTCAGATAAAACACAGGGGACTTAGCAAGAAAAAATTATGTATGAGTGAGAGAGAGATGAATGCATAGAGGGTTTACTAAAGGCTGATAAGTTATCAATTATTACAAATTTGTAAATTGCTAAGAAATAAGGCCATGAAAGAGAATACAATTAAATACCACAATTAAGACAGGTAAGTGCAGTCTCTAATGTGTTTACCACTTCAGTAGCCCATTTTGTACTTGGACTTAAAAGTACAGAACAGTTAAACATACTCCTTCATTCTGTAAAGGTCCAAAGTTTTATACTCACCTTAAAGGAGGATGCTGGTGCCACTAAGTCACTAGTGTTCCTCACTAGCAATCTCTACAGTCACTGCTTGCCATGATGTAAGACCAGCTCTGCAATAAAAACAGAAAAATGAGATGCTAACAAATAATGCTAACAGAAACCATTCTTGATCACTCTGCGAAACTTCTGGAGAGTTAGACTGCCAACAACATTACTCACAGATGTCTCTAGAGCTGTGGAGCATTAAGTGCAGTCCCCCAGGTAATGAGTATAAGAGATGGACATTTAGGCTTAGATTCCACAAAAGCAGGGTCTTTAACTATGATGAGTGTACCATTGTAAGCAGGCTATTTAAGAATCTTTTCCCTTCTCTGTCTTTTCTACTACACACATAGATTACATGGTTTTCAGTTAAAAAATGGCAAAGAAAGGGGAATTTTTCAGGTAAATATCAAGCCATTTTCAGAAATACTGCTTTCTTGTCTGATAGATGTACGTTTTGGTTGTCTCACCCTGATTGCCCTTAACTGCCAACCCCTCCCCCCCCCCCCCCCCAGCAACCCAACAGCTCCAGCGGTGCACCAAGGCTTTTTTATTTAGCAAGCTGCTGAAATGAACTGCAAGTGTCTGCATCGAGTGTATTATCAGAGCTGTGGTGGCATGATGATGCGAAGCAGGGAGGAGAAGAGAAGCATGGATAAACTTTCCAAGAGATCCTGCAATGGTGTTACACAGTTAAAGTCATAGTCTTGGTTATTTGAATTTCTGGCAGGAAAATATGACTTTTCCTGAAGAAAATAGATACCTTTCAACAAAAAATAATTTTGTTGAAAACCCTTTTTTGTCTCAGAACAGTGCCAAAAGAGTAGTCACAATAAAACCTAAAAATAAAAGACATACTATAATAAAACTAAGCATATGTCTACAAATGTTCAGGGTCACAGTCACAGACAGTCTACAGGAATGTTCATCTGCATGTTTTTCCTCTAGAAAGTATTCATTCTATACCACTCTTTTCTAAATACAAGATGTTTTTAAAGTAAAATTTATTGCATATACAGACAAGAATAAGACATGCTAGGGCATGAATTAGTAGGCTGCTAGTGTGCTTCTTAGGCAGTCAAAGGCACAATGGTGAAATGAATGTGAGTTGTGTATGAATAGCCTACTAATGGACACTGAGCTTACCGCTCTGTTCTCTGCACACTTTGGGTGCCACATATGAATAAATCTATGCCATGCATGTGTGTTTATATTTGTGTGTATATATGTCACCACATCTAAGATGTATACGTTAGGAACTCTCTCTCCTTACATATATATATATATATATTCATAGGTGAGAATTTTGGCTGTAAGGCTCATTGGAACACCTCAGACAAAAGTGCTCCTGAGCATGTATGAGCAAACTTTATTGATCTGTATAAAATATTCATTGATGGTTTGATCTTCCTTTTCCATGATATAGGCAAATTCCTTCAAACAGTACATTTCACAGAGTCATGATACAGCATCTTGCAGCTGAAATTCACCCTAATTCCACCTAGTTTCACAGATCTGAAGGGAGAACTGAGGTATTTTTTCAGATTTGACCGCTTTCTGTCGTCTGCGGTTCCATGGGTCTATTTTTGGCCCCCACAACTAATTTCTGAGTCAGAAAAAAGATTTTAGTATATTTCTCCCTATTTCACCCAAGAAAATGAAATAATGTTACATTCTTTCAGTTCCAGAGTAATCCATGCATCATGTATAATTTTGAAATCAAATGATGATTCTTTTCTTTATGATCTTTAGTCAGAAAACACTGGAAGGAAGTTTCTAATCATCAAACAAGAAAGATCTTGGAACAGCCTTTCAAGAGGATAAGGCAAAAAATTAGCTAACCTTAAAAAGGATCATGATCAGCCTAAATTAAGGAATATATTATGTTTGTAATAAAAGAAGACAAGACACATTGACACAAGAGATCCTTCTAGACTTATGTTCCTGCTGTGGATCATCTAAAAAGCAATGTATTAAGATTTCTATAATGCTCAAAGTTCAATTACGAAATCTGTGTTCGTATGACATGGTTTTTGACAAGCAGCAACATTTAGTTACTTATATGTTCTATTGGTTATTTGTTCTGTAAGGCATGACAACATTTTGCCCCTTTTCCACCATTTTCCTCAATTCTTCCTAGCTTTATCTGTTTCGATAAGCTATTTCATACTTATCTGGACTACATATAGGTATGGGCAGTGCATTACTCGACAGTGCGATCCTCAGTTTTTCAAAAATGGAGCGTTTGCCAGAAAGGGGTAAGTTCAAATCTGAAGTAAAAAATGTAATAGTCAATTAAAACTATGGTCACCTAAATAAAAGACTTCTGTTTGTGTCATCACTTATTTTTTCATGACTTATTGATTTTATTATCACTCAATATCATTGAGTGATCATCCCTATCATCATATCATCCCTTGAAACATTCAGAGTTTTAGCAGTGATGACTCACTGCAATGGTTTAGATTATCGTTAACCAGTCATATGGGTGTATGGCTCAAAATTGTGATAGCTATTTTAATGCTTTAACTGCTAGCTTTTTCATTCATCTGATATGTACTCTGGGAGGCAATTCGTAGCTGTCTTGTCAACCAGTACATTAAAAATGTCTTTATTATGCCACAGTGTTCACTATCTGTTATCATCAGTTTTGAAATAAACATTTACTTTGAGGTCTTGGAAATGGGATTAAAAACACTTTTTGGAATGCGATAAGCAGACTTTTAGCCTAGAAGAGAAACTGCTGAGACTGTTTCCTCTCTAGCAGCTATAGTCCTTCTGCATGCATGATGGCATTATTCTGCTTGTTGCTTCCCAAGATGTTTTCCTGGCTATGACCGAAACGTAACTGGGTCTGCAGCTTAGATTAGACGATGCACTGAAAGGTTAAAATACTTTTTGTGTGTACATTAAGAAATGTTCCAGGCGCTTCCCACATTGCAGCTCATTCAATAAATTAAATAAAAGTGTGTGGGTGGGGGAAATAAAATCAAATTCATAATCTAGGATTAGATGTGACTGATCATCACTTTTAGTAGCCTGCTGGGCTTTTTTGATGTTTTGTAGTAAATTAGTAAATTAACAAGGCACTACCTCTCAAACTGAAATTTGGCAGAAGGCACTTAGTCTGGATCAATTAATGTCGGAAAATGAATATCATACAGTAATGACACACCTTTTAAAAGAACATTTAGTATGTACAGCTTAAGCTTTTAAACAAGTCAAGAATTCCTGATATTAAATAGATCTGATCCCACCTTATTTTAATTGAATTTATTATATTTTTAATATACATTATAGATGACAGGTTCCTCTCTACTTAGTTGGTACTGTTTTTCTCTCTGAAACAGGACTTGCAAATTAGCTGCTCTGAGCTACAGTGCTTGAAGCAACTTTATTAAAAATATATTATATAACAAACTTATTCTCGGTAGGCAAGCAAGATACATTTAAAGAGCTAAAAGAAATGGTCAAAACAGGTCCAAGCCAGTAACTTCAAAACAGTTTTTCCCCACTATGTAACTGAACAACACCACCCACACTGAAAAGTGCAATTCTTGACCACACTTAGGTATTAATAGTTTAAAATATCAATATACAGAATTTAAGCTGTTATGGTCATTATGAGAGAGGAAAACAGGAAAAGGTAGGCAAGGGAAATTGCAGACTGAATTTTGAGGCCAGTTTTCTGCTGGTACAAAATCCTGGAATCAGCTTGGGTGAATGCAACATGTCTCTACTGAAAGTTGTATAAGCTTAGCTCCTTTTGGTTTCAAAATAAGCTACAGAAATGGTAGTAAACACCCTAGAGGAAACGAGTCTGCAAAATGTAGAAATAAAGAGAGCTAGAAAACCTACCAAGGGCTTTCTACTATTTTTTTGTGTGTGTCTTTTCCTATGTATATAGTCTACATTTTCAGCATGCCCAAAAAATGTCTGGACAGACATAACACATATGCACATATACATTTACTTTAATACACATACAAAGAATATATATTATATGTAGTATATGGGTCAGATATTTTTAGACTGAAAATATTTAGAGGTTTACATTAACATATGCATCCTCTTAGGACTCTTTGAAGACAGAATTTGAGGGAAAGAGCTTGTGCTAGAATTTGCCTTGGTGGACGTAATCCTGGATCAGCCATGGCAAATATCATCATTAAGAACACTTTCATTACATATTAATTCCATGTGGACATTGCCTTGATCAGCAGTCTGAGTGCAGATCACCCTCATACCAAGGTTTTAATTCACGAGAGTGAATTTCAGTCACCGTGAATTAAATGAACAGCTAAAATAAACTACCTTCTGTAGATAACCAGCAATAGCCAATCTCTTTATGTTATTTCACACCTAAAGAGGAGAGGGTGAGAAGTCTGGAATTAAGGGTTGAGCCCAGCATTTGTACAAAAGGGAGAAGCTTCACATATAAAAATGTCTGGCTCTTTAAAGAGACCAGATGTGGCTGCTTTGTTTTGAATCCAGTCCCAGCATTGTTGTACCCTTCTTGCTGGAGCACGTCAAAGTGATGTGGTACAGAAACATTTCCATTCTTGAAAAAAGTCCCCCTTGTAACATTTTTATCTCTTCAGAATGACACTTATTCTTAACAACTTACCGCAATATTTATCTACTTGTGACTAAGATTATACCCTAGGAAATGAAGGATCTTTTGAAAGCATACCAGTTCCAAATCAACATGTGCTACAACCAGAATAAAAGAAATTTGAGCTTTAGCCAAAAGAGCGGCACTGGAAGGCTGAATCAGAGGACATATGCATTAAGGCTTGATTAAGTATTTAACACTTCCTTTGACCCCACTGCTCAGGGCATTTCTTGTCTCTTTTTTATTGGTTTCCCATCTCCCAGTGTATATGTCTTGGTATTTTTGTTTTTCTCCCTTATATGTGTCATTCCTTATCATGTATGATCTATATTGACAAACCAGCACAGCAACTGCCGTAGTGTATTTTCCTTTACCCATTAATGCTTTTAATGATGTAAGTTATATAGATAGTACGAAAATCCTTACTGCATGCAAGCTCAAGCATTGCAAACACATGCACAAAAACACATATAGACAGCCATACATACTTGTCAAAAAAAAAAAAATGTTCAGACATTCAGAGAAATGGGTAATGCAGAGTTATTGCTGCACATCTCATACAGAGCTCCTTATCTGACATAGAACGGCTCCAGAGCGATGCTCAAAGATGCCACGAAGCTCCTTTTGCATTTTCAGGGACTGCAGTTTGATGATTTTGCTCTTTTAGTTTCTCTGATTCTTTTGAAAACTGAAACACGAATATCGTTCAATATTTCCATGTCTGAACACTTTTTTTTCCCCTAGGACGGTCAGGACTTGACCTGTGAAGTCAATGCAAAATGGAAATTTCCTAAACAGGTTTGCCAAGAGTAGCTGTTGAGAGATCTCTTAATTAAAAATATCAGATAGTGGTACTCATCCACCCATACTTTGGGCTGTCTTTCATAATTGTCCTGGAGGACCTATTTCAGCTGATAAATAGATATTTTTAAAGAAAGGATGTTTTCAGAAATGAATATTATTTTGCTTTCACATCCAGATCATTCACTTCTGTCATGTTGTTGGACTGATTATCTTCAGCTTTCATTATGCCAAAGTAGTACACACATTTATTATTTGTTCTCTACAGATCCTAAGACTCTCTTGGTGCACTTTGTCTCACTTAATTTCAGTCATCTCAAAGTGAGGCATCTCCTTCCCCCACAGCACAGAGAGGACAGTGCTGTAACAGGTAATTTAGGGCAATATGCTCCAATCCAGCTCATGTTTCAGATGGCTGAAGTTAGGTGAGCTGCATCTGGAACTCCACTTTCTTCAAACAGTACTATGATATGCAGGTCTGGATGACACTCAATTCTCTTAAACTAAGTGTAGACAGAAAAAAATTATTACTCATCAGGTTTCCAAAACACTGAGGTTGTATCATTACTAGGTTCTAGATTGTTCTCTCTGACACATCTATGTCATCCAGAAGTCACTTCTCACAAGAAATTAGGTTTTATTCCAAGGTATGGTTTTGATGTCTATATTAATCAAGTTACAAAGCCATTTTATTACTGTCCTAGGATCATTTCCAGCATATAGGCATTTCTTCTCCTGGGAACACCAAAGAACTCATACATTGCTCTTTTATTTCTCACCTGCGTTATTGTAATTCATTACTTGCTGGTCCACTTGTCACTTTTTTGTTTTACTTGGTTACAGCTGGTGCAGAATTTGGCTGCTTGATTGCTTATGAAATTTCTAATTACATTACTGCAATGAAATAGTTCCTCTAGCCTCCTCTGAAGCAGCAGATAGCTTTTAAGAGTTCACTCCTAAGAAATAAATATATATATAAAATTATTTATTGCTTGTACCATTGTAAAATGATCATACCCTTCACTTTGATTGTCTTCTTTCAGATAGTAGGAGTTTCAGTAGGAGTTTTGTTTTTAACACATATATCTTAAGCTTCACAGAATCTTTATCAAATAAGTAATTCTCAATTTTTATGACCTATTTCTCCTTTCTAATCTATGCCTTCTTTTCCTCTCTTCCTGATAATTTATTTTCAAACACATCAGGTACATCAGCTGCACTACATCACAAGTCATGTAGATGGTAAAGGTTGCATCAAATTAGTATAGTCATGCTGATATGCATTCAAAGAAATTCCACATTTAAAATCTGTCTGAAGTTATGGCCCCCATCTTATGAAATAGAAATCTTGAAAAAGTTCATGAAAGGCTGATGAGAAGGTTGGAATGACTTAACCACTCTAAACAAACTAGAACTCTGTCATTTGGAAAAAAATAAGTAAATAGAAAAAAGAAGGTAGATGTAGAATGACAAAAATCTATAAAATTAAAACTGGCTTTTAAAAGGTGAATAGGGAAAAAATATTTATTTGGGGGGACAATAAAATTGTCACACATGAGGTACAAAACAAATAAAAGGAAAACATTTTACAGAAAGCAGAGTTAAGTTGTGGAACCCATTGCCACGGCATATTTTGGGGGCCAAAAGTACAACCATGTTCTAAAAGCAAATCCTGGAGGACAGCTCTGTAGGTGCTTCTTAAACATAATCATCCCAATGCAGCCACCTCCTAGTTTCTAATGCATCAGAAGCTCAGAGAGATACCAAGTAAAGGATTATTTTATCAGTGCCCTATTTCTCATACTCTTTCCCAAAGCATCCTCTACTAGACAATAGACCTTTGTTCTGACTTATGATCATGCTATGGTTCTTAAATACAAATAGACAGGCACTACTACATGCAGAGGCATCAAGTTGTGAAGATGATTGTGACTATGCCAGTGAGATAATGCAGAAGCAATACAGATGCAACCGTAGTCACATATAGAAATCAGAGTGCCAAATATACATTAAAAGTCACCAGAATCTGGAGAGGTCAGACAGAGATGAGTGCTCTTGCAGTAAATAAAAATTGTTGTGCCTTCTCTCTTGTCAAACCTGGCTGCCGAATTCTTATTACACAGTACAATTACTTCTGAGATGGAATACAGACTTCATGCATTATATTTATTTCACTTCATTTGCATGTTAAATACATAACATTTGCATTTCTACTAAAGCAATGACACAAACTTGTAACTCAAAAGATGTACTTTGATTGGAACTTGTAATTATAACACGTAGCAGAAGTAAGATAAATTCTCAATGTATACTCAGAATTTCGTACAAGGGGGCCAGTGCTGCTTCACTGAATCATTTCTAAGGAACACTGCAAAGGAGTGACGATGAAGGAAAAAGAAAACCAATAGCCAGAGAAAGGGAGAGAGAGGGAGAAAGAGAACAGAAAGAGCATTCTAAAAGAAAGAGAAAGAATCCTTAAAACAGGGCTGCCTAAAAAAAACAGCTTCTCAGAAGAGGTCAAATTTTGGATACTTACCTAGCTGGCAGGAATTGGAGCCTGACATTTAATCTCTAATAAGTATTGACATATAAGAAATCAATACAGTTTTGAAATGTAATTACTGAGCAATTCATGTGAAAAAACCCTTCAGGATAGAATCTCTATTGCTCAAGTAACATCCCTGCGTGCATGAGGTCTTTCAAGCATGTTCTCAGTTTAAATGCATGTTCTTAAAATGCATTGTGAAATTGCAAAACATTTGCTTTAAAAATATGTTTTACAATTAGATTGCAGTCATGGCTGTGAAAATAAGAGCTAAAGATGAGAGAATTTTATTCTTCTAGGATTCTTTCCTCTGCCCATGTGTTCTGATCAAAATTTCCATCAAAAATATTTATGTCATCCATACAAAATTATAACAATATAGGTCTCCTGGAAGAAACCTAAGCCTGTGTAATTCAACTGTCTAAAGTCACTGGAAGGTCCAAAATGACAAACAGGCAGGACAACAGGTCAGATAACATGAAGCAAAGAGGGTCCAGATACATGTTCTACTCTAACAAAGACAGAATATTGAAGAGGGAGGGTTTTTTTTTTTTTAACTTTGATAGGTTTTTATTACAGTTTTAATTTAAAACTAAATTATAGTTTTATTTTGGTATTTCAGACCTGTTTAAAATACTGTATTTTGAATTCTATTTTTGTGATGTGAAAAAGAGAGAGAAATGTGCTATGTGTAAGAAGACCTACCTAAGGATTTACACTTTATACCTTCAATCCAGGAACTTATAAATATACAACAGCTATAAACAACCAAATCTTGATGCAGCTAAATAAAAGAACCCCAACAGAAAAAACTACAAGAAAAATATTAAATACTCACCAAACTCCTTTCACATATTGACTGAGCCCCTGAGTATGAACCAGATTCTTACTTTCAATAAATAAATGTGGTTTCACTGAAGTTGTTAGAGATATGTCCCCTTGCATTGTCTTCTGATTCCTCTCTGTGTGTCTTAAGTGAATTTGGTTATAAATTTTTGACAAAACAATTCTTGTCCAGAAAATGCTGATTTATCAAGATACAACTCTTTTTGTGGGAATATAACTTTTTCATGAACATCTCCCTGTATCTAGTTGGAATGTATGTTTAAAAAAAATGATATGTTGCCATTTCAGACTACACAAGGATCAGTCAGTTTAAGTACTAGGAGGTAAGACACTTAGGTTCAAGCTTCAGTTCCAAAACATTGTGACTTCTTTAAACAGTGTTGGACAATGCCACAAAGATAGCATAGGAAAGCACTGCTTCTGAATAGCTGACAGCCTGCTGCTGAGGATATTTATCTGGGAAGTGAAGGACAGATAAGCAGTGACTTGGATTTGTATAACCTATACCTCTAATGATCTGTCTTCCACCAAGCTATTCAGAGTTTTTATGCTTTTCAAAGTGGAAGAATAATAGTTTGAAAAGGCTTAAGTTTTGTCCCGGTGAAGAATAAGAAACTTTGGAAATGTTTCAAACATTTCACTTAATATAAAAATTATTTCATACTGCATCCTAATCTAAACAAAAGCATTGGCCTCTATAATCTCTCTAGCACCCAAATTTAAGTATTTCAAATGAATAGATAATGTCAGGTGTGGCATGACTGAACAAACTGCAGCCTAGTTCAAGGGCAAAGATAAACAAATATCATTATTTGATGTCTCCTAATTTTATTTTATGATAAGAGGAACGTTTCTTTACATCCCACCACAAAATTTTGAGGATGTAATATGAATACACAGAAGACAAATGGAGATTACACCTAGAAAGAAAATAATCCAATAACTGCTAATCATCTCTTCAGGGTCTGGAAATGAAACCCATAGAATAAAGGTGTCCATAAAATTAATGGAGAATATAAAATCTTAATGGTGATGCAGCACTAAATATTCCTAAAATTAATATGAAGTATTTCTTTTGCAAAGGTATGAACATGCTGAACTTGGTACTGAGGCACAGATAGTCCTCAGTAACTTAAATCTGCAAACCGAAGATTATGAAACACTAGATATTACACAGATCAGTATATAGAAATGTTGTTGGAAGTTTACCTAAATAAAGACATATATCTTATGGCAGACTTAAGCTGAAGAAAATAAGCAATTTATCTGGACTATGTCTCTTCTGATTTTTGTGCAGAATACATTTCCTCCTGTACATTTTCTTCCTTTCTATAACCTCATGTCCTGGAAATTATTACTTTCAAAGTTAGGAATAAGCAACATGGAATTAGGACTGGAAAAAAAATTAAGAAATCAGTTATTTCATCCCTTCCTATGTATTATACATCTCGTCTTTGGTAGGTACATGACTGGCTTGTTCTAAAAGACCCTCAAGTGATGGGAACTCCATAACCCTTCTAGATCATCTATTCCCATTGTTGGTGATCATTATTAGTAGGAAGGTTTAGCTAATGACAGACCTGATTTTATGCAGTTCCATTACATTACTTCCTGTCCTAGCCACTCTGATACAAAACTGATTATTCCCTCTTTTTTCTTTTCTCCAAAAATCTTTTATATAACTGAAGACTGGTACCATCTTTCTGCCTTGCCCTCCTCGCCTTTTCCTTTTTAGCCTAAAATATGACAGTTCTATCAATATTGCCTCTTATATCATATTTTTTAGACATCTGATCATCCTTCTTCAGACCTTCTTAATTGCTCCACGTTTTCTTGAAGAGCAGGGACCTCAGCAAGCACTTACAAGCTGAAGGCCACCCAGTGGTGAGGAGGGAGTAGAGTGCCTGCCCAATGTTGAGGGGAAGGGGCTATTCCTCCCCCCATCTTGCATATGTGGTAATGCATATATGTTACAGTACTGTATTTGATTTTTCGTTTGAAGGATAATGTATTTTTAACACATGTTCAACTTCTGATTCCTTATAACTCTTAAAACCTTTTTACAGAACTGCTAAATAGTTGTTCCCAGATTTCTCTGGGTATATCTAAATCCCATCCTTAGAGATAGACCTAAAAATTGTCCTTTTTTATGGTTTTCTGCACTCCGTATATCAAAAGTTGGTCATACATTTTGAGAACTTATCATACAGTCAATACCCTTCTGTATTCCCTTCCAAAGTTAATTCAAATCTTCAGTAAGCTAAGAATCACACACTGTGAATGATGCTATCAGGGTTTGAGTTTTCCCCCCCCACACACACAGAAAAGTCTCCTTCTCCTTATCTTTCTAGTCTGGCAGTCTCTGGTAGATCTTTAGGTAGCAGTCTATATCTTTGCTTCTCAAGAGACTTTAAATATGTCTATATCCTATGAAATCCTACCAAAGCCACATCCTCCCTCTTTTCTTCCATCTATACTTCCACGATAAACTTACATTCCTCCTCCAATCATGGAAATTATTCCATTATGTCTATTAAAAAAGTAAAGTATCATTTTGGTCATGTATTAAGATACCCAAATTTTCTTGTTTATACCATATATTTTGCATTAGTACACTGACCTGTAAAATGTGCAACAGATCAACATTCTGTCTTCCTCCTATTTATCCTTTAACCCTTGCCATGAATAAAATGATACCTTTCAGTTTCAGGATCTTTGTCTGAGTGTTTTTAACACTGACTTCTGGAATTTTGTTACCCTCTTGTTAATCGTAGAAGCAAATTTCGTTTTCTTACTTTTTCATGAGATATACACTAAACTCACTTTAAATCTCATGACGCAACATTGCAAGGCTGAGTTATCCAGGGTTGAAACCCTGTTGAAACCATCACTGTGGGATACATCCTTCAGTACTATAGAATTAATGAAATGTGTGTAGATATAGCTTTAGTAATATTTTTTTATTTTGGAATTTTATTTACCAAGAGAAGTCTTCTGGAAAAAAAAATGTTTATCCAGACAAGGTTTGACAGAGCTACACAGGAGTTTTCCTTTAAGTGTTAAATTAGAGCTTCCAAATGAAAGGGTTGGATGAAAATCCAGCTGTGCCCTCAGATCAGCAAAATGCTTCTGTAGTCATTATATGAGATTGATGAGAATCTCCTTGACAGATCCTCCTTGATTTGGACAACTGAAGTTAACAGGGCTCACACATTATTCTCACAGTGCTAGATAAATACAAGCTTTTTAACTGCTTATTATATTTTAATGAACTGATTGACTGTATTTTGGTTTAATTGTCCTCCTTATATTTGCCCATATTTCCACATTTCTTCGTATTTCCATCTCTGTAAATGTATTTATTTGTTAGCACTTTTTACATGTTTTATCCCTGCTCTATGTTCCAAAATGATTCATAATACTGAAGCCATTATACCACAGAACACATATTGGATTGCGTTTACTATGCTAGTTTTGCTCTGAGACTGAAAGTTCCTATTACTCTCAGGCTAGTAAAGCCTTTCTGGCCAAAATGTCTTTTTGAAACAAGAAGGCAAGTATTAACACTTCCACAGCACTCTTCCCATTACTCCCAAGCATTACTATTGAAAAACAGAGCTGTCATTTGGTTGGGCACTGTCTGCCCAGACA
The DNA here is from genome assembly GCF_036370855.1 of Dromaius novaehollandiae. NCBI lineage: Eukaryota > Metazoa > Chordata > Aves > Casuariiformes > Dromaiidae > Dromaius > Dromaius novaehollandiae. Next base: position 44,902,187 of record NC_088100.1, on the reverse strand, counting down.
ACTTTAAAACACATTCAAAGACATATCAATGGTAGAAGTTAGTTAAGGAGTCAACAAAACATTTCACCTTTACACAAACAAACAGAGTAATATATTTTGTATTTTTTATGATCAGGAAACCACAGCTTTTTATTTTCCCTAACTTGAAGTTAATGAGTTTTAATATTATCTGCAGGGAAAGCAAGGTTGATTATTCTTTCAGAACTTGCTTCCAGCACTGAAGCTACATGTCTTTCAAAATCGCACCTGATACAGAGAAATCAGTGAATTGTGTCTATATACTCAAAAGAGTAAGAGAGACTAATTCACAGATCAATGCCATACATATATCATATTCTGTAAGTCCCCTAAGCCATAGTAACATTAATGCAGTTGTTTTGTTGTTTTAATTTTTCCTCCCAAATGGACAAACCTTGGCTGTTCTAATTCTAGATAAACTGCCAAGATTGTAAATTTTTGCACAGAAACTACATCTTTATCCTGCCTGAGTAGCAACCAGTGCAGTGGAGTTCAACCGATTAGGAATGGCTTAGAAAAAACTTGAATGGGAAGACCAGGGAACAGTGACAAAAAAAAGTTTAATCAACCTAGTTTTACACAGAAAGGATTAAAGGATGTCGCAATAGAACTATAAATAGAAGGATAGGAAGCCTGAAAGAAGACAGAAGATGCTTTTACATCTAATAGAAAAGAAGAGTTAGGAAGGCTAGCCAGAACCTGACTTGTTAGGAAAAAAAAGTTTTGATTTTCTTTTTATCAAAGAAAGTAAGCAGGTTTTGAAAAATGTTTCTGGGCGTGTGATTCTCCATGATATGCACTCTCTAAATCAAATTTGGGTGACTTTCTAAAATGTAAGTCCAGGTTCAATCAGAAGTTTTCGGCTTGGTGCAGGAGTTGTTGGAAGTAATTCTGCAGCATGCATTTATGTAGGAGGCCCAGCTTCAAAACCTTCTGAGAAAATAGTTGGGCCAAACCAGCTGCTTGTGCAGAGTGCTATAACTTTTGAACAGTCAGTAGAGTTACATTGATTTACACCGGCTTGTGATCTTGCCCTTGGAATATAATTTACTGCTGTCATTATGCAGTAACACCCAGTCCCTGACTATTTTCTGCACTGTAATAAAAGCAGCTGTCTTTGTGTGGGGCCCAATCCAATTACAGTCAATGGGAAAACTCCTGTTTAGCATAGACTCCTGTTTAGCATAATTAGATGGTTACAAACTGGTCACAAATAAATTCAGACTGGAAATTAAGCTATTCCATATGAGACTGGTCTTGTAAAATGCTGGAATAGTCTTCCACACACATTAACGAGTGAAAGACTGTATTACAAAAATATGAAAATATATATATGGAATATATAGACTGATAATATGGAAAGGATTATGCAACAAACAGAAAAACAGGGCACAAACGTAATGATACTTCCCCAAATATTCTCCCTGTCTCCAGTAATTGCAGCTCAATCACAACACGCAGCCAGAAGTGACTGGGGCTTGGAAGTCTGAGGGGGGGTCTGATGTTTTGGTGTCTCTAGCAGATTTGAAAGGAACCTGTAGCTCTGTGGGCTCATAACATCTTTAGGCATTATTTATCTACTGTCTGGCTTTCATAGATGTCAGAAAGGTGCAGGGAGAATCTTCAAGATTTGCTTTTGGTTTGTGTTTTTGTAACCTTCTCAGAGGTACAGGACGGGATCTCACTCCAGGCCAGAATGTGGAGTGGGCACTCCGTGTAAAACCAAAAGAGCTGTGTGTATGCATTGGGGCACTGCTCACATTCTCAAGGTTAAACCCATTGCCAGGTTTTATTTTATTGGGAATTGTTTTCCCTCGATCAGACTGGCAGGTATGGTTTAGGGATTTTTTTTTATCCTGCCATGTTTGACTGTAGGATCATCTGTGAATTTTGTTTGACAAACCACCTCATCATGTAGGAACAAAAGACTGGTGAAATTCTTGATCTCACCTTCTCTAGTCCTCTGGCACACTATGGTTATGGCTTTTTTTCTCTTAGCACGTGTTGTAAGCCAGTTTTAAGGAGCTGGAAGTATTTTGTTATGTGGTAGCCTATGCTGTAGACCTTTCTGAATGAGATATCAATTGTACAGTTTCCTCCAGCTGTGGTACACTCGATGAACTAAAAGTGAGCCCATTTAGTCCTGGCTTCCTATTTATGTTGTCTACCATGAAACACAGAGTGTTTTATTTCTGTCTTTTATTCCTGTCTCTTTTTATTCCCATCTTTAAACATTCTGGTATATCTTTGAAACAAGAAGAGCACAGTCAGATACAGTCGACGCAAAAGGAGCACAGACAAAAGAATGGGAGCCATTCTGATCCCAGGTGAAGTGGGGGCTTTTCTTCATTTGGCTTGCTTATTATTCTGCTACCTCAAATGTTGATCTTATTTCTGCCACACACAAACAGAAGCTGAAATACTGTAAGAGGAGCATTCAAGCCTGCCCAGAAACACCTCTATGGGTAGAAAAAACAGAAGGTCTATCAGGAAACTATACCATTAAGAAACCACAGACAGGCTTCGTCTGAGTAAATTTAGATGTTTAAACTGTGCAATTCATTATGTCCTAAAATATATGCGTAACATAAGTCAGAGCATTGTGGGCACGAAAGTGCCCTTCCACTACAGAGGGGATCTGGGCTGACTAACTCTAATACAGGGATTGATGCTGTAGACTTTGAAAGTTAATTTCATCCTGAATTCCATTGTAGACCATTTTAGGAGATATCTGTATTATACACTATGCTTAATGCTCCTGTGCCTTGTTTTCCCAATCTATACAGTCTGATATTACAAATAAATAGTAAAATTTGGCTTAGTCGGCCATGCAGGAATTTTGCAAATATGGGAGGATCTCTGAGGTGTACACAAGCATTACACCATGGCTCTTTACAGTTTGCTTTGCCCTAAGAAATGCGATCTAAGAAAAAAATAATACAAAAGGAACACTGTTCTCTTCTTATGAAATATCAGTCACTTGAGGACACAGTCATTCCGCAGAACTTACAGCAATTTAAAGTTAGCAAGCTGAGGCTAGATACCAGTAAACAGCAGCAGTAAACAGGTCTTCTGAATTTCCTATCCTGTCAGATAGGCATGGCACACACTAGGAACAAGTTAAAGTCTGAGTTATTACATATAAGCCATGCAAAAGTCCAAACAAATATGATTCAAAGTGCTTAAATGGCAGGTGCTAATCTCTATGCATACATTTATTAATAATACAGTAAAACATGCCACATGATAAATTTTTCACAATGCTGCTGTAGAAACTTGCTAGTCTATAAGTAACAGAATACTTACAGAAAACTAACAATTTCTCTCTCTTCCATCTTTGTACATGAGAAGAGTTTACACAAAATACATCCTATTTTTACTCATTATGTAGAATTTTATACATCTTTTTTCACATAGAAGAATATTCTACACATACATGAACTTCTTGTTGAGCTGTCTTCCATTCCTCAAGTACCCATGTTATTGCTACGACTACTACTCCCTATTCATTATAGCATAGTTAAGTGTGCTTGGTGCCAGTACAGCTGAATTGTTTCCATGGTTTGATTTCAATGGTAAGGGTTTATTCAGCAAAGCATTTAAGCCTGTGATCAGTTTAGAGCAACTGGGTAGTCCTAAGATATCCTGTAAATTAGGCACCTGTCTACATTAGCAGGAAATAGTGATATGCCTAAGTATTTTTCTGAATGAAAGCTTAAATTTTCCCTGAAGTGAAAATTAAATGACAGCCCCAGCAATGACCAATGCATAGAGATTATTGATTCTGATCACAGGGCTTCATGCAACTTTTACATCTTCTCAATGTGTTTTCTAATTTAGGTTAATAAACAATCACAAAAAGAAAATTTTGGATTAGAACACACCTTAAAAATAATAGAAGGCACAAATCAAACTTTCTCTATTTCTACCTCCAGATGTTTCCCTTTATTTGTGATTGGTTCCAGGCATTTCTGGGGAAACTGAAAACCAGGCTGTAAACTAGTAAAAATCCTGAAAATGATATGCATAAGCCATAACTCATAGGTTAATTTCTTACTAAAAAAAAGGAGATGATAGTTCAGCAAGTAGAGTTAATCAGGTAGATTTTTAAAGTAAAAAATAAATGAAAAAAATTAGGTGCACATATTTACCTTGAAATACTCAGTATTTAGATTTTGAAAAACCTTGATGGTTTATGCATGCTCTTTTCACAAAGAAAGACTTGTATCTGGGCATCAGAGAGATTCTAGGGATAATCCCACTGAAATCAAGATAAAATTTTGCTTGCTATGCATAGGAGTAATGTCATCACAGTGATAGACACAATATTTAGAATTTTAGAATATACATTCTAAAATGTATATATTTTTAAGCTTGGATGAAACATGCTTCAGCTAAGCAGTAATACATGTACTGAATTTGTCAGCCAAAGGGCCTGTGGGGGGGATCAGCATAGGAACTTCTGCTCCCTGCTTTGAAGAGCATATCCTTAAAGGGCAGTCACATAATATGCAGCAGAAAAACATCAGTATAGTGATGGTTGCCTCATCCGTTACTTCCATTTCTAGTTTCTTAAACAGGGATAACTGGAGAGGCAAGTGGCACATCTAAGTTAGTAGGAGCACAGGTAGTACTCAGACCACATTGCAAAATATTGCATCCTTTCTGAGACCAGCTGCTGAGGTCCTTGAGAACCTGCTGCATTTTTATGCTTTTGAGCCTGTGTTGGCCAAGATGGCAATATTTATACAGAAACTATGGAGGGGAGATGAAGAGAGGCACTGAAAGATGAAGAGGAAAAGGAAAAATTAATGAGACAGTAGAAGCGTAAAAGGAAGAAAGCATTTGCAATATGTGGCCATTTGGAAGCCTCAGAATAATTGTAAAAGGCAAACCTAACGATATCATCTAGCTTTTGGCTGCATGTTGAAAGCAACCTTTTGCTTAATTATATATCCAGATAAAATAGTTATATCCATACATTACAGCTTCTTTCTATTACTGTAATGTGAATTTTTAATAAAATCTATTGGTGAAAGAAATGCAGAACATGTAGTCCTACTCTGTGAAATATCAGATCAACTTATCTAGTAAAGCAGTAATTGATAATATGTAACACTTTGAAGGCTCAGGGTTTATCCAGGCTCTGTATACCAGCCGCTTAAAGACAGTTTAGGATTTGATCAAAGGCATCTACCATTAAATAAGGATCTGTGAGTCACTCATATATCATGTGCCCATATATTCATGTCACTTATATTTCAGCTGTGATTCAAGTTCAGAAGAAATACTTCCAGACTTTAGAGATGTTCACATACTGTGGGAAGCAGATGCAGAGGTGGATGCAATCAGTTCTGGTCTCTGGATGGCCAAAATCTGAAACCTTGTTTTACATTTACACTTTCGTAATTGCAGTCCCAACTTTCTGAGTGCCAGTGCTCCACCAAGACTCCCCGCTACCATGGGGATCATGAAGCATTGGTCCTGCAGTCTGATCAAGCTTATTCCCTCTTACGCCAGGGTCACTAAGGAGCAGTAACACAGGCAAGAGCACAGCTCCCTGGAAAACTCACCTCTGAACATACGGATGGAGAAAAATTAGTCAGCCACCACTTCATTTCTAGTCACTGTTCCAGCTTCCAAAGCAAGTTGTTGTTATAAAATTCAGTTGTACCAAAAGCTAATGTGTTAACATAGAGTATAGTAGCACTGACCAATTGCTTTAAGGTGATGGAACTGTACATGCATAGCTGAGGGGAAAAAATTATGTCCTATGAATTCTGCGACTGTGGGTATCAGACACACGGAAGAGAGAATTCAACTTATGGATTCCACACTGAATTTTTTCACTAGGAGTTAATGATTTTTTCTACTTAAGAAAAAAATCACTAAATTCTGAAGAGGGTGTATATAGATGTATGTGCTATACACATCCAATAAGCAAAACACCAAAGTAGACTTAATTATGAAAATATGGTTGCTTCTCCTGTCCCTTTCTGATAGTCATTCAGTAAGATCAATCAGTGAGAGTGCCTTGGAAATGAAATTTGTAAAACTGAGCAGAGAATCAATTCTTACAAGCATATGCACATGCAGAATTGTTTCCTGCTGTATGTTTTTAGGGTCAAATGATGCATCTGGTATTTTGCAACATTATTTTTATTAATTATATATTTATTTTGCTTTATGGTACTTCCAGAAGCCCTAATTGACAAAAGAGATTCACAGACAGGTGGTATGAAACGTTCTGATCCCAGAAGAGTTTACATCTAAGAGGGATGGAGGAAGAGAAGACAAGAACTAAAGTGATTTGCTCAAGGTGATGCAGCTTCTTAGTGGCACAGCGAGGTCTGGAACAACCAAACTTTTGTGCCACCTTCCTGTGAGTCCCTGGATTCATAACACACATTGATGATACATTTATTTTGCCAGGCTTTAAATCAAAGGTAACACATTCTTGATACTCTTCATTATGTGTCTGGACCACCACCACGCGCTGCTCAGAAAAAACTGATCAGAAATAAAGTGAGCCCACTTTTTATCACAACATTAAAGTATTGACAGGGTGTGTTTAAAAGAACTATCACTGCAAGACTACCTTCATTCCTGAAAGGAATATAGAAAAGATGAACAGTTTTTCTGAAGTCAATAGATCTAAGATTAGTTAGTAAATTTAGGATCAGAACTTCAGTTAAGTTTGCTCTTTCCCTTCATAAAACTACACAGAAAGTGTTTAAAAAAACCCAAACTTAAAAAAATTTTATTGGTCATTATGTATCCTGCCTCAGCCACACACAGTAGCAAATACTTACAATGAGAATAGCTCCACTGGAGCAATACTAATACATTTACCACAGCTCCCACTCTGTCATTATGCACAGGAGCCTGTGCTTATCCCTTTTTAAATTGGAGACTCTTTTAACCAGGAATCCCCAGGATGAAACTGAACCATTTTCCTCACGGCAAAACAAATCCTTCTCTGGTGAATTTTGTTATTGTTTATTGTTACAGCGCTTTATCAGCACTAAACTGTATGAAAGCTTCAATTAGTTCTTGATGAATGATCCCATAAAATCATGTAGTTTCATTTCCCCTGCCACCAGATATTTCACTGAGTGTTATTAAATGAAATATAATTGGGACGGGATTCAGGAAACTTGGAGACTTCTTATTTTCCTCTTGGGCTTGAACATTAGAGTACGTCTCAGATATTTCATTTTTTAAAGGTGATGGCTCTTTGTTCTAAACTGAGAAATTCTCCACAGTTCACAACTATTGTTTAAAGCTGCTATAAGCAGTTAACACAAGACTAAGAAAATACAGGTGTTACTGCCCTTTTCTGGTCCAGTCTCCTCTGCCAGTAGCTTTGTAAATTTTGCATTAGGAAGACTAAGTAAGATTCACTGGGAAAAAAAATCTCCTCACATCCTATGAATAATCAGATCAGTTTTTGCTCTGATGTAACTCCATTGAATGCAGCACAATTGCAGTAAGAATGAATGTAGCTCTTTCTTACTATATTTTTAAATTCTGGTTTCTTATGACTAGTACACTGTATTTTGGGGTAGTGGATTCACTTCATCAGGATCCAGAGAACAAATGTTTTCAGCAAGTAATTTGAACTTTGTTGTTGAAAGGAGGCGAGATTCACATAAGTTACTATTAATGATTCTCTTTTTCTTGTGTTTCACATCTGAAATCAAATTTCTCGGGGCAGAAACATTAGCTACGTCAGTGTCTACATCCATGTTTCTGATGTCTGAACTCATCCATGGGGCTTTGTTTCAGCTAGACTCCATGAAAGCTTTACAGCAATAGAAAGCTCGCTGTGCACATAGTTACCCTTTTTTTATCAAACTTTCCCACCTGGCCTAAATACTAGTAAAAATGTTAGTGAAAGGTTGTCATATCTCGGTGGAAGGACTGAACGTCAGACCTCATAATGGAAGGAATTTCCTCCAACTAGTTAAACACGCATTGTAGCCTGCCAAGAGCTATCAAAGTATCCTTTGACTTGCCTATTTACTTCTTCTCCTCTCATGTGGAAAGTGGATTTACCCACTGCTGCTGGATATACACCTTACTGCAACTATCAGAGCTTCACAGTAAAATGCAGTTAGTCTGCTGAATGGGATAAATGTGCTTATTGTTATCAGACCAAAACATCACCCATATCTGAGTAACTTCCAAACAGAAGATACTATTTTCAGTAAGAAAAAAAAATGACAGATATCAGACTACTCTATCATCAAAGAGGTGTAAAGATATTTGTCACTTGCTGCTAAAGAATCTTTTTCCCTTCCTATGGTGGAAGATGAGGCCACTATCAGGCATCGTAGTCTTGGCACACATTTTTGGATCAGTTTAGAAGCAGGAAATCAAGCCATCAAACATCACTAAATGCAAGATACTAAAGGTTCTGGTTTTACAGTAGCATTAGAAACTCATAAATCATATGTCATTGTAAAAGAAGAAAGCTAATAAATATGTGAACGCAGCATGATATTTTCCCTCCTAGAGGTAATGTTAAATTACTCCTATCACTTTTTCAGCACATCAGAAATTTTGCTAATAAATCTCCGTGTTCAGGATATATGTTCACAATCCTCAGGGATCGGGAAGAATTCTTTTTTGCGTAGCTACACCACCGAGTGTAACCACTCAGAGTAATCATACTAGCTCTGATCAGCTGCTGTGGCTGTTGCTGTGTTTCTGACATATGTATTTCTAATATTTTTGTATAATAGTCAAAACAAGAATTTTGGTTAAGGCCTGATTTGGAATTGAGAACTAACTTCAGGTACTGGCTTTGATACATACATCTTCTGCATAGGAAACCATGTGTAACTCCTTTCTCCATTTCAGCAAGGCTGTTACAGTTCCCCAGCACCCACGATAATTGCAATCCCACTTGAGAGGACAAGCCTGTGTGGATAGCCAGGAAGGTACCTGTGGCCATGCTCAAACAGCCCAAGCCATCACAGCCTCCCCCTGCTCCGGTGCCACCCCTCACAGCCTGCATGGCCGCTGGCCCCATTGCCCAAATAATCTGGGCATTCATGGCATGGTGGGCCAGTAAGTCTGGCAATTGATAACGACTTTAATGCCAACATTAACTATTCTTATCTAACAAAGTGCCAGAACAGAAGGAAATGAACACTCAGGTGTTTATCAGACAAAACACCTTTTGAAGGAACATACCTAGAAATGGTGCAAAAGCAATAAATGTGCTTCCTGACAGAGTATGTGGATTCCCAGTTAGCCAGCAGGATAACTGTGCTCACAGAATATTTCTTAACAACGCTTAAAAAATACTTTGAGTTCCACAGATCAAAAGAGCTACGCGAGCCAAGTGTTACTGGCGTATTATATTGAAATCTGTTAGAAATAAAAGAAGAAAAAGGAAAATAGCAAAATCAAATTGTTTTCCTCTGTCATTCTTTTCTTTTCATCAATATTGGTTTAAAAAAGGAGAAGAGTTCTACAGGGCTCTGGTTAAATAAGACCCTTTCTGTAATTATAAATGTACACATGTAAGAGTCCTTTTAAAGGAAAATAATAGCCTACTGGGTATTAGGGAGAGAGGGCTTGTTCTCTTACAAATTTTCACAGTGCTCTGGGAGTTAGTCCTCTGAGAATTCAAAGTGCTGGTGGGCTCCCACTTTAAAGAACTGCGGATTGCTGAGGGTGGTGTTTCCCCTTTGAAGACTGTTGCATTTTTTAACAGATCCTCCTTTGAAGATATTCATATCTGTGGGGTTCTCCAAAATAGTTGGGGGGAAAGGCCCCTGTTGCTGCTATTTACCAGGTTAGAATTTCAAACCTGGGAAAAATAGCTGATCCCTGAGAGGAGGATGCTCTTTTTGAAGCAGTTCAGATGGTTTCAGCAGGCTTTGCTTCTGAAGTTCTCATTGCTAGAAGGTGTCTGGCTTTAAAACTTCATATCATACACAATGTCACAGAAATACCATGGAAAAAACAGCATTAATTTTTTTAAGGTAATATGAAATACACTGCTATGGAAGACTTTTAAAAAATATACAACCTGTTTGCCTGTTTGACAAATGTATAATTTCTGTATTATGTATTATGTTTGTTGTGTATTATCTCTGTATTATCTCTGTTGTGATGATCTCAGCAGAAGGGTTTGGCTCTTAACATGCAAAGTCTCTGCTACAGAACATTTTGGCAAACTGAAAAGGTTCTGCTCTTTTAAACAAACTATGCTGATGATCCTCTGGTTTGCATTTTGTCTTTGGCCATCCTGAATAGTCTGACAGTGGAAGCACTGTGTAAAGATCAACATTGTTAAGGTGTTCCTACAAAGAACAACTTTCCTATAGAAGTCTCTTTTAAAACAAATAGCATACCAAGAAAGGGATGAGGGAAAGTAATAGAATGGTGAGGAAACAGAGTGAAATTTCTTAATAGAAGGAAGGAATATTGTATAGCCAAAAGCTTTTTTAAAAACAGAAATGTTTTGAAAGGCTTTCTGTAGTACAGTATTTCTTGTTAGAGCATCAGGAAAATGCTTTTTCCTCCATGATATTTCTATCAAGAGGCTTACAAGTTAACCAAAGTCAAAATAAGACCCAGGTGAGCACTACTTGTATGTTTCAGAATATGGAACTTCTGAAGCATCTAATTTGTTGAGATACTCTGCACAAAGCTCATCATCAGTGAAGACGGTCTTTCTACTGAGATTCATAATATATGGATATAGCACAAATATACTTGGATTTATCAGAAATAAAGAATAAGTTGATGCAAAGCTAAAGTTGTTAGCTGTTGAACATGAGTGTTCAGAACACAAGTGTTGCTCGCCATTCTTTCTGAAGATAAATAATGTGTGTCTGGAGAGCCTACCTTTTCTTTTGAATATGATCCAGAGAGAAAGACTGAGGACAATAGGGCAGAACCTTTCCCTCATATAAAATGTGTCTTCCGCTCCTCAGCAAGCATGTACATCATAAAGAACCTCGGTTTTTAAGATCTCATCTAAACAAATATTCCAGTGAAGTGCCTGGACCTTTCAACAACAAAGAGCTATGTTGCTTCTGCGAGAATTTGAATCTAGGATACCAAAGAGCTTACTAATACCAAATCAGATTTAAACAAATTTCATCATTTTCTATAATTAATCGTAATGTCAGGTTTGTAGGAATATTTGTTGTGGGTACTCCAGTGTTTAGATCCTGTCATGCCAAGGTAAAGACATGCACACACATACAAAAAGAATACTCAGATTACAAATAATAACACTGATTTCTCTGTATTTTTAACAGATACAGAATAATTCTTTAGAGATATTGATGATCTACAACTTTAGTGGGAGATTTGGGATTAAAGAATGATGATTCTTTAAATTGAAATAACACAACAGAGAGGAGAAAAGAACTATAAAATAACAGAGAGGAGAAAAGAACTGTAAATGGTTACTGGAGTAACCTTGTGTATTTGTCTTAGCTTTAAAATGCACCAAGCAAAAAATTAAATGGTGAACACACACAGAAAGAACACCAACAGAAAAAAAAAAAACAGCAACAGCACAGTATATACTGATTAATGGATGCTATAGATATCTTACTGCTCTGTCTGCTTGGTTAGCTTTGTTTCAAATCTGATACAGATCTCATACTGCACAGCAGATCCTGAAATAGTCCATGTTCCTTTAAATTCAGGCAATGCATCACTTTCTATTACCCTGTGTCACATCAGTCTATGACTGTAAAGGATGAGTTATGTGGACATGAATCAGCATGAGGACCCAGTTCAGACAAATCTGAGGTTTCATGAGAAAGTCAAATGTTCATATAGACAAATTCTCGCTTTTTTTATTACAGAACACCTCGTTTATGTAGAAAGAACTAGAAACAAAATTATTTGCTGCTTTACACATTACATTTCACTCTGGGCTTTTATTTTTAGGACAAAGAGTCCTTGGAAAGCGCTTCTCAGCAGCTATTAAAGTTAGGCAGCAACAAATTTTCTGGAAAGGGGAAGCAAACACCAAATCTTCTTTAGTTCTTAGTTCAAAACTCAGAAACAAATGACCAGGTGTTTGTAGAATGACTTTCTTGGTGTCCGAGAGGTTATTCCTGTTTAAACTAACATCCGTCACCATCTTCCTGATGATGCAGAGGCATTAAAGTGGATGTGCTGACAAGACGGTCTAGTGGAAAAGAAGCCAGGCTGATCCACACCATCCTTTTGTGCTACACCAGTATGCAACTGAGCTCAAACTTCCTTAGCATCCATGAAGCCTAACGTCTTAGCTCAAATGCTGGCTTTCAGCTTCAGCACATCAACCAATTCTCCTGGAAGGAAAACTAAGGACAGAGACCTCCTCCAGCAACATGGAGCTAAATGACTCAAACTCTGGGCACTTGGTCTCCAGCACCAATATCAAACACAATAGATAACATAAGAGATTTGTAATGTAAAAGTCCAGAAGCACTTTTCAGATGCCAATCATTAGACACAGAAATTCTCATCTGCTGTGATCCTTAGTTACTGTATTTATTAGAATGATGACTTCAGGAATGGAGCTTCAGATTGCATGAAAAAGCACTCAGGAAGAGCTTGGTGGTTCAGGAATACAATATAAGTTTAGGAATTGTGAAGCACCAGGAGAGCAATCACAGCTTCGAAAAGACTAGGTTTCTCACTCGTCATCGAACTCACATGCATACCTCAGGGAAGAAAAGGGAGAGGAAGTGAAAGAAATAAGGTCACAGCAGAACAGTAACAGTGGCCCCTGGAAGCTGCACTGCTCCACTTTGCAATGAAGGCTGAGCTGGAAGTGCCCACAGTGCCAGCAGGGCCAGCACTGTGGATCTCAGCAGTCTCTCCTGGTTTGCCTTCTCATCTAGCCATACATTTCATTTTCCAGTAACTTCTTATGTGAGGCGAGCCTAACTGTGCCCTGTGGCACAACCCAGCACGGAAACCATACTTGAACTGTTCAAGCCAAATGTGTCTCAAGAACCCGTGCTTACTGTACTTACCACTGCATTACAATTTGAACAACACTGTAGTCTGTCTGTGTTACAAGGCTTCAAGGTTAAATGCTTTAATGTTCATAAAATACCTCAAGATCACAGAGCAGAAATTAGTGAAGTTCACTCAGCAGAAACAAAGGTGGTCTGCCAGGTTCGAAAATGAGTCTCCTGAATGCAAAGCGACCAAAACCAACTCTTTGGTTTCATAAACATATATTTAAACAGCAAAAAGGAGAAGCTTTTGCCCTTGATTTCCTAGGCAAAGCTGAAAATAAGTGTAGAGTCAAAACTCTCCAAGTTTGAGGAGTAGTTGTTAAAATATCTCCATCTTACAAGTAAACTGTGCATGATGAACATCAGCTGCTCTGACCAGAATTAATGTCTTTTGGCTGTCTTTAACTGCATTGCCAGGCTTTCTAAAAAACACTTATGCTTGAAAGTGTAACCTTTGTGTGAATCTCCATGTTAACATTGGCAAATTTGAGAAAAATGGAAACACTTTCTGAAGGGCTTTCTCTCCCTCCCATAGCAACAACATGAAAATTGGAGTATCAATGATTGGAGCACTTGTATTTAAAAATCTATAAATGACCTTTTCAGAAATATCTCTAAGGGCCAGTTTTTCTAGGGCTTTGCTCTGTATCAGTTTCATTCAATACAAAGAGATCATGCTTACTGTTTCACAGTAAATACCTCTGAATGTGTCTTTCAGTTCTGCTGATTGTTATAATTTTGATAAATTATTTCACATCTAATTTACAAGCATATATCTTAATACCCCAGGGATACTGAGATATAGGAGATAGATACCTTATCAAATGCCAAATAAAGGCAGTGTTGCTGGTGCATTCGAAGAGTATTGCTGACTCCAGGTGAGTGATGCTCTGTGGCTAACTTTGTGTTCTGAAAAAAACTTCAGGGGACTGACAGCTAAACAGTCAAACAGCAGCATTATGGTGTAAAATGATACTTAGGTTAATTTCTTAGACTTTTACCTGAAGGTGTCTTGCTCCTTAAAAAAAAAAAAAAGAGAGAGAGAGAGAGAAATGTGAAGCTGGATCCTCTTGAACAGAAACAACTTCCAGCAAATGAAATAGCAGCGCTAGCTAGGTTGTAAATCCTAACCCGCCAATGTAACATTGAAAGCGCTAGCTAGGATGTAAATCCTAACCCGCCAATGTAACATTGAAAGTGCAAACTTGCACAATCATTCTCCTCTTGAGCCAGGTCTTTTTTTACCAAGTAATAGTACTAAAGAGTTTGGTGGCATTTAGCACTACCAAACATGTCACGTAATTTGCAGTTAGAGCAGCTCTGTTGCCTCCTAACAAGAAGCTGGAGCCACGAGACACTTTCCTCAACAGACCTTGCTTCTCTCAGGCAGCCTGAGACCCCACTGCCAGGATGTTTTGAGCAAATGTCAGCGTGCAACAGGGTGGCAATAGCTTGAGATGTGTTTATTTGCTCTTCATTAGTTTGTATCACTGTCTCAAATTCTATTTACATTAGTTTTTATTTTAGATGAAATAAGGCTTCATTGGCGCATCTCAACTATGTTATTCAACACCCACTGACTCACTGACAATTGCATATCAATACATTTTAGTTAAGCATCTGTCTTCTCCTTTGCTTCCTTGTCAAATTTGCAATTTATGTCTGCATAACTTTTCACTCTGTAGCTGTACTCTGCATGAAACAGGTAGAGAACACACAGCAAAATGCTACGCTTGTTCTTCAGAGCAAATACGTAGTGCAAGTTCATGCTGTGAAGATCTGAAAAGTTCTTTAGGGTTATACATAGGTGCGAAAACTGTTGTGATACTCTGTTGAAACCACAGCCTTAGCTAGGCAATAATTAGATCATTAAAACAAAGAACAATGTTAAGCCCTTGTATTCAGAGAGGAGGCTTTGATATCACTGAAAAAGGGGGTTAGTTTAAAAGAGCAATACAGAGATGTAAATGCTTTAATTTGAAGCCAGATATTTAATTGTTAAAGCGTCTTCCCTTTGTATGCCCCTGCTTCACCCACCTCCACTGTCCACTGCCCAGAAGAAATCAGGCCTTTTCTCAACTTTATATCACACAAAAAAAATTTACTTGTGGCAGCTGAAAAGCATACTATGCAAATCTTGAATATTTTATAGAAAATAAAATTATATTTATTTTTAAGTGCATTCTACCTTCAACACAACTGCATCCTCACAACAAATCTATTGCGTTGTCCTGACATAGTTACTGCAAAGGTTTCTCCTGTGCTGTCCCAAGGGCCCAATTGATTTATCTGCCAGAAGCCTAAAGCTCCAAAATAAGATAGCTTTGAGTTTACAGAGGTCATTTTTCATTGTCTAAATAAAAATTTCTAAACAAAAATCTCTCATCCTGTTAACCGCAGGGTCCTTATCTCCCCAAAGGCTACAGAAACCTGAGAGAAGCCATTTCAATTCTTTTATGAAGAAAGATAAAAACAAGTTTTCGATTAGAAAGCCAAGGAAAGCCTTCTTATTAAATGGTGGTAACAGTAAGTAGTCGAAAAGGCAAAACCGTTCAAGGGAGGGGAGGAAAGGGAAATCATTATGCATGAAGCAAACACTATACATGAGGCTGCCAAGACAATCTGAAGCAATGACATTCGGGAAGAGAAGGGAAGTTCACAAGCCTTTGTAACTAGTTACAGTTCATTCCCATCTATTTAAAAAACCTGTTTTATCAGGCATGTTTTCTTAATTGTGTGTCCGTAGCTTTATCAACTAATATTAACCGTGTGTTAGAGTAATTATGTATTCAGGCCCACTTTCTCTTGATCTGTCATCATTCAAAGCACTTACACAGCACTGGCTGGGTTTCAAGATGGCATGTGATTCCAGCCTCAGAATAATAGATTCTGCAGTGCTAAGCTAAAACTGAAATTATTAGAAGTTACTTCATATTCCAAGTTATGATAAAGTGAGATAAACAGCAGCATTAATGGTGATGCACTGGGATATTATCCAGACCTCTGAAAGCAAAAGGTTTCTGCTGTTTGGAAAAATTCTCAGCATATGACTACAAAGCTAACGTACCCTATTAGGTTTTTCTTCTTCCTCCCTACATAACACAAGAAGAGGAACAAAACAGCATTTAGGATGCTGTTTTACTCTTCAGTATATCAGCTCTAAATATCTAGTCTATCATTTAAAATGACAAGTTGAAAAACCCACCCATAATTCCTTATAAGGAATAAAGTCCAGGCAAGGTTTTGTGAGCTATTTCCTCTTAATGAGGGTAGCTGCTCAGAAATGTTTGATTCTCAGAATTAAAGATTTTCTCCTGTGCCAGATTATAACCCCAACCATCTCGGTGAAATCCGTACAGAAATGAGGATGATACAATCACATTCCTCTCCAGCAGTACAAAAATCCACACTGGGATTTACCCAGGACTGTCACAATTAAAACACACCAGCTAACACTGTTTGCAGTTGTGTCATACTGATAGACAGCAGTCTTTCTCAGTTTCTTATACCTGGAGAATAAATTAGAAAATAATCTGAAGGAGATTTTTCCTCCCCTTCCCACTTTTTGCCAGATGCATTTTAAAGGTGATGAGAATATTCTTGCATATCTGAGATGACACAGCCCTTACATGCGCTCACACATAATCAAGCAGAATCCAGATTTCTGTGTCTTTATACACTGTTTGCCCCAAATGTATTGTTTTTCCCTCTTTTCCTGCTCTCTCCCCCACACATCAGTGATAACAAGTCATTCTTCTATCTCAAGTTTGTATTTTCAGCTACATTTAGGCTCTCAAATAGAGTAAAAGAAAAACTGGGAAAGAATTTACCTAATTCAAATCAAGAGGAAAATCTTACTTCGCCAAAGGCAACAGATCTCTTTGACTTCAGTAAGGTCAGGATTTTACTTCTAACGTGTAGCTTTGTGATGTTAATAACTTCAGCAGATGCGGTTTAATTTATGCAGCCATCTTTTTTACTTGTACTTTACTTTTATATGTTTCCATACTTACAATAGAGATATCTATCTCTAATTTTAAAAAAGCTATGAAAATTAGATTCCAACTAAACCACAATTTGCCATGCTTACTTCATTACTTTTCATATTTAAATATGTCATCTTTGAAAAGAACAGTCCTACTGCTCAGCAAAGTCCTGATCTAACCCCTAGTGCGGTTAATGTAACACCCCCTCTGATTGCAGAGGGAATTGGATCAGGCCTTAAATGTGGGTGTTTATAATATGTCTTTTTCTCATGTACTCATTTACCTGTAGAAGTAGGCATAACTGAGGAATGTACGACTGTTTCATTTACTGCAGTTACCTTATTTCGGCAAGTACTGTAGTGGTCTAAAATTAGATTTTCTAGGGGAAAATATGCTAGTTCCCAAAATGTGTTTAGTGCAAGAGTAAATTCCTTTCTATTATTACTTTATTGATGTTATTATTACTTAAAAGCTCTTTGAATGTATTGCATACCTTGCACACATTTGGGATCTAAACAGTTAGAGATGGATGATTTAATACCGTGTCTGAATTTATGAAGAGCTATGAGAAAGATTGAAGTTTTGGAACAGGTATCTTTTATTTTAGGCTGTAAGGAAGTTTTCTCTTATCAAAGAGAGAGTTAGAGATACTAAGGGAGAAATAATGCACACAGAATCACAAACTTGTTTACAAAAGTTTCTTCAGTCTTACAATGGCATTGTAAGATCTGATGTTTTCAAGTTAAAGACAAGCAAATAGAAAATTAAAATAAGCCCCACATTTATAATAGTAAAGACAATTAGCCATCAGAACAACAACTGCCAAAAGTTAAATCAAGATTGGTGGCCCACATGAAAGGTATATCCTTGTTCATAGGGACTTATTGAATGCAAGGCAGGAATTAATACCAGGATATCCTATGGCCTGTGCTAAATAGGGGGTCTGACAAGACACTCCAACAGTCCCTCTGGCCTTAAAAAAAATCCTTGAATCCAGGAAGCCCAAGAACACTTTCTGTTGGAACACAACATTTGCTGCAACTGCTGTGATTCACCCTCTTTGTTACTCTCTGGGGCTCCCTGCCAAACACAAGAAAATAAGGTTTTAAGACCCAAAGGATTTCTACAGTAATACAAGATATTGATCACTGTGTTGTTTTCAGCAGTAGCTTGTTTCTTTATCCAGGTTCCTTAGAGTCCCAGTGAGCCCAGCAGGTTAATACTGAGTAACTACAAGGTTTTGGGAAAACATTGCACATATTTTACTATACATTGTTATATCATCCAGTCACATAAGAGACAATACAGTAAAATGAACATAGGCTTAGATTCAAGACAGTGTTTATGCTTTTTAAAATCTGCTGAGTACTGAAATGCTGGTAGTAGCTTACACTCTGTGACACCTATTCTATGCTAATTTAAAAACACATTAGACAGTTATGATCCATCTTTAAAAGGCCTCATTAAAATAGTCTTATGTGTGTTTAGTTGTACCAAGCTATAGGATCAGCACTATTGACTTTGTAATGAATCTGGTGTGGCTCAACAGAGTACCTGGCAAAATTGTTCATTACTTTGAATTTCAAAGTTCAGATACCTTAGATGAACACTTCCAAAGCACAAACTGAGTGCAAACACAAAAGGTGGCACTGATGCTTGGAAAACTGCATGAACACAATAAGCTACGTGTCGATATATGCAACACACATCTTTATGCTGTGGAAAACAGAGCAAAACTCAACTTTGCCATTTTCGTAGAAAATACTATGTTCTATTAGTTTTTGCTTGGGTGGGAAGAGGCCTGAGTCATTCAAAAGATGATAAAAGAAAGAAGCCATTCCATTCATTTTCTGTTCAAGATGCACACAAGTTTTTCAAGGATCAAATTGATGTCTACTAATAAAATAGTTCCTTACACCAACACATTTCATATCACCCAACAGCAACAGGAGCATCAGAGGACTTTTAGTCATTTTAAAAATCATTTGGAGGAATCGTTGCCCTATTTTCCTTCATTTTGCGTGCAGCTAAGTGTCCCATCAAAATAAAAAAAATCCAGGTATCAGTAAGTCGACTTTTCCCACAGTTATTCAGAGGAATTATTCTAAGGACACGCTGCAGCTTGCTCCAGAGCCTCTGCGTGTTTCACCACTACCAGACTTGTGAAGGATTGCATTATCTCTGGACAAACAAAAAGAGTGCCTGAAATATCTCTTGCAGAGTTGCTACTGTCATTGAGAAATATAGTAATGCCCAAAGCTGACAATTCTCAGCTGTTAAGTTTGATCCACACTTGGTTACCTTCTCTTATTCACAGCTGAGAAAGAGACAATAGAGAGCTCAGCCAAACTTGGGAAAGGTTTGGCAATTCGTGCTGCAGGGACACTCTCTGCTTCATAGTCTCTCCACTGCCCCTTCTCCCACGATGAGCTGTCATAGAGGAGACAGGACAAGACTATACTTTCAGTCCTCCATCCCTCACCTTCTCCCTCATCTGACAGAACACTTCCTAAAGTGTCCCTGAAAAGACTGCATAACTTTCCTCATGTCGGTTTTCCAACAGCCGTGACCATTCTACTGAACTCCAGAAATTAATCCTGTAAGAGAAAAGCATCATGTATGTATTACTAGACAGTATGCCCTGGTCTACGTGTGTGTTTGCCTTGCTATACAGGTAGAATAGCAATCCACAAATGGAATTCTCCATTTTGCAAATTTTAGAAATGACTATAATATGACTATTTCTAAAATTCTTCCAAGTTATAGCCTTTAAACAATCAAAAAAAGGAAAGTGAGAAACAATGTGAGATTTGTTAAACAAAGAGAACAAGACTGAAACATATTTCTCTGTGATATTGTGGTGCTGTGTCTTTCTAATTCCCGTGATTTTCATAGACACCTGACCATAACTTGCTCAGATGTCCAGGGTCAAACATGCTCCAACCTTAGGGTTAGAAAGAAATTTCCTCTTTAGTCAGTTCAGCAGGAGTCTGGACCTCTTTTTCTGCAACATGGGCCACAGAGCACAGCCAGGATCATCTGGGCATATCTTTCCTAATCAATTCCCACTTGCTACAAAGCCCTCAGACACTGGCAACATCCAGATCTGTCCTCCTCTCACTGGAGGAAACGGCGGTTTTGTCCAGTGACGAATCAGTCTAAACAAAGCCACTAGCTTGGGATAGTGTTATACTGGTGCAAATGACACAGTTTTGTGATTTATAGCATATCAGATTAGATGATGTGAAGGCCCTATGAAACTATGGAGCTTGTTGGCAATTAAAAAAATCATAGACATATTATCAAACATCTGTTACATTGCACATCATAATATTTATAGTAACACACCGTACAATATGTTGCACTATGTTGGTGATAATAATAACAATAATAATTACACACACAAAAAAAGGATGCACAACTCAAAAGCATTAAGTATAACCAAAATATAAATCTCTCTGGCAGTGACTTCTCATTTACAACATAAAACCCTACACAAAAGAAAAACACAAACAGCACAAGACATCTGAATTGGAGCTGCGACTGAGATCCAAATAAGCTAAAGTTAGATGTAAGGGCAATGTGCACCCGGGGACTAAAAAAAAAATAAAATAAAATAAAAATAAAAGGAAGCAAGAAAATAGCCTCTTTTTACATCCAGACAGTCCTGAGAATAATAATGTGCTAGTTTTTCAAATCCAAGTAGCTATTGAAGATTGTAATGATTTCAGTCTAAAAAGCAATGCTGGAAAGCCTCTTCAGAGATTGCAAGCTCCTACTGTGCAGAAACACTGTGTCACTGCACACCGGTGTATGGAGACAGACAAAAGAAATACTTCAAGGAAAGACATGGGGAAGCACTGGACGATGTATTTTCCCAGAAAACCTAGTTATACTTTTACCAGTGACCAAAAAAAAAAATATCAAGGAGACTGGAGGGGGAAATGATGGAGTCATTTCTTGCAATAACCTGAAAATGCAGTCTCAAAGTTGACTATATTAAAAGCAGAGAAGCTTGGGCTATCATTTTCATTTGTCAGAAAAAAGTACCAACAATTTACCATGAGAAAGGACCACAACATGGTTCATGGTTTTCCACCCATCCCATGCTAACATACTGTTTAGGTATGACCTGTTCAGACTTCTCTACTGACATTTGCATGCGGAAAGAAACTGAGAAACAATGCAAGAGCCGTGTTAGTCATTCTTAGTCATGTAGGCTTGCAGCTTGTTTTACTCTGTATATTTAACTTGCTTTAAAAAAAAATCAGCATAGGATGTTACACAAACATAAGGCTTACTGATTAAGGTGAAATTACTCAGACTACTATAGTTTAAACAAAGATCTTAAGCCTTATCATTTTAAGATGCTGAACATCGTAAAAGACCTTGGTAATAATTACATTTTATTAACTTCCAAGAGGTGATAGTATTAATGATATGGAGAAAAATTTTGTACATTCAGGAAATTATGTTTTCCAGAAATAAGTTATACAGATTTTTTGGTTTTTTTCCTTAATTAGTCCACACAATAAAACCACTCCACCCCATTTTTCCAACTATAATACTGAGAAAAATCATGTCATTTATGTTACAGGTCAACAGGATGGCAAGGTATTTCAAAAGAAACTTTTTTAACATAAAAGTGGTATCATCTAAGTGGAAAGAAGCTATCTCTCATTTTGATTTGAAGTGAATCTACTTGTAGAGGGGGTGCAAAACAGCATCAACTGAAAAGGAGGAGTGAAATAGGGCATCCTAATTTCATTATAGGAAGACATTCCTTATTCTGATAAATCCAAGTATCAAAGATTGATATCTAGGCAATGATCAGACATCTGGGGAAAATACACTAAGAAACTTCTTCCTGTGCTGGATAAAAGTCATTCCCAACGCTGAATTTTTACTGCTGTGAGTAAGCTCAGGGTCTTCTTGACGCTTTTCAATCAATGCTTTTCCTAAGTTGGGTCCTGTAGGATATTTCTGGAAATAACCCACCCCTCCCAACCCGGACTGCCCAAGGAAGCCAGCCAGGTTACCGCTGACATCTGGATGCCCAAGCCCAGTTTCCACCTCTTGCTTTTGCCAAACAGCAGTGACAAACCCTGACAGACAGCAATCTTCCTGGGTATCGGCCAGTCCCGCAGGCAGGTGAAGGGACGGAGGGCATACAGCAACTTCTCTGTGCATCTTTGCTGCTGAAGCAAAGAAGAAACAGCAATTCTGACTCGCATACATTTGCGGGACATAAAGTGTAGGGGGGGGGGGATTCCTTCAGAAACTGATAGTTCATATCCCTTTGTGGCTTCTAGCTTCTGCTCTCTCTCAGGCATTTATATCCATGCAAGGAAGATTCCCTTTACTTCAAGGTGCACTTCATAAATTCTTCATAAAGAAAACTATGGCACACAGCTGACAAACAGTATTGTACCCAGATTACATGCAAAGCCTCCCTTACAAAAGGCACTAGAAATTCAAAATAGAAGAGAAAACACTGAAGAAATGATTTTGTGCAAACAAATGGTACTGTGGTCATGTTTTCCCAGTAATGCGGACATAAAAAGCTGCTCAGGTGCAGAAACATTTAACCTCAAACGCAGGTTTAGGTGCTGAAACCAGAAGCTCTCTTTGGTGATTCAAAGCTTTCAGTTTCTTGTCTGATATTTATGTTTCATATAAAAAGAGAGCCCAGTCTTTCAAACACTTATGCTCTCAAGTATCCCAACAAAAATACAGTTGGGTGCAGAAGAACTCAGAGCAATAACCACATTTATAAGTACTTGTGGGATCAGAAGTCTCTAACCTAACTGTAATGAGGATTTGTCCTGACAACAGGCTCTAATCATCACTATAAAACTTGGAACATAAGTAAATAACTGTAATCCTAATAACATTAGCAGATCTGAGATATTAACCCTGGAAACAATTCTACTAATGTATGATTTACTTCTTTTTCTTAGGATTAAAAAAATTAACAAATAGATGGGGAAAGTAGAAAGTAAAAACAACAAAAAAAAATAGCGGGATGCTGCTCCCACTGACGTCTATGGCAACTGGCAGAAATCCCATGCATTTTAATGGGAGTAAGATTTTCAATTTTTAGTGCTTGTGCCCTACATATCTTTTGCCTTCAGCTCTTCATGACAGCATTGACTACATGATGTTCTGAAAAATGAACCTCCAAAGTGCAGTCTTGGCCTGTTGAAAAGGTTTACTATTTTTTTTTTTTAGCTTATGCTCAAATTTCAAACATGGGCATAAGGATTATATTTTTATTTTACTACATAAGGGGACTGAACAAGTCTTGATGCTGACAGAACACTTTATGCGATATTTAGCAACAAAGAGGGAAACTCTGTCAGCCCAGAATTCACAAGAGCAGGAGCTGGCTAAATTCATGGCATGGTGCAGGAAAATTACCTCAATACTGTCTCCTTTTGCTGATTTTTCCTTATACTGACACTTCTGATGCCCTGAAAGTTGCTGTGCTCACATCCTCTGCTGCTGGTGTCAAAGAATACTCTCAGTCTTCACATGCCAAGATGAGGAAAACCTATTGCAATGCCCAAAAGATTTAACTCCTGTCAAATACATTCACTTAACACAAGCACTCTAGTCTATGGCTCTGAAGTCTTAAAGTGATGGTGTGAGGGAGGAAGGAAGAGAAAAACAGGCAGAGCTTTAAAGCAAAATCTTCTCCTATTAGTAGGTAGAACCATCCAGGCTCATGTAGGACAAAGAGACAAGAAGTGTTAGCCACAAAGGGGGAGTCAGATTTTCCATTTAACACCATAGTCAGAGGATGATATATGTTCCTATGGAAAAAAAATAATAACTCAGAATAAAACTCCCTCATGTTGAAAAAACTTTGTGATCATAAATTAGATGATACAGTCTTTCTCACATCCTGCCTTCTCCCTGAAGATCACTGTCATCTTGGGTCACTTTCAGACATTAGTTTAGATGTTAGAATTGTTAAGTTCTGTATGAAGAAAAATAAAAAATAGATGAGTTCAGCTATTATGGGTGCAGACTTCACTTTTTTTTTTCCTTGACATAAGTATATAACCGAGTGCACAGTGAAATAGCTTCATCCAATGATATCAATTCCACTTGCCTTAGGTTAAGAAATAATCACCCTCCACCCTTAGTCCTCTCCATTTTATTGAGTTCAGACATATGGGAATAAAACACTTGCAGAACAGGTCTATTAGCAAGTCAGTCATATTAAGCCGCTGACTCTACAGTGACAGTATGTGGATATAGTCTTATCCATGTAGGGATCCCCACTGATACTAGCATCCCCTCATGGGTCTCATCAGAATATCAGATGTGTCGTTTGTTTTGCTTAACACATCCACAAAGTGGGTTGTACTTGGATTTGATAGTTGTAAGACTCTGGCCTCACTGCATTCATCAGAGCATCATGCTCCTAAGACTGACACCCAATTTTATTATTTGCTTTCCAGTTAGCCCAAAAAAGTGAGGAGAAAACTAAAAAATTGGTATATTCTTATACTACTGACAGGTGTCAAGAAATAAGATGTGGCTGGGAAAAAAAAGAAAAAACCAGCAACATCTGCAAAACATGTGAAATAATCTATTTAACCCAGAAAGAGTCATCTGAAGCTTTGTGTGCACCTCTCAGTTCTCATGTTGGAGACATGTGGACCAGCTGGAGAGCAATGTGAATTATCAGACCCATGAGGAAAGCCTGAAAGAACTGGTGATGTTTAACCTTAAGCTAAAGAAAACGGAAGGAGAAACTTGAGAACAGACTGCAATGAGGAAAAGAATAATCTATTTGCCAAGTCCACTTTGGGTAAAATAGGAAGTAATAGACTTAAATTTCTTCAAGAAAAAGTAAACATAATGAAACACTGGACTGCATTCCCTGGGCCATCGTGGAATCTCTCCCATTGAAAGTCTTTCAGAGCAGGCAAGACAAATATGACTGACACAGGTATAAATTGATCCAGCTTTGAGACTGAAGACAAAAAAGTACTTTTGGCCTTTTTATTTTTCAAGCATTTATTCTTGAGAAGAAGTATAAAAAATTATACAGCGGTCATGTTAGACTGAAGGAGCCATTTCTCTCTTCCATTCCCTGCCCACTTCCATTATCTCTCCTCATTTGTGAACTTTGGAAATTCTGAATAAATAGAGGCAGAAATACAAATCACCCAAACATCATACAGCCTACACATAACAGCATTTTGCCAAACCAAAATGATCCTGGATTTTACTGAAATTTTTCTGGAAGAAATTATACCAGAAAAGGAACCATTTATTTTCCTTTGCAAAATGCTGAAGAGTTCAGGTAAAATAGAAGTTGGTTCTGAATGACCCTTGTTTTTGCAGGAGCAACACTTTGCAGATAAGATTTTTGTAAAGTATATCCATTTTTAGACAGCTGCAGATATACGTGTAGTAAAACTTCTACTTTTTTCCCTAGTTCGTTCTCAGAAGAGTACTACAAAATTGCTGATAGCAAAGGAAATATTGTGGTGATTGCCATTCAAATTGGGATACACGCATAGCTTTTCTATGTGCTTGAAGATTATCAATACTTCCCACATAGCTGGATAAATCATTTTGTAAATGGTGAAGTTATTTCTATTGAAAAAAGATTTTCCAGAACACATCACAAGCATTTTTACTAACAGTAACACAGTAGAGTTGCAGGAACTTTTGAAACAAAGATCATGAGAAGATACAGTGAGAAGTGAAGGGGAAAAGAGAACTGAATAACAGGGACTCCAAATATATTTTTGTAAGAGTGCAATTCTGTGAGCTCTTCTCTAAGACACAGGACTGAATATCTCAGTCAATTGCAAGGTGGATTTGTATAGCAAATATAAAATATCCCAGTCTGGCTCACAGGAAGAACTACGATGCATTTGACACACTCCTCCCCAAAATGTGAAATCCCATGTAGACCAAAGTCACAATTAAATACATCAGTTGAAGATGCACAAAGCAAACTTCTGACCGCTCTGTGGAGCTGCACTGTTGGCTTTAGCCCATCTAGTATTTCACCAGGGAGACACAAGCATTTGTTCATTTTTTAATACCCAAACTCTGCTGGTCATTTAATATTAAATGCAAGATGTGACCTTGTTCTCATTTGAGTAAGGGAATGTTTGGCCCTTAGATGATTACTTCCCTTAAGTAACTGCAGAGCTGTACCGCAGCTATGCTCAGTTTCCCTCAGATATTCTTCATAATCAATACAGCAAAGTCCAGGGAATGCAACAGTTCCTGACATATATCTATCTAAAGCAAAACAAGAAAGCATTGGAAGGCAAAAATAATTCAGAGAAAGCAGGATCTGGCCATCAGTTTTGCATTGGCTATATTTGTTTATTCCTTAATTCATCAGGAATTTTAGTCTCCTCATCCTACCTCTGTGCATAATGTTAGATTTGAGCCTCTCTCGTGTTCTTGGTTTTTTCCCTTCTTGTCATATTTGTTCTGGATACCGAAACATTTTTTAAAAAATGCTAAAAAGAGCATACAAACATGCAACTCAACCCAAAAAATCAAACATGGTACAGTAGGAGAAGAAAGCTTCTGGGGCGAGAAAGCAAAGCTGTGTGACAGATGGAAAGGTCTCAATGGATGAATGGTACTATACAAATAAGTAGCAGGCAGCCAGAGGAAATCAAATAATGATTATAGAAGAAAAATGAGGGTTAAAAAAATGGGATAAAAAACCTTTGGCACAGGCTAAAAATTCTAGATTTGCAATGTGTATATATGTATGTTTTTTAGGGATATTTTATTATATGCTCCCCACAAACTGGGAAGTCAGTAATGACAAAGACACTAGACAGCTGACAAGTGAGTCAGTGTGGATGATGTAAAAAGCTCAACATGTCCTTGGAGAGGAAGGAATGTACTGCAGGATTCGGTCTGGCATGCCCCCAAACCTGAACAGATTACTTTCTGACGATCAATACCTGTAACCACCAGAGGCCTGTTGCAGAGTTTAAAAAAAAAAAAAGAAAAATTCAGCTTCAAAGAGACCTGGTCCCAAGCTCACACTTTATTTTTGCCACTGGGTGCTGAGGTAAGAGCTTTGGACAAGGCTCATTTTTCATCTCTTTATAGGGCTGTGGATTGAATATGAAATGTCCCAGTCTGTTCTCGGGGCTTCGCTCTGCCTGTTTCCTGTCCCAGAGACAAGCACCCTCACGATGACACTCGGCCCCTTTAACCAAACCTGATATCAGATCTTTCACAACAGCCTGATTAATAACTCTCTTTTAATACCTGTCACTCTTTATCCCTTTATAAAGGAAAAAATAAAATCTTTATTATGTCCTTCATTTAAGTTCCTTTTTTCTTGGGAGACTGCTAGATTTGTATTAAAGCCAAAAAGGTTCTTTGCTTTATTTGAAATGTCACTGAACAGCAGTTATACCCAAACACAGGTTAGATATTTTACAGTAGGCACATTTTCATTACTACAGTATGCCTCAACAGAAATTAAACCTAAGATTTTTCCCCATAATATAATTTAATCACAAAGAGATCTAAAAAAATGCTTTCAAATATTACTATGAGTATGAAGTAATAATTTATACATGTTGCTGGAGTCACAGAGAGTTCTGCACAATCTGATGTCTCTTATTACAGTTCTGCCTTTCCCTCTCTCTCGTTTTAGCTTAATTTTCCTTTGTCTTTCTCCCATTCATTTTTCAAATACTGAACACAGTGCACACTTTCAAGAAAGCACTGATGCGGTTTATTTTTTTTGCCCATCCAACTTAAGTTGCTGAAAATGACCTACCTCATTAATGAAAAACAAGACAGAGGGGAACAGAAAATCTAAACAGCTTTTTAAGGAAACAGCCTAAAAGGGAAAAAAGAAAGAAGAGAGAGAGAGGAGAAAAGAACTGTATTATTAATAGCAAACTCTAGGATGATGGATGAAAAGAACAACAATATCCTTTAATCATAAAGCACTAACATTCCAGCAGTGCTGGTAAGTGAGTGGAGCAGTGAAACCATTTGAGACTTAAACAGATGGATTAGGAAAGATTCCACTGTGGGCTCCTGGACAGATTTCAAAACAGCAGCCTGATTAACTAATACACAAAAAGCAAGTGATTCATCCAATCAATAAGCTTTTATGCAAGCATATTTGCGTTATAATATTTAAATACAGCAGGCAACTGGGGAATCAGGGATTCCTTGTGCTAGGCTAACAAAGCAGTAAGTTTTACTTGAATCTGGAGATCTCTTTTTTTTCCAGCAACTCCCAAAGGGATTTTATAGCTAATGTTGTCACCACAAGTTCACCAATATATTAGCAGCTCCTGATAGTTTTGTGAAAATGGTAGTGAGTTCCAAGCTGAAAACCTGCTATTTTTTAACAAATATTTTTTAAATAGTGTTTTGGGGAGAAGTTAACTAGGTTTTGAATGAATGATGGAAGCTACACATAAAAATTAATCAATGTCTAACTTTCCTGGTGGGGAAACTTTCTACAAATGATTAGAGAGGGAATGCAATCAAAACCCCAGGTCATTGCATCCTTAGGTATAAATAACACCTAAGTGACAAAATCACAACTAAGTTTGAAACGGTAAATGGTAATGGTTTTTAAATATCTTTTTTTCAAAATATCTTTTAAAACTATTTAAAGGAGGTTACAATTTTTAAGGAATTATTGGCAGTCATTTTTATGTGTCTTTCTCTTTCTTAAGTGCCTAGAGTCACAGATAGAAGTATGACATTTTATAAAGGTTTCTGAAGTGACCTGAAATAGATTTTTATATAAAATGGCATTATTATAAGGACTAATAACTTGTAATAATCCAACCATAAAAAAAGTTTTAACAGACCAAGAAAGGAAAAAAAATCAGGCTTCTGAATGATGCTTGGACATCTGGGCCATGCTCTCTAGTACTCCATTTATACCAAACTCAAGAGAGAGGCAGATTTATACTGATTAAATGTCTAGGTTTCCATCTCTAACTGAGATCTGGCAATAAGACATCTGACCTTAAACTTACTTATCCAGACAGGAATAATGCTTATCTTTCATCAATGTAATATTTTTAGGAAACACTTCTAGGACAGTTTATTTTAAAGTTTTCACATCTCTCAGTGGTCCATTTGAGACAGACAAGTCAGCAGAAGACAAGTAAGATAGCCAGAAGGTGCATGATAAAAGCAATTTATTACATGACTCTACCGTGTCACAGGACTCTTCATGGCTGTCTCCAAATTATTCCTGCATGCACCCATAAAAAAGTGAGGGTGAGAGGGGAGAAGGAAGGGAAAATATGTTTAAGTTACACAAGTCAGAACCAGCAGAATATTGTAGAAGCACACACGGAATATGAATCTCTGCTTACTTAGCTAACCTGTGAACGCAAATGGAGTTTCAAGAGATTAACAAAGAGGATGATTAGTTCAGGATCAACATGCACATTTGAAGAATGTATCCTTAGAGCATCATCATTCAGACAGATCAAAGCAGCTTTTAACAGGACTAATGAAAGATACACCTGAAGTTTAAGGACTATGCTGCTACCAGATTTCTACTGCTTTGCAACTCTGCAAAGTTGCCCCAAGGTCAGAATAAATTTTCGCAACGAAAAATCTCACTATCAACATTTTTTGAAAATGACCGAGGTCTTTTTCATCAGATTTCCTTCATGCCTAGTCCAGGAGGTAACACGCTCATTTCAACCAAAAATCTGATGTTTGGCCAAATTAAAAAGAAGTAGAAAGGACACTTCAGAATCAAATGTCTTCTTTAGTTATAAATGTCTAATATTTTGCCAACTTACAGTAGACCTAACATGTAGTATTTGTCACTAGTTTCTGACCTGCCAGAGGCCAGTTTGTAATTGCCCGTTGTGATGTTAGGAGCACTTTACCCTGGCTGGGGACACGAGGCTGCTGTGGTGCTTGGACTGTGCCTCCTTCCATCACAGAGTTTGGACTCCAGCACCGGCACAGATGCTGGTGGCTTTCTTGGCTCCCCTTTAAATTGCCCAGCTAGGTCTTATGTGTAGTACATTTCTCGGTCTGAATATATGTATATAATTGCCTTGAGGTTCATAAAGGAAATGTTCTTCATAAATTGGAAAAGGATACAGGGGGATAAAATGCCTACAGCCCTGGATCCAGTAATAAGTCTATTAGTCTACCCTTTAAGAGCAGTGTCTTTCAGTCCCTGGGGTGTGACCCTCACAGGGCGAAATGTCATTGTCAGAGTGACTAAACAGTTGTCAGAAGCATGTAGTGAGAACTTAGCGTACAACAAAACCCTCTGAAGGCAGCAGGGATAGACCCTTCTGATTTTCTGGAAAGGGTTCTTCACCTTTCTCAGACTAAAAACCTATTTTTCTTCCTCAGCCTATATGCCAGGCGTAACCCCAAAGTCTTTTTTCTCTTTCCCTTCACTGTTGTGAACTTTGCGCAGAGGAGGAGGAGGAGAAGGGTGAAAAGGAGCCCCATTCATTTCCCCTGGGCTCAGGTCATCACTAACTCAATCCACACCAGCAGCACAAACAGCTTGTAATGTTTGGAGCAATGACAGCATAAATTCTCTCGGCTTTTTCTAGTTATTCAAATTCTGTGACATTTTATGGATGATTTGAGGGCATGCTTACAAGCTGTGGAAATACGGTGATGTCATAGTTAGACTACAGCCCAGATGCTGGGCTCTTATGATATCAGCAGCCAGCTACTGCTATTTTGAATACAAACAAATTTGAAACTAAAAATACTAAATGAAAGACCTAGAATATATAGAGTGTTTTGAAGTATTATCCTATTTATATTTTAAAGGGCACTACAGAAAATACTCTGTCTATATATTTATGTCCTTAATTTAATGGTTTTAGTTTCAGATTTGTTCTTTTGCCAACAATTAAAACAGTAAGCAGTCTTATACTCTGCGTAGCTCCTAGGATTTTACTCCCCTAAAGTTATCTGTGGGATGCCTCACACTGCCACGGTAGGGCAGTTCAGCATTTCAGCCTTTCACTGTAAAAATTAACCTCCTTTCTCTAATACATTGTGATCTCTATTCACAGAAGCCCACATTGCATGAAATTCACAGATCCTCACAGAGATGAAATAATTCTCCCTTTGGCGCACCACTGAGGAATGCTAAAAATAGTTGAACGCATCAGGACAAAAAATTTCCTTTGGGGACCATAGTGTTTTTGCCTCACCAAAAAGGAGAAGATATATATGTATATATTTGTACAATTGCCTCAAATTGTTGTATATACTATACTAAATAATTAAATAGTCAACATTTTGAAGAATCCTGGATCTCAAAACTACCTGATTATTGTACCTCCTTTCTATTCCAAATGTAAAAGAACAGTGCATTAATTTCAAGTGCTGATTAACTAATGGCAGCTGTTACTCCATTTACTGTGAAAACGTTTTGTATACTAACATACATAAAAAGGCTAAAATTTTATGTGAATATATATGTATGCATACATCTAAACATAGATGCACATGTATGTGTGTGTGTGAGTTTAATTTTTTTTGCTGTGAAGAAGGGGAATTCCTCTTTCCTATCTATATCTTGTTATCTGATTTCAGCAGGTGCCTTAGTTGGGTGGAGCCTTGCAGCAGTGGCATACCATCAGCATATAGAGGTTGAATTGACTTGAACCTGAGACAGTTGCAGGACAAAGGTTTTAATGAAGTCCTTGCTGAGTAGCCCTAAAAATGACACTGGTGATCTTAGAGAGAAAACTATGAATTTTCTTCACTAGGAGCATTAAAGGTGTGAAATTGTTACAGTCTCCTGATGTACTTATATACACAGATCTCAACCCTTTGCTCTGCTCTGCTCTGCTCTGCTCTCTTCTGGGTTATTTTTAGGAATATTTTTAAGTAAGATATGTTGTAGCAGTAATACCTGATAAAATACATCTCATCTTAAAGCAGACCTAAATACTAGCACATATGGGAGAGGCATTGAATGACACTTTTATAGACAGCATAACAAATTTACCTGAAGTCAAATAAAGAAGGTGTATGTTCATTACTGACTGTGGTGAATTTCTTTTTGGATACTGTGTGCTTTGACAGCAGTCTGTTCCTGCCTACATGCCTCCTTGAGTGAAAATGGTTCTATTAGATGTTGCTGCACCCTTCAGATTTTATCCACACGAACAAACAATATATTACTTGGTGCCAAAACATTTGTATGGGTACTGAACAATCATCATTAAAACAGTCAACATTAAGCATTCAGAAGTGGTTAACACTCAGAAGCATTTCGTGAACTAGAGATTTTCCAGCGTCTAAAATAGAAAATAGTTTTTATAACTGTTTTTCATCTACCCACAAGCATATTTATTTATTTCCTATGCAATGAAAGCACTCTGCTTGTACATGAGATATTATCAGCTCATCTTTGGAGAAAAGCATAGTGTAGAGTAGCAATGCTGAAGTGGCCTCAGTTAAACCACTGATATCAAATACTACCCTGAATTAAGAATAAATGTAAATGACAATGCAAGCTAAATATTACATTTATAGGCAGCACACTTTCTAACATCAGTTACATATGAAATAAATCACCAAAGGTGTGGGCCATTTTTCTTTTAGAAAATGCAGTGAACGTGAACACTGTGCTATAATGAGATACATAGGTCATATCAGGGTGAAAGATTCTTTAGGTTTAGACACTTGATGCATTTGCAGGTGTGAAACATCTCAAAGTCTCCCTTCTGATGAGATGAGTTTCAAATTCTGTGACAAGCATTAACATGCCCTCTGAACGATTGGGTGTTGAACATGCAAAGATGTATTATAAATTTCCCTTCATGCTCTTAATATTAGGGTAATCAGTTTGCTCTTTCCTTTTCATTTGTAATATTTTTTTCATGTAACACAAGAGAATGCCATTTCAAAGTATGCATGTTTACTTAGCTTAAAGAAAAAAAGAATGCTTTTTAGGAACATATGCTTTCTACCCATAGTACATCTGTGCCCTAGCCATTGATTTCACTGTAATGTCTAAATCATGAGACCCAAGGCAACAGAAGGGCCAGGATAAATTTTTGCTTTGCTTTTTCTTTCTATAACCTTCTGTCTTTCATAATATTCTTTTTTCAGTTTTTGCACCAAAATCAGCCTGAATTCAGAGGACACATTTCCCTAAACTCCGTAGGGTTTGTGAGCTTCTGCAGCCAATAGCCCAACGGCCAACAGAGGAACACAGTAGGCACAGCCTCTGCCTGTGATCCCTCCAGCTCTCAAAAGCCCATCACCTCCTTTCAGATCTGCCAGCTGGGGACAGCATGAGCCCACAGCAAGCCTCAAGCCTCTGCGTTTGCAATGAGAGGCCTTCACTCTGCTACCGTGCTCCACATTTTTGCATATTAATCTGACCCTCCTCCTAAAGAGTCTGGATTTGCTCAAGTCTGAATGACACCCCTAATCCACCAGTAGGTACAACTGAACTGCGTCTCAAGGCTTCCCTTATCCCTTAGTCCAGAAATGAAGCTTGGTGTGTCTCTCAGAAGAGCTCGTGCTTTATCTAGGCCATCAAGTCAGCCACAAAACCATGCAAGTTAATTAGAAACATTAAACTGAGAAGGATTCTTAATCAAGCCATGACCGCTATTAACAACTGAGTGCTGGGAAAAAAGGTGGATAATAATTTTATGCTATACATAATGATTGTCTTAAATTTGCACATTAGACGAATCCTCGAACAGTGCATGGGGTCACCAGCAATCCTGATCTGAGGTTCAGCAGTTGCACAAATACACACAGAGCATAAGTGAACGAGAAAAATGAAACCTGTCCAAGATCCTAAAAGCTCCCAAACTGACATGCAGTTTTAATGTGAGCAACTCTAAGATGATTTATTTTTTCAGATCAAATACACAAAGTTCTGGATGTAATTCTGTTAAGCAGTTTTACATCTTGCCACTAGGACTTCTTTTCCCCTCTGTGTTAAGCTTTAATATCCTTTCAAATGCATTAATGTGTCCCTGGAACAGACACTTAGAGACTCCTGCATGCTTTGAATATTTCCACTTAAAAAAATGACTTTCAATCCTTACTGAGAGTTTGTGTACCACCTCTCTGGCACCAGAGCTTGTAAAACACTAAAGCAAATGGCTCCTTGCCCAAAAAATTGTCCAAGGAGCAAAATCTTCCTTGAGGTTCCCTCACAGCCAGACAAAAGAGAGGAAACGTGGGACCATATAAATAACCTCTTACAGATTTATGCAAGTATTTGCTTCCTTTTCAGTCAGTTCCGACCTCTGTGGTTTGCCTTTGAATTTCAGGTATGAACAGTTCCCATACTACAAAGAGAAGCTGGGGCAAACACAGTAAATTTCAATTACTTTCTTTGGAAAAGCCCTGTGCCCACCACATTCGGGTTTTTTTTCTTCAAATACTCTAACATAGCTGAACATACTAGTGCAGGTTCACGTATTAGTAGGATAAATTTCAGGCAAAAGAAAAAAGATTATTAGCAAAACTTTTAATCAGCAATGTCTGAATTTCAGGTCTCAGAATAAACCCACATCCTAACAAGTTTCATATAGTTCCAGGTTTATTGCAAAGCATTTGCACAACTAAGGCTACATGTTGCCACCCCATAACTATTCAGAATAGTCTAACAGGAGTGAAGAATTTTTCACTGTAATTTTGTTATTTCAAAAGGAAATTAATTTTAAAATTGGATTCACTGGACATCACTCAAAGTTTAATTGAGTGACTTTGATTAGCTACCCAGATGCTCTTTGATTTAATTGTACTTTGAAAAGACACACTGGAAGAAAGTCTGGAAAATTAGTCCTGAGTGCAATAGCAAATCTTTTCTGGTACTCTGGTCTTACTGCTGTGCTTATACCGAGTTATCCTGCTCTTTGCATGGTCCTCAGGTGTACTTTCAAAAGGAGTTCTTTCCTTCCTGTCGTCACTGAAGCTGTTTGGTAATTGATCTATTGATATTCATGCTTTTAAAATAAGACTTTTCTGGACACTTCAGATAGTGCAGTAGAGTTCATTGCAAAAGGTAACTGAACACCTACTTAGCTGCAGATCTGAAAAAGACTTCACAGTATCCACAGAAGCTATCAGAATGGACAGGCAACGCACAGGGAGAAGGTGAGGAGTAATTGTTACACAAACCTGACAAAACTCGATGAGGAATTCTTTAGCTGGATGAAAAGAGAAATTAAAACTAATAATAACAAACAAGATTATAATAAAATAACAAAAAACACTAAAACACCACACCATGTGGTTTTCAAGTGGAATAAAGGCACATTCCTCCTTTAAGTTGAATAAAGGCAAAAAGAAGAATATTAGTCAGTCTAGGCTGCAAAATCTTTTCTTTTTTGAGGGCTAAGAAAACATTCCAAAAACTTTTGGCAGACCACACAATAACATGCACCTTAATAGGCACTACTACACTCAGCATAGGTAACAACCTGGAGGAATGAGAGGTCGGTATGCAGCTGCAGGGCGAAGATCTCATTGGGATCATGAAGACGTGGGGGATAGCTCATACAACTGGAGTGATGCAATAGGTGGATACAGGTTTTTTAGGAAGGACAGGCTGAGATGCTGAGGAGGGGAAGTTGCCCTGTATGTGACAGCAAAGCAGGGATGTGTGGAGTTCTGCCTAGGGATGGATGATGAGCCAGCTGAGACCTTATGGATCAGGATTAGTGGGGAGACCAACATGGGCAACGTTGTGGTGACATTTGCCACGGACCACCTGATCAGGAAGAAGTAGACTTCTTCAGACTACTGGAAGAAGCCTGACATTCATAGGCCTTGGCATCCTCATGGGGGACTTGAATCACTATACCTGCTGGAGGGAGAGCAGAGCAGGGCACAAGCAGTCCAAGAGGTTTCTGGAGTGCATTGATGACAACTTCCTAATTCAGGCAATTGAGGAGTCACCAAGGAGAGGTGCTATGCTGGACCTCATACTTACAAAGAAGGGACAATTGGTCAGGGATGTGGGGGTCATGGGCTGCCTGCAGCCAAGGCTGCAGCAACTGTGAGATGGCAGAGTTCACACTCCTGATGGAAGCAAACAAGGCACACAGCAGGATCACAACCCTGGACTTCAGGAGAGTAGATTTTCACCTGTTCAGGGACTTTCTTTGAAGAATCCCAAGGGATACATCCCTGAGGAGAAGAGCGGTACAGGGAAGCTGGTTGATTTTCAAGGACCACGTCCTCCAAGCTCAAGAACGGTCTGTCCCAATGTGCAGGTTGACAAGCAAAGCAGGCAGAAAGCCTGCATGGATGAACAAGGAGTTCCTGACTAAGCTTCAACATAACAAGTAAGCATATAACAGGTGGAAGCAGGGACTGATGATCTGGGAGGAATATAAAGACTCTGTCTGAGGGAGCAGGGATGCGGTTAGGAAAGCCAAAGCCCACCTGGAGCTGAGTCTGGCAGAGGATGTGAAGGGCAACAAGAAGGGTTTCTACAGGTATATCAGCAGCAAAAGGTAGACTAGATAAAATGTGAGTCTGCTGCTGAATGTGAGTGGGGACCCGGTGAAAAAGGACATTGAGAAGGCCAAGGTATTCAATGCCTTCTTCGCCTCTGGTTCAACTGGTAAGATTTGCCTTCAGGAAACCTTTAAGGGAGGATGTAAAGAGGAAGGGGCCAGACTCTTTTCAGTGATGCCCAGTGACAGGATGAGAGGCAATGAGGCAACCTCATGAAGTTCAACATAGAGAAATGTCACGTTTTGCACCACCTGGGGAGGAATAATACCATTCCCCAGTACGGGCTCGGGGGAGACCAAATTGAGAGCAGCAGTTGAAAAGGACCCGGAAGTCCTGGTGAGCAACAAGGTGGACACAAGCCAGCAGCGCACTCTTGCAGAAAAGAAGCCAACAGCATCCTGGGCTGCATTAGGAAGAGTGTTACCAGCAGGCTGAAGGAGGTGATGCTTCCCCTCTACTTAACCTTGGTGAGGGCACATCTGGAGTGCTGGGCCCTGGACATGCTTGTGCAGGAGAGACATAGACATACTGCAAAGAGTCCAGTGAAAGGCCACAAAGATGATTAAGGGGCTGGGGCATCTGACATGAGGAGCGGCTGAGAGAGCTGGGACTGTTTTGCCTGTAGAAGAGAAGGTTCAGGGGGATCTGATCCATGTGTTTAAATACTTGATGAAGGGAGTAAAGAAGGTACAGCCAGATTCTTTTCAGTAGTATCTATTGACAAGACAAGAGGCAATGGGCACAAATTAAAATACAAGAAATTCCATTTAATCATAAGAAAAAGCTTTTTTTACTGTAAGGGTGATGAAATGCTGGAATAGGTTGTCCAAAAACATTGTACAGTCTCCATCCTTAGAGATATTTAAACTAGACTAGACATAGTCCTGAGCAATCTGCTCTAACCTACCCTGCTTCGCACTTGCTTTGAGTTCAGAGGGTTGGCTTCCTTCTCAAGGATTCTCTGATTCTGTGATTTTATAACTCTATTCAATAATCCTGTGGAGGAAAAATTTGTCCGTAGGCCATATGGATGAAGTCATCCGACTCATGTCACCAAGCACTGATTTTCTATTTCTGGTTTAAATGCACAAGATAATTGGTAACATTCTGCAATTACACTGTATGGTGCTTTTCTTTGTCAGATGTGAGAGGCACAAGTACACAATGAAACAAGAGTAAGCTGTAGCACTTTAGGCAGTACTGTATGGATAGAAAGGACTGTAAGTTTCTTCTGTCAGTTTTCACTAAAGAAGAACACATAATTTCCTTATAAAGTTGATCAGTTTGGGATGCTGAATATGACTGACGCAAAGAGACTGATAGGTCTGGCTGTTGCCTGCGCTGAGGTCACTGTGTTTTGGTAACAATCATAGTTTGGTGAGCAGTACTAAGCAGCTATCGCTAAGGTGAGATATACGGGAATCAGTGATGGGGAACTTTGCATTCTGAGTGCACCGCGGAAAATGCCCAAAGTCTAGACTCTACGATGAAGTGCTAAAGAGAAACACTTCCACTTGATAATGTTTGCTGTGTAAGAGGCAAGTCAAGGAAGCCTGTACACTGACACTGAGAACGAAGAGCAGAGCTCTAAGTTTTTGCATATAATATATATTGCCAAAAAGTCAGTGTATTGAGGAAATGTAACTATAAGTTTCTTAAGGAGAAAAACATACGTTTTTCTTTAAGTTATATTATACTTCATGTTTTCTTGTCACAGCTATTTTTAACTACACTGTACTCTTTAAGAGAAGATTTCGAATGGTCTAAATTAGTATACGGTGATTACCCCCATTGTGTAATTTACTAGTATTTTGTTAATGCAAGATTAAGGATAATACTTTGCTGGGAGAGGTAACAGCAGAATTAACCTCTATTTACCTTGACATAATAAAAATTTAATAAAACATGGGAAAATGTCAATGAAGAGCATAATTATTCTAACATGAAATTTAAATGTAACTTAATTTTCTATTCTGCATGTTTAATGCTTTAAGATTATTCATCACTGTTCTTTTCTCCCCTCTTCCAGTGTATATACAGAAATATTTCAAGAAACCTCAGACAACTTGCTTATTAAATATATCCTAATTTAGTGTCAAAATCAGAAACATAAGACCAAAAAAGCAACTGTTTTTTGGAAGAAATTCTCCAGACCCCTGCAACTAATATATATCTATATCTCACCCTTGTCCAAATTTTTGACTATTGAATCAAAGAGAATTCTTGTTTGGTTTATATCCTGTGGTTTTATTACATCGGACAGGCATCAAAGGGGCAGAACACATAGGATTGAAAAATAACACAGCTGCACTTTGCAACGGAGTATTCTGTATCTGCCCATGTTTTGTTGTTCATGTAATACTTTTCAATAAACAAAGATGTCAATCAAGTTTCTTTGCAGCACATCACATTTCAGATTTAAACCACTTCAGACACAGAGCTGCCCCAAGCTCACACATTTAACAGATAAAAATTCAGCTTTCTGTCAAGGCAGAATACAGTATTGATTGTAGGCTGTATTTAGTCTGGTGTCTGTTGGAGCTATATTACCTTCAAACTCATACAAAGTCCACTACAGAGACATAATACAAAGTGTATTTCTTTTCTAGTATAAATTTTTTTTTATGTTCTGCATTGATTAGTGGCAATTTCTAAATAAATTCCCTTCTCCGCCAAAGAGGCCGTAGATATAGTGGATATTGTCTATCCAGAAATCAGTGATGTGGGAGTTACAAATACATGACAGTAATCATGAAAACTTTGATCACTTGATTTGATTCTAGTGCTTTGTAAATTAACATAATTATTCAAACATGCTTCATTAAAAATCACAACTGTACAAGTCCTTCAATTTAATGATCCAAGAACATACAGAATGAGCTAAGCTTTAAATAAATACATCAACTTTGTACTGGCTGGCCAAGTCAGATACCGGGGGGTTATTTGTTTTTCAGAAAAATACTGAACGTGTTCTTGCTTTTTGTATAGTGTGAGAGACTGATTACTTGTTAAAAGGTACAGCATAGTACCTAGTATATTTTACTGTTTATCCTTACATCTACCTGAACTTCTCTTGGGATCACAAAAGGTTAGCTACTATGTCACTCCTAAGCTACTGGGAGATTGGCTTAAAATTCCAGTAAATCTCCAACTAATTACATTTGAATTGTAGGTGTCACAGTTGGCTTTGACCTTTAAAGGCTGGCAGAAAAGTTTGACAGTCCTTAAAGTGTCCCCACATTTTAGAATACCTGTTCCATCAAAATAAAATGTAATGAATAGGCTGCAGAAATTAAATGTGTTTAACAAAGTAAGTAGATGTTACCCTGTTTATTAATACACAATGTTCCAGAAAAATCAAAGAAATACGCTTATCCATGGCAACCATAATCATCAAGAATGTGCTGACATTCTCCTAAAACTGTAGCTGACAAAACACCAGTTGGCAGCATTCAAGGGTTAAGAGAAACTAACAAATCTGACAGAGGAAAAGGAAAACAAATTCCAAGTTAAGTTGTCACTCCCTGCTTAATTCCCTATATATATACCTAACTGTGGCAGGGCAGCTCTCGAGTGTTGCTGAGAGTCAGGTTCCTGATAGATTGTTAGTCTTAATCTGGTGGTTTAGTTGGAACTTGCTTTTCTATAGTGGCAGGTAATTCAGAACCAACATTTACTCGCCCAAAACTATTATCTCTGCTGTCTTTTTACAGCACACTACTTCTGCAAAAAATATCATTTGCTCAAAAAAATAGTGCATGAAATCTCTCGCTGTTGGCTTTCCAGCCATGATGTAAAATGCCATACTGTCCAGGCTGTGAAAATCCCAGCTGTCATCCAAGCACTATAAGGCAGTGAAACAAAGCCGTGTGTCAGCAATACCAATAGCTGATAGAGAAAGCTTTTTTGTTTTTAAATTTATAAGAGATTTTCAAGTAAGAAAAATTAAGAATATTTATTCTGTTTTGTACAAAAGTTGCCTATATCCATCACTAAATGTTGATTTAAATGAACCTGCTAAAATATTTTCTGAAAGAAAATGAGACAGTTTCTTAGAAGATTACTTCTTTCTTATAAACTCCTGCAATTCAGAAATCATCACTTTTTATTAAGTTTCTGAAATTTTTAAATAAAATTTTAATACAACTTTTGTGGATTTAAGCATTTCTTAACTCAGATTTGGTTCTCAATGACAGATTATCAAGTCTTTTGTGTTTCACACCCTCCACATGTTGTTTGCTATTATTTGCAGACAGGCAGCTCTCTGAAAAACTCTTGCACTTAATGTTAACATCCATCATTTTGCATTGCAGCAGAGGAAGACCCACTAGATTATTCTGAACTCCCAAACTTGGGTAGGAGACAGGACTCCACAAATGATCTTGCACACACTGATATTATTTGCCACTCCTTAGGGAACATCAGGTCACTAAGAAACGGAAGCTGAGAATAAAAGAATAAGCTATCTTTGTTTTATCAAAGAAAGGCTCAAACACTTTGAGTTGTAAATAACGGAAATTAATCACGAAAGGAAAGTGTAAAATAAGAAAGAACTTTTATAATTATACTTATCAGTTGAGGTCTATGTTAAGTGTTTCATCATCCCCAGCTACCCTGTGGGCCTGTCCACAGGAGTCACCTGTGCACCACGGGACTGGCACGCTCTGGAGATACCTGCTGCTCTGTGCACTCTCCTCCTCTTTTTGAAGCAGGCTGCCCAGGCACACTCCCTCACGGTGGAAAGTGGGAAAACACAAAGTAAAAGTGCTGACTACATAGTCTCTCCTCCTCCAAGCTGTAATTTCAAATTTCTCATTTTTCCTGCCGCTGCGAATGATCAAGCACTATAACACCACATGGCAACACAGAGGGTTCGAGCAGTTCCCACCACCCTGCCCCAACCCAATTAACCTCTTCTAATTAAGATTTCTACTGAGTTGCTCAATTTGCACTTCTTATCCCGGCTTCTCATGGCTTCCCTTTTTCACCCTTTTGAAGACACACAGGTAACAGTTTTCAATGGCAATCCTTGGAAAACAGTACTTTTTTAATCATCTTTTTTAAAGCATTATAATGCTTAATCTGCCATCAGTTGAATCTAAGGACAAACAATCAGTGGTGAAATTCACAATGAGGAGCTCAATAACATGCTTCCATATCCCCAGTTTATTTAGAGAGATCCAGTTGGGAACCCTATCACAGGACCATAAAAGAGAAAAATGGCCATATAAAATGAAAAAGTCCCTCCTTACCATCATACTGATGTGACAGGATTTTCAATTTCAGTCTTTGCGTAAGCATTTCTGACAGTAAGACAATACATTTTTACTGCTGAACACAGAGACAACATACTTGTTGATGCCAGACCCCTAAATCAAATGATATCTGAGAGACTATTTTAAATTTATGTGGCCTGGATTTTCAGCCTACAGGTCATTCAAGCTCAACATTTCATTAATGAAACACTGTCAATATTTTTCTGATATTGCCACAGGTTGACATATTGCATTATTCCAGTACAAGGTTTTCACACATTAGTGCCTGGGAAATCAAGTGTATTCCCCAAGACACCTGAGGTATGATTAATTTTCTAATAGTCTTTCTGTATCAGTTTCAGAGGAAGGGAGGCCTTGTACTGGGGAGGAAAGAAAGTGGCAACACTGGAAGGACGACAGCTTTGGCTTCTTGCCTGGAGTCCTGTCTTGGCTAGCTGCCCCGCACAGAAATCTTTACCATCCTGCAGCCCAAACAACATGCCAGCAGCAAGGAGGCAGCTCATAATGCACCATGAGTAAAAATAATAGCAAAAAATGCCATGAAGCCCTCTCTGAGAAGTAGGAGGAGAGAAGGAATGCTGAAGGTAAAATGAGCATGTTCCATCTACTGGGCTAGTGACAGGGGACCTTTCAACATTTTTGAAGGTTAAAGTCAGGAAAAAACAGCACTGAAGAGTAATAGGATTAGCAGATGGTCAGGGATGTCACGTTTTGCATAGCCCTTTGCTAAGTTGCGTTTGGAGGCAAACTTTCATACACATGAAAGGTGGAAAGCTGAGGGGATTTAGCATCTGAACAGGCCAAGGTCTGTTCATCTTTGGGCAGGCAAAGAAGTTTTAGCAATGGGGGAATGGCTGTCGGTAGGCTCATCATTACAGTCCATAGCTGCTCATAGCATAGAATAGCTGCTCATGTTAATAAAATGATGCCCAATAACCACAAACAAACTGGCAAACTGAAAGAGAAATTAATCCACTTTCAGGACTCTGGCTTTGCGAAATGCCTTATAAACTGATTTGTTTCTAGTTTGTCCAAGTCACTTTGTATTTTTGAGTCTTCTGCATTGAAAGTACCAAACAGCTAAGCCAATTTAGATGTAAAATTTGCAAAATCATTTTCTTAAGAAACTAAGAATGTACGGAGCAGCAGCACTATTCAAACGCAGCAGTTAAGTTTTAAGCCCTAAAACACCAAGATTTGTAATGGAAATGCTGACAAGACCACTAACCACTGCAGATCTAGCAGTGCTGCTATGATAAACATAAGGTAAGCAGTACAAGTCTTGCACACAAATTAGACTCTCTAATGTATGAAAGTCCACTATGTCCTTCTAGCATGAACTTCATTATCAGAAAGTTGGTTCAGGGTACTAAGCGTTGGAATGATGAAAATGAATGTCAAAGCCAGTCTATCTAACACATTAATTTACAGTTTCAGGGAGACAGCTTGCACACAGAGAGAGAGACAGAAAGAGACACACAGAAACACAGAGAAACAAGCCCTGATATTATAAACGTACAACACACATTTAACTCATCATGTCTCTTGTGTTATTTTTTAGCTATTGTCAGTGTTGTACAGGCAACAATGTTTTTATACCCCTCTGTTTATTTAGGTCTGAATTTCTTTCAGTGAGAAGTACCCTTGCCGCAGAGAGAAACCTTGCTGATGATGGGAAGGACAACGCTGTCCCTTTTAGTAATGGTTTTTTCCCATTCACAGTGGGACAAAGATTGCTCAGCCCCTGGCAAAACTGAAACCAATGACTTTAAATACAGAATATTGACAGAGAGGCAGAAAGGAAACCCAGCTCTGTGTAAGTGGAAAAGCATGCTATGGAAAGGACGGTGTCTTTATGATCAGCCATTACGGACCCTAAGATTACTCTGGTGAAAATAACAGGAAAGTACTTCTAAGTGCTCTTTGCCAGCAGTGAAGCAAAAAAGGCCCACTTTCATGGAAATAGGCCCCATCATGGCATATAATGCCAATACCAAGCACCAGAGGAATCCTTTAAATTAGAGCCACTGGGGACCTTGCCCATATGCACAGATGCACACCAAGAGTGAGACCTTCCTCTCACCTCACCAACCCGCTGATGCCTGCACAGAAGACGCTTGCAAAGCGTTTCTGACAGTGCTGGTTGCAACAAAAGGGGAAACCATAATGGCAGGAGAAAGAGCTGGCAAAAGGGCCTAGATGCATCTAGCCCTGCATTTGGCATACACCAAGGACAGGGATATATACGCTTTGAAGCATAAAGGAAAAAAAAAAAGATATTTATGCTCTAAAAGCCAATCCAGCTTTCCTTACTTCTTTAACGAAGGCATTCTGAGTGCAGTTAAGTCTACTAGTAAAACTATTATTTAATTAAAATTAATTCTTGCAGCTCTCATACAAACACATTTACCAAATTTGTTTGTTACCAAATTTACCAAATACCAAAACACATAATTCCATCAAAGTTACAAAAATATTAAATATGTCTTTCTCAAGAGAGAATTTTTCCAAGCAATCAATAGATGGAGATGAAACATTAAGTTCTTTTGCAACGAGCACCCAGTGCATATGCTGTTCTAGGTTAGAGGCCTAGCAGTTTCATCAAAACAGTGGTTTTCCTCATACCTCTCTTTTACTTTCTGGCAAGGTTTTGATGTAATACAAGTATAGCTTTTGCCATAGCACTTATTCATCTAGATCCGATTCAGCACATATACATTGCTGACAATAACAGAGACTGGAGAGAAAAAAATTGCCAAAATATTTTCTTATTTGTCAGAGGAATTGATCTTTCTTTTTCTAAAGAAAATTTTGAGACAGATCTTAATTTCTCACTTTTGATTTAGATCACCTTCAGAAATAGCACCTAAGAGAAAAATTACAGCTTCAAAATTCAAATTTGGTCTGAGCCTAGATTTAAACCTCAGATACTTCAGCGTGCTTTAGTTCAGGATGTTGGCTTCTGTCCTTACAGAGATAGACTCTCACCATGCAGTGCAGAGACATAAGGCCAGGT
The DNA here is from genome assembly GCF_036370855.1 of Dromaius novaehollandiae. NCBI lineage: Eukaryota > Metazoa > Chordata > Aves > Casuariiformes > Dromaiidae > Dromaius > Dromaius novaehollandiae. Next base: position 44,857,402 of record NC_088100.1, on the reverse strand, counting down.
TACAGATCCTGTAGATCCTTTACATTCAGGATGACTAGGTAGGATTATAGTTACAAATGTCTGTAAAACTATATGCATCACCATGGCTGATGTGATAGTGCTGCTGAATAAAGCTCACATTTGATGCTCCTTAGTAATCTAACTGATAAATCCTGCTTGTCAGATCAACAGATAAGTTTCAGGATCTGAACTAGACTGAAAAGAAGAGCAACCAACCAATCTATACAGTTCCTATTGGTCTTTAAAGCATAAAACATCAGGGGTGGGTTGTTAGAGGAATTTAACAGCAGGGAAGCCTGCAGCTCATCAGCTTTCTCATCCTCAAAAGTAGGTACTTATTGCAGTCAAGAGGAATTATTGCAGGGGATCTCTGGTTATGGTGATGTTTTTGTTATAACAAAAAGTCTGAACAGTGCAATTGCACCCCCATAATCATCCTTTTGTTTCTCCACTACGGTAATACTCTTCTTTACAATGGACGAAGTTTATACTTTGATTGCCAACTTATGATGCGTAGAAAGATGCAAACGAGATAGCCACCACTGTTGTTTGTTGAGTAGACAAAGGAAACCTGAGCCAGGCACAGAGTGGGTTCATTTCACTTCTTCCTGTACTTGAATTATCTCAGTTTCCTTATGGGAACAGTTTTCCCTGTGGAAAGTTGTTAATCTATATGACACAAATTAATATTTTGCTTCAAAGACCTTTGCTGAAAACCTGGTCATGCTGGTATCAATAGCCCCCTCCTCTTTAGCTCAGATGTGTCTCAGCAGTTTTGGTATGTTTGCAAGAGATTTCTTAACAAGGTCCAAATAACAATCAAGATCATAGCAGGACCTGAAGACAAAGCTCTCAGAAATCCTATCCTAAATGTAAGCACACTCATGCTGTGATCTGTGAACCTTTGAAGAACAGTGGTGTTTCCTCACAACCACTGTGGACCTCAGATCAGACTTGAGAGCAGCAGTTCCTAGCCTACCCTGGGCACATCTCTCATTCCTAGTAGATAAGTAGATTACGAGGAGAGATCTGCATCAGTATCCACACACCAACAGCAACTTCTGCATATACAGGCAACTTTCATCTCATTAGTAACTATCACCACTATCACACAGTCAGTCTTTCCTCCACGTCAAGCATGAATTATCCTGCCATCAGCACTGCTAAGCAGCACTGTAAAGTAAGAAATCAACATAAAGATCAGCAATAAAAGGAAACAGGCTATATCTGGGAAGGTCTATACGGAGAAAATAAAGAAATAGAAATCTAACACTTCAAAATGAAAACCTCCCTTCATTTTTTTTTCATAATTAGGTATCTGAGAAAGTTAGAGAAGAAAAGCAACTCTTGAGACAAACACCAAAATGATCCTTCCAGGAGAAATTGACAACACAAGAAATAATCACACATTGCCCCGCTGTTGATTTTCTTGAATGTTCTTGGTTTGTAAAATATTGCAAGTATATTCGTTTATACCATAATGAAAATGGTATTTATTGCACTACAACAGCAGAATATAGTTAATAAGGACTTGACTTCCATTTTCTGCTCTGCTACTCACTTGTTGGAAGACCAAGAAAATTTTTCTGACCTTTCACTGTTTTTATTTACCTCCGTGAAAAATAGATGCTATAGAACAAAGTCAGAGTGTGACATTCAATCAATATATGTAAAACAATTGGAGATTTGCAGAAGATAAAAGTTATATGTTTGCAAAGTATACATTTTGTCAACCAAAAATATGTGTGTCAATATTTGAGGGAAATTCAAGATGCCTTTTTTTTTCATCCTTTGGAATGAACCTATTCTCCTTTTTTCAAATGTGTTCCATTTTAGAGCAACCTTCAGAGACTGAGTCTCCCTATCTGCTTGCTGATGAACTCCTGAAAAGTACTGCTATGTTTAAAAAAGTGGCACAGACAGGGTGGGGACAGCCCTGAAAATCATCATTTTAAAGGCATGTTATTCACATGATACTGATAAATCCCAGTTTTATTTTCCTTGGGGCAAAAGGGGCTCCTTCCGTTACCGTGCAAATAGCATAAAATATGCAAATGAGTCTTGTATTCAACAAGTCAAATATTTTGCATGTTTAATTTACAAGTGAACCAAATTCATATTGTTTTAAAGGCTACAAGTATGCCACAAAATAAAAGACATTGCACATCCCAGAAGCTGTATGTACTGTTGCTGATTGATAAATTATTTTCTGGAATTCACATTAACAACCGCATTACTGAAGTGCTCACCAGCCGTCCAGTGTTACAGTTCAAGGTAATATGTGACAGATTTGAACATTCTTGAGAAAGAAAATCTCCAGAGTGTGTAGATCGCAGCATTGCTCACTGAGAGATTACAGTGGCTTTTATATCTGTTCCAAATGTGCAGTTATACTGATAACTTTAAAAGTGCAATATTACATATCATGCTAAAATTCTCTACTAGCTTGTTATGTTCTTTCTTTGTTTCTATCTCACTTGCTTTTTTGTCTTTTTTTTTTTTTTTTTTTTCCATTTAGCTGTTGCTGGCTTGCCAGAGATCTTGAACTTGAGAAAGGTTAGACATCACAATGCTGGAGCAGTTTGTGAGCATCAGCAGATTTAGCTTGTAATTTCATTGATCTATGTGGGCTTGCTGTTTGCAAACCAGCTGCTGCACTGTTTCCCCACAGCTACTGATCTGAGTAGCATTGATTTTTTCCCTTACATTAACATAGCATTACTTCTTTAATGGGCAATAAATGACTGGATGTAAATACAAACAGGGCTGCAACAACAAAAGAGAAAAAACACGTTAGTTCTTTTCTACTTAAAGAACTCTATTAATATTTTCCATAAAAATTAGAAGCATGAGTTATTGACCAAGATAAATGCTATTTTTAGTGGGTTTATTTGCACACATTTCTTGTGCCAACAAATTGTCTTTTTTCTTACGGTGTTTACTCATAGTCCAAAATGTTGTATTTTATAGACATTGCATTTTTGCCTGAGTATAAATTGTAAAATAGATTCTTTTTAGGAAGGATCATAGAAAGCAATACGAAAGTTTCTCCTCACAGTACTTAAAACTAGATGAACCTATATCAATTGTGAAGGGGGCATCACTGTTAGCTCTCACTTTTTTAAAGTATTTTTTTAAAAAAACTAAATGGATTTTGGTTTTGACAGACTGGATGAGACATCTGCAGCAGAGCATGAATTGAGTATCTTACCTATAATATACTTACAGTCACGGTCTTACTTTTGGAGCGTTGCTCAGACAGCAAACAAATTATTCTCACTAGAAGATCATGGTAAATAATATGGTGCTAGAGCTGAAAATAATCCATAAAAATGGGCACCAAAATTTACACTTATCCAAGCTAAAATGTGTGTGTTGTCAGACTAACCAATAACCCCCAGTCTCACAATCCTCTAATTTTGACCAGCCAACATTTAATGTCAGTATTAGCAAATACAATGTCCAAATTATTAAAAAATATATTAAATAATACTGATTCCTATATGAACCTTTAGAGCACTGTACTATTAACCTCTTGCCGCCCTCAGGAGATGACTTTCAGTGCAAGTTTTTCCCCATCGTTTATTCAATTTTTAATGCACTGTGAGATTTTGCCCCTTACCTCATAGTTATATTTTTCCCTTAATAGCCTTCTATGAAGGACCTTATCAGGAGATTTTTTGAAAATCCAAATAAATTATATTCACCAGGTTACCTTTATCTACTATTTTATTAACTTTTTCAAAGCACTGTGGCAGGTTAAAGAAGCATGCTTTCCCTTTACCAATGTTGTGCAGGTTTGACCCTATTAGGTTATACTTGTCTGTGTGCTGAACTGTTCTAGCTTTAATTAGACTCTCAGTCAGCTTCCCCAGAAGCAAGGTGAGGTTCACTGATCTTAACTCCCAGATCTCTTTTTGGTCCTGTTTCAAAAACCGTATTAGAAATTTTCCAACCACCGCTGGTCTATATCACATCTTCTTGCAAGTGCCTCCTCTATTTCATACTTTATTCTGGTGAATGATATCTGCTTTTGGTGATTTTCCATTTTTACGTGAGTTTATCAGATCACTCAGGACTTGCCTTGTAAAAGACTAAAATATTTGCTAGTGCTGCTCTGTCTTTTGTAATTTAAGCACAGTAGCTTCTTCAGCTGCCTTCCATAAAGAAAGACCAAGGCAAAAGTCTATTTAACTATTCTGCTGTGGTGAATAGCTAATTTCAGGCACTTTCCATGGTTTTAATTTGATATTTTTGTTGTTTTTAATTATTTTGCCCAGTGGGTCCTCAGCTGGGCAACTATTCCCTTCTCTCTTCAAAGTTATAAGATCTATTCTACAGCTTTTTTGCATTTTCCTTTTTATTTTAATGGATTGACATGCCCCATCAACTTCAAAGTATTATTTTTTAGCCTCACTTTGAGCACTGTTCTTGGACAAAGAGTGAAAAGGAAGAATCAAGTGCTACCACCACACACTAGTAATTGGTCATCTTCAGCAGTGACATCCAACACCAGGAGTTATTAAAACTGGCTTTTGTGTGAGCCGGACAAATTACAGAAAGAAAGAAGGTGTGCTTATATGAAGGTGCATTTTTTTGTATTCTGGGCTTGTAAAAGAAGTTCTTGGTCTATACTTTAGGTACACAGGTCTTAATGATCAGGAAATATTGTTGAACACGATTTTTAGTGACGAAGCATTGAAAATTCCCACTGAAATGTGCACATGGCTAAGTAAAGGTCAGCAAGCTATTGAGTAAACCTAAAGTGCTCACATTAGAGGATTAGAAACTCAGAATTTTCAGCATTCAGTGAAGTCAGTGGATATTTTTCTGGAATTTGAGCCATGCCGTCTTTAATACTCAGGTTTGAACTTGAATAGATGAGAAAACTGAAAAGGAACTTCAGCAGAAAATTCTAGTTTTGGTTGTCAGCCACATAAAGCCATCAAGTGTGAAAGTCTAGGTTTAGAACTATAGCCATACTTTTACAGTGAAACCCTACACTACGTCAGCTTTACCTGGGTTTGAATTTCATTACAAAAATATCACATAGCAGTAACTGTAAGTATTAAGGTAGATAACTGTTTGCTTCATTTTTCATTCAGATAGAAGTTCCAGCCTCATCAGTGTTCAGAAGCTCTATGTGCTGCACTGTTAAGCACAGATTTCTGCTTAAATTATATTTCTATTTGCTTTAACATATTAAAATAGAGCACATTTTAATGCATGTGTTGAACGTTAAATCATTTTTGCTTCAGGGAAACTCTGGTAAACAGTAACTGTCAAAAACCATAATGAAACAAAATTAAAATAATAGAAAATAGTCTGTAACAACAGCTTTTCTAATCATGTTAACTGAAGTTCAGCTCTACATCTTCTAAAAAGATATAAAAAACAAAAAAGTTGAGGAAGGAAAATTCAAGCACACACACATACACTGTTGAACAAGAAGAGGTGGAAATTATCATTATTTCCATTCTTTGCTTGCTTACTGTAAAGTGCAATTCAATCAATGTAAGAAAAATACAACAGAACAATTTAATATATAAATATTGTTTTATTGTTATGACAATTACCCTTTCATTCAGGATTTTTAATATATAAACATTTTCTTCACAAAATTCTTGGAAAATCTAAGAGTCTCATTCAAGCATTCTGAATTGCAGTTACTTGTGGAAGCATGCATTATGTCTGAAAGAAACTGATCTGAAGAAATTAAACTGCATCAGAAGTATTGACAGGCATATAGATTGAATTACATGAATATGAGATACATACAGACTTGGAGCAGTTATGCTTAGTGATCAATGTCAAATGAATTTCAAAATTATTTTTGTTTGTTTCTTTTGCCTTGTCTTATTTTAGATATTAATTTGAATTAGTAGTATGAAATACAATCGCTATTTATTAACTTTAATTTACAAACAAAAGGTCTTACTAAAAGCTGATTTGAAATTAAAATCTTACGTGTTTAGAGCCCGAGTAAGAATATAGTTTGTCATGATACAAATTGTTCAAAAGCAAGACGGAAAATTTGAGACTCGAAAGTTTCTGCCTGTTCGTGTGGTATGTACTCGACGTACATAGGCTGTATGATGAGGTTGTATTGCCCCCTATAGTCGCTGTGTGTCAGTTGGGAGGCGAGGGGAAAGAGGGGAAGAAATAAGTTGCCAAAAGGATTGTGCATTTGGTTTCGTTTCATGCTTTGGGAAGGACGTGATGGGGAATAACGGACAAATCTAACCTGACAATACTGCTCTAAAAGGATTTATATGCATTATTGTACAAATACGTATGGATGAAATAAAATGTACCCTCATATTCAAATCAGGATTCTTCTGCAGCCCCTGTGGTCTGGCGCCGTTTGGGGCATATTTGTTGGGAACTAGTACCCGCACACCAAGAGTGCACCAGGGATGGTGTCCTGCCTGCCCATGGACCCTGTTACCAGGAGAGGGGTGACCTTGATTCACTTGTGAAAGGCAGGAGGCAGAGGTGACATCTCTTTTTCTGCTTAACGGGCATGCATGTGGGGGCTGAGCATAACAGGAACATCTCGCTCCAAGGCATATAGGGCTCTAAAACCAGTGCCTGTACCACAGATGAGTAGGTAAACAGACTGCTATTTGAAACAACTTCAGAAGAGGTCTAGGAACAGGATGAGGACTAGGAAGAGAACAAAACGGCTCAGATATGGGAGTCCTCTTCGGCAGTAGGAACAGCCACAAGGAGCATGGCCAGTTTGCCCATGCTGCCCATGGATACTGACAACGCAGCCCCTGGGCTTAGGGCAGACAGGATGTTTCCTCAGTCCTTGGCAGTGCTATATGTCACTTTATAACCACCAGCACAAGAACACAGCTACTTGTCAGGACTTGGATTTTTCCATTCTAGCCTCTGTTTGTTAGCATTGCTATCTGCTAAAAAAATGTTAGCTGCCCAATCAAAATAATTGAATCTCAGCAGCTGTCCTAATACTGTTTCCTTATGAACATTACCTAATTATGCACAGCCTTCAGTGAATCTTTTAATATGCACATGCATGATATAACAATAAACATTAAATTCCTGAGGATCTCTTAAAAATATCTAATCAACTATTGGTGTTACTGTCCCCAAAACTTCATGGAAATGGCAAGTGTTCAATAAGCTCAACATCAAAACCATACTGTGTAGGGTGCAATATACTACTCTCACTATTTGTCTAATTTCTGGAGACAGCATTTCTATTACCGGAATTCTGGGGACCTTCTCAACTAGCAGAAGTGAGTGCTGCTCCTCAAAGGTGCTAATTCTCATGTCTGAGTCACCCACCTCTTTTCCTACGGTGGCACAAGTATGTTTGGGGCTGCATGATGAACTAGTTGAAGACCTGAAGCAGTTAAAAACCTAGCTTTTTTCTTGCCATCTTATTTTTTATTTGGATCAGTTGTTGAGATTCACCATGTGGCAGCACCCATGCTTGCACTTGCACAAGGGAGAGGAGAAAAAGAAACAAAACCAGGAAGTTATGCAGACTGCCTCATTCTGTGGCAGTGATGTCTTGTGCCAGCTGAAAGTGTTTGTGTAGCTATGGTTTCAGGAATATGAATTGTCCTTAAAATGCCTTTATATCTGATTTAATTTGGAAAAATGTATTATGACAGCTCCTATCTGCATACCTTCACACATCTTCTCTGGCCAGACAGAAAGGATGGTCCTGCAAAGTGGGGCTGAGCAATTTGTCTAGTTTTTGTGCATATGTGCCTCGGATATAGTCCCATATCTTTATTTCGCTATGATGACTAGAGACTCAATGACTAAGCTACTGATGAGATGTGATTGCTGCCTGCCGAGCAGATCAATACTGTCTCACTGATGTGGAGGGGGTGTATCCTCCAAGAATTCAGCCGTTGGCTCTTACCTTACTCTTGACTGCAAGCTCTTTAAAGCAGGAACAGGTGTTTGTTCTGGAAGCCCTGCAGTTGGCAGGAGTTCTGCAGCTCGTGGTCTTAAGTTAAACAGACATATCTGCAAAGTTTATCCACAAAAAATTGAACACTATCCACTGGATGTGTCACAACTTGTTGCCTCACCTAGACAACTGGCCTCATCCTTGTCTTTTCTAGTCTCTCATTTTGTTTTCTTTTTATCCTAAATATATTGAAATGCTATAACATACAAGAATACCACTGTCCAGTAATTTAACTAACACAAACTTCTAATAGTGAGAAGTTCAAGGCTATGTTATTAGCTTTGCCTTTCATTTATTTTCTCTCAGTTATGCTCCTCTTCTTACTTATGTGTTTGTATGCAGACACACATGCATATGCATACCTATTAAGCTATTTCACTGAGTAGTGGAAAATTCTTTAAGGATGATTGTTGCTTGTCCATTTCTTATTTTTCTTTTCTAAATTATTTCAGATATTTTTCTTCAATCACTACACTAGTTGATTGTCACAAGCCATGTGTTCTGCTGCTCATGAAAATGGGATATTTTCTTCATGTTACCAACATACACTTAAACAGTGCCTTCATGCTAAAGAACCAAAAATCACTGCAGGACACAAATCGAGGCCCATCAATGTGGGGCTGTGTTTCAACAGCAGTGCATTGCCCAACTGGTGCAGAGGACAGTGACACATTTGAGGAAAGAACATTTCTGAATGCCAAACATGCAGAGATGAGCCACTAAATCTTATGAATTATCCATGCAGAGCAGACAGAACATTTGTTTTCAAGGTCAAATGAGAAAGATCCCCTGACCTGTATGGTAAACTACATGTTAATACATTTATCCATCTTTGGAATATAAAGGGCAAAGTCAACACAAAGAGAAATGAACCAGTGGGGTAAGTCTGCCAAACTACCAAAATCATTATGCCATACATTTTAATGGCATTTTTATGTCTGTGAAGGGCATACACAATGAAAAATAGATCTCTCTAATTCAAATTTGAGTTGCTTCCATACTAGGGACTGCTGTATCAAGTATATTTGCATTCTTTGGATAACCCTTAGTTGATTTCATTTTACATACTGTTTGCCCACATTTGTTTAGCCACCTCATAACTAATGCAACGGAAAGAATAAAATAAACCAATCTTAGATTTTCTAAAGGGAAATTGTAGTAGTATTTCATAAATACCTCTACACTTCCCCCTGCCCATCACCAGGCAGCATACTCAAAGTTGGCATGATCCTCTCAAAATAGCATGTTTTGTTATGGTTGTCACCACTAACATTTAATGGATAACAAAAAAAGAGACAAGGTCGTCAGTTGACACTTTCTAAATGCTTTGTACACATGACACTCAGGTTTGGTTCCTGATGGGCCGTTGAAGTACAGCTCTTTGACGGTTCAAGAGAGGGGATTGTAATACTAGAGGAGCAGACCAGAGAATGAATTCTGACTGGAAGTGTCAAGTTTAAACTCTCTAGTAGTGCAAAAGCACTTGAAAGTGAATGAAAATCCATCCCAAAGGCCTTTACATTAGCAGAATACGGTATAAGGTATAGAGTCTGGGACCCAGACAATCACAGTTTCCCTTGCTTTTCTCTTGCCTTGCCAGGAAGAATAAATGACTTGGCTTCTTTACATGGTACTTCCCCTGCCTTGCATTTCATCAGCGCCACCATAGAGAAGTCAGAATTTCTGCCATTCCTCACTAGACATCGCATTTTTCTCCCTCCTGCACTCACAGTGTGGAGAGACAGATGTATCTTTTCCATTCCTCCTGCTATGGAGTCACAAAGTCTGAGCTGGACCACGAACTATTGTTAGAGAACTCTTTCCAGCCACAAAAAAAACTGTGGCACAGTGGTATGGGGAATGTACCAGTCTAAATATATTATGCTTTTTCTAAATCATTGAGATGGTATCAAAAAAATTTTTTTCGACATTTGTATCTCTGATGACTATGGAGTGGTAGGATTTGCAAGAAACATTTCAGAGTATTCATCACTGTGCTTTTTGATATCTCCGCACAGGCGATCAGTTTAATTTCTCATATATCCATGTCATTTTTCTTTCGTATTAATATTCCCAAATGACAAGTACATTACTTCAAGCAGCTGAACTGATTTTCAAGAGGAATCTTGGTTCACATAAATTGTTGCTTTTCATGAAAATTTCAAAAAATGGCCAGATTCAATTCCAACCTTTGTAAGGAGCACTGAGAAGTATATTAAAGTAGGAAGAAATTATAAACTAGAAGAAACCATCACATTGTTTTTGCAAATGCTTGTGAAAAGATAAATTGGTTACTAAAAAAAACTGATTAAGGAAAACAAATTCAACAGCTCAATGCATTCCCTCTCCTGGATGGTTCCAGTGTAGAGGCAGCCCAGCCCTTACAGAAACTGAAACTAATACTGTCACCTCTGCTTTAGCACAGGTACAGCAACATAGCACCAGTGAAAGATGGCAGGGGTGTGCCACATAGATGTTCTTTTTCAGGGAATCCACATTAGAGAGGGAGGCACAAAGTACATCCAGTGGAACTTGTCAAAACCTGGACTATCTACTGACTATTTTAGGTAGATTCAGCAGTTTAACGCTGCTTGCAACCAAAGAAGTTGAAGTGAGAACCAACAGGTTCTAACCTCTGGGTCCATTCTGTGATATGACTGGCTAACTTAATCTCCACAACTATTTTGTGGGGATTTTGCCATTAAATGCTGTTTTTTTCCCTTATCTCCTCCTTCTCATCCTTTTCCTCTCCTCTCCTCTCCTCTCCTCTCCTCTCTTGATCTTCTTCAGTTGTCACTGTCCCACCTCCAACTACAATGAAGTGTAAATTTTACTTCAATGAAGAAATTAATACAGAAATATTATAATATTCTAACAGCTGTCTGTAACTATGGGGTATCACCATGTAATTACATTAGATAAAGTTTCCATGTTCTTTAAACCATCATAGCTGGTCATCAGTATATTGTTTGGCTCTCTTACCTGGTCTATTTGATTTACTTTGATATGATAATTCAGAAAAATAAGAAAATTAAAATTGCATGATTACAGTATTAGTAAAATATCACTGCTATTGGTCAAATATTAATGAAATAATGAAGGCAATTCCTCACCAAATTTGGACTATCATTCTAAAAGCAGTCATCTAAAAGCAGGCAGTGTTTAGAAATGCATGACTACAATGTTTACCCATGAGGAAAACAGTATTTCTTAATATTTCTAAAGAACCATATGTCTCTTTTAGTAGATCATACCAGTTTCTTTTGTGCAGGCCAGTAAGGGTCATTAAACACCAATGGGTCTCTGAGTCCTTCTTCAGAGTCAATGACATTGTAGGCTTCACCAGGGATCTCATTTTCCGTCTGTACAAGATCTGCAGGGCAAGGGAGGCAAATGAACTATGAAAAACATAATCACTGCTTTTACTGTTGCTTTTTTCATCATAAAAATTCCATTTATTTAGATTCCATTAAAAAACACATTTGCCTGCCGAAAGCGTAAATATATACTTTTGTTATATTTACAATTTTTCATCTAAAAAAAAAGAGTTTTGACACTCTTCTAGAAAAAAAATGTTTAAAATATTCCCTATGTTAAAATAATAAATATTGCACACGCTTGTTTTACAAAAACTTTGGGACAAAGAAAGTGGTTAACAAAGTAATTTCCTCCAAAACAGTATTTCAGAGATGACAGGAAAATATTTCCCAAGTACCCGAAGGGATTAGTAGTCTAACACCCATTTTCAGAAGGATTTGAGCACTAATGTTCAGTCCCTGTGCATTTAACTCACATTTTAATTGGAGAGAGTTAGACTCCCAAAAACCTGTGTTGATCCAGAATTTAGGATGAAAAGCCTTATGGAAAGTCATGGGGATTTGGGTTATCAAAGGCCAGATCTATTAAAAAGCATTTAGGAACCTAGAGGCAGAGATAGGTGCCTAACTGATTTTTTTTTCAAAGTAGAGTAAAGAAAGGTTAAGTCCCTAACACTCATTGAGATTAGTGTGCATTACTGCTTAGGTGCTCTTAGAAAGTGCTAGATACAGCTCTGCATCTAAATCTTTTCTTGAATTGCTTTTGAAAATGGGCTTTATGATCCAAATGCAGTGATTTATCTTGTTCTTAATTCTCAGCCTCACAAAGATTGCTGTAGATGTGCTTGACTCAAACAATTGTACATCATGATCTTGATGGAAACAGACAGGATTAGATGGCAAGTTCTGTCTGTAACAAACTTTACTTGGTATTTGGATCTAGAAATTCATGAGTGTTTGACAGTTGAAAATAACAGACTGTCTTGTTCCACTCGAGTTGTACTCGGAGAGCTCTGTTAGACCCTGAGCACATTCAGCTTCAAGAGTTCATCCTCCAAATGCTGAGCAGCCCACAGCACAGGCACGTTTCTGAAGCCATACTGTTAGCAGTGCTAGAGTTTAATAATATGAATGACAAATTCACTTTCACCACATTAACCACAGTTGGGAGGAAGATGAGGGGTAGAATGAAAAAGAAAGTTACAATATGATATGAATCTGGCAAAATCCACTATTTTGATTTATGAATTCTGAGGAAGCAGATTTTTTTGTGATTGCATTACCCCATGATATCTGCAGCTTAGTTTTTCTAACCTCTACTATTTTTTATTCTTGCTTTTATGATTCACTCATATAATTATCTTCTACATTTCTCTGTAACAGATCTTAGCGTTCAGCCTTGAAAATGAAGAATCCACTCTTTAGTACTGAAAATATAAGTTCCTCCCTAAGTCACACTTGATTTCTTTCCTGTACCGACTGGCTTCTGAACACACTGGCCGATGGTAAGCTCTGAAATATAAAGAACAGGTTACCTCATAATCTCTTCTTGTTAATGCTTGTTCTGGAGAGCACCTGCTGTCTTTAAAAGGGATTTGAGTGACCCAAGATTAAGAAGTCTCCCTACAACAATTACTGTTCTTATCACTGAAGAATATTCAAACCAATGTGACATCTTCCTGATGGTTTCAAATTCACAGACTCAGGGAGAGATAAGAGTCAAAGAATCATGTAGCGTGCATTTTATAAGAAGACATCAAACTGGTCCAATATGATTCAATTTTTGAGAAGAGCAATGCTATCAGACTAATTGATTTCTGTCTGCAAAATATCTATTAGGAAGAAAGAACCTATGATTTCATTATAAGACATTTTAAAGTGCAATGGTGCTTACAATATTTCTAATAATCCTTCTAGTTCATCCTCATTTGGCAGATGAGATAATGGGTACAGGGAAGCTAAATGAACCACCCAATCTAGCATAGAAATTTGTCAGGAAGGGTATTAAAACTCAGGACTACTATTGCCAGTATGTCTTGCTACCTCTTTGCTACCTCATGTTACAAAAATGTAGACTTTCACTCTTATTATGGGGTCCAGTAAAGCTTATGATTTGAATAAAGGATCTTTCACCATGATACACATTGTGGCATATCCCATATTGCTCCTCAAAATGTTTTTCAAAAGCCTTGTTTAACCATTGAACTCCTGTCCCCATTCCTTTCACTGACAGCAGGGGTGCAACACCAGTTCTTTCTGATATTATCCAAAGTCTTCAACATTTTTAAAATTAATGTGAAAAGCTGAAATTACCCATCCTTTCTTCTTTCCATCAGTCTGGGTACAAACAGAGGACATGAATATAATTTCATTTCCTTTTTTATCCCTTACTTCAGGAGATCCTTCAGAAGACATCTTTAAGAAACAGAGAAAACAAGCATCATACCTAAATACCAAGCAATATTAACCTTCTGATCTAGTAGATATTTAACTGATTAAGAGAGCCTGCTGGGAGCCTTCCTTTGCCTCAGCTCAGGGTCTTTTGAGATCCTGAAGTGCCCGATCACCTTCTAGGTCATAGCAGTAATGTGTACACCACCTAACTCATTTAGATGGTACCTGAACCAAAATGGAATGACATAGTTTTATCTCCATTTAAAAAGACAAAAGAATATAAAGAAAAAAGCAAACTAGTGCAACTCACAGGTTGGTTAGAAACTGAAATTAATAATTTTAAATCAGATGCAAATAGTTCATTTGCCAGAAGGAATAAGTAACTTAGACAGTAACTATAAGGGTAATAAATTGATAATTTAAAGGGTAATTGAAAATTGTCATCTTGGATATTAGATGATGGAAAGCCAAGATGGCAGCTGGCTAAGCTGAAGACAATTTTGACTATTCCAAGTAGAGAAGGTGAAATTATTATCTGAGGTCAATTCGTTTTTGCTTGGCTATATTGAGGATTTCTCTCGTTAAAGGGAATGCAGCTCACTATGTATAAGTTTGCTATTTATAAATTAGAATATTTTCCTTTTTGTGCAAGGAAAGCATAAAGGAGAATCTTAGCTACAGAATACATTATGCATTTCTGTCTTCTTGACTGTAGAACACCTAAAATCCATTGATTACACCCACCATGGTAGAAAAAAATGCAAAAAGCAACAACCAAATTAATTAATAAGCTGTAACAAGCTGACAAAAGCAAAGAAGGTTAAACATTAACCTTACTGGGATGTACGAATCTAACATCTTAATGAATAATATGCTTCCAGCGCTGCTATAACAGACGGATATTCCTATTTGTTTGAAGGTCTGAGGTGCTGGATTGGACGCAGAACTCCAGACTCTTCTGGTGACCCCCAGATCAGTTATTATACAACAAACCACAGCAGCTCCCACACAGCCTGCTCAGCCTGCTGTGTCAGTATGTAGTTGAGGAGCCTTTAATCTCCAGATTGACATAGGTGCAAAGAGTCTACAGACTAAAATTTCATACACAATTTGGATGAAAGCTAATTACTGCCTGTTACTCTAGCTGCTCTCCTGCGAGCAGGAGAATGTGGGGAAAAAAATCAAAGGTACTGCTTTCACTGCTTCATGCTTCATGCTATGAACTACAATCATGAAAACATTAGTATAAAAATAAGGCTATTTCTAAGTTTCAAGAGAATAAAAGACTGTCTGATAGTCATAAAATACTGCTGATCAAGATGTATCCCCCAAGATATATGCTTAATTTACTCTGAATTAAATCCCCAGCTTCCAGGTTCCCAGCTGCAGACTTTTTTTTACAGTCATTTCCAGTAAAAACTGCATTTTCACATCTGAGCAATAGTCCTTAAAATGGGGCTTTGTGATAGCAAGAATGAGTCCACTAAAGGCAATTAGTACACAAAGCTTTATGCCCATGTGTGTAAATCTTGAACTCCAGCGGGACTGTGCACATTGTGCAAAGGGAGTAATATGAATCAGTCTTTGCAGGACTAGGGACTTCAGTGTAACATCACTAATACCATTATAATATATTATTTAAAAATCAAACAAGCATAAAGATTAGTCTAAACGAAAACTGCTGTTAATTGAGTATAATAAAACAAACAGAAGGAAGCAAATACAATGAGAGAACAAGGAAAAGCATCACTAAAATCAAAGGATGTGAACATGTATATGGCACGGTTTACCAGAGCAAGAAAAAATCACACATAGGCAAGGAGAAAATGTGCTTCAAAATTCAATAATCAGAGGAAAATTATGAATTAATAAGTGAAACAATATCCTTCAAAAGTCATATTTGTGATGTACAAGATATTTGAGCAGATTCACACATGCATTAAGAAAAAAATGGCAAACCACAGATTTCAACAATAAAATGCCTTTTCATAATCAGAGAATGGTATAAGAAATCTTGTTAATGAAAGTCATAGTGTCTCCTGTCACAATATCCTTTGATGACAAATTATGCTTCAAGGTGAGAGCCAAGGCAGTTGAGATTCTTACTCTGAATCACCCCATAGGAGTCTCTCTCTCTTTCTCTCTCTCTTTTTCTCTTTGGACTATGGATAGATCGTGACGAGTTGAAAGTCCTTGGAATAAAGTCACCCTTTGCAACTTCTTTCCTATTTAACAGTTTTCTGACTAATGTATCTATTTCTTAGACATCAGTTTAAGCTCTTCCATATTTTTTTTTTTCAGTTTGGAAGAGGGCAAGTGTTTTAGCACATTATTCCAAGAAATTTTGTCACAGTTAAAACATTTTCATATGTTCTCAGTCCTATGACAACAGTAGTTTTCAGCATTTCTCACCATGCATTCACATTCACCATTATTTTATTAAACAGGATACCTTTTGTGGGACATTTTATCTGTTTCCAGATAACTCATTAGCAGTTGCTTTGCACTGTATACTCAAAAACTACTTTGCATGTCTATGCTATTTTTTCCCCGGTTTCAGTATTCACTGGCCTACTGGATCTCAGTATTCACTGGCCTACTGGATCAACTGAACTACAGTCTTTGAACTTCAGTGTTAGTAAAGGACACTGAACTACAAAATAAACTCATTTGTTCATTATAGGAAACTTATCCTACAAGAGATTTTTACACACCAGCCTCACCACTTCCAATTTTCAAAAATATTTTTGGAATCAAATTTGCAGTTAGGATAATTGCATATACTTCTGACATTGAACTAGAAAAAATTGCATCTCCTATCTTACTACAAGTTATTAGGTAACTTAAGACTTTGGAAAAGATAAGATTTGCTAGGAAACAAATGAGGAAGAAAACAGGAACATAATTATGCTGCTCCGTAAATCTATTGTGTGCCTACATCACTAATACTACGCACAATTCTCATTACCCTGTCTTAGAAAGAACATGAGTGATAGTATTTCCAGACGTGGAGATGCTAAAAGTGATATGATTCTCCACCCAGAATACTCTTTTAGAGCCAAGGTCACTCAATACTAGCCTTGATTTTTAATCTCTCTCCTTAGGCACAGAATACTGCCAAAGACAGACTGCTGGGCTATGTGGATCTTTGGTCTGACCCAGTATGGCAGCTCCTCTGTGTTTTAACAATGCAGCCAGTCTCTGGAAATGACCCGAAAAAGCTTCCTTTTCATTTACACATTGCCTTCTAACATGCACTGAGCTTTATTTTTGAGGCAATGGTCAACCATAGCTGAGTGGGCCTCTGGCTATTTTAAATTATACCAAGATTGAGAACAATGTAAATCAGGGAGGAAACTTTAATGGCACCTTTGACCATGATGACCATCAGTCTTCTGTCACTGTAAGCCACAGCTAGGATCCAGCCCAACAGACTGCAGTCTTAGACGAGATACCATTTTTGATGGCTAGTTTCCACCAGACTTAGGGTAGTGCAATGAGAAAACAACCCTCCTCCCCCACAAGCTATGGAGTGACAGCAGTAAGAAATACGATGTTTTCTATGAAAGAGAATTTATATGCAAAACCTGTGTTCCTCCTACAACCAGCAGTCTATAGAAGAATATTTTTTAGGAGACACATAATTCTGGCTCAGTTCCACAAAACGAACTGTAGAACTGCCTCAATTTAATTACTACCCCATGAAGCATTCTGACAGCCCCAATGCAGTGCTTAGTAAGCATTTTACCTCCGACAGCTTGAAGACGTATTGTAGTACTGAAATTACAATACGTACCATGACTTGTTCTGTCATCTTACTTTGGGAACGCAGCATGCTTGTCTCTGTAATGAGCTGTCTGATATTCACCCATTTCACCTATAGCAAACAGGAGTAAAACGTAAGTAACCATAAGTTGGCATATTAGTTGAATGCAAGCAAAAAATATTCATTTTTTGGCAGAAGATTTCATATTCTTTTAACTATCTAGACAAATATGATGCATAATTTACTTACATTTTCATATTTGGTGTTGAAAAACATTTTGCATTTTCTAAATTTTTAATAATGATTATTACAATTTGAAAAAATAAAAAAGAACTGCTCTTTCTTTCCCCATCCTTCTTCATGCTTAAAAGATTCCTGAAAAGTATATTAGGGAAATAGTTGCTACTATGTGTAGCCAAAGATAAATTATGTGTGGCTTAAGGACACAAATGCAGGACCTATAAAGAAAATTGACTTTGCAAGAAAAAGTTTTCTCTGCTTGATTCAAAGATCAAAGAAGGCAAAGACTAATTTAAAAAATTGCAATAGAACATTTTACATAGCTCTTACACTAATGTAATTCACTAATGACTTTTTAGTAAATATATTTATATTTGAACATATATACTGCTCTGCACTTCTATAAATATAATGAACTTCTTAAAAACAAAACAAGTGGTCCGACTTGTTTCCAGCAGAAACCAGACTGATACTTATTTTTCCATATGAACTGTTCCAGAAAAAAATGAATATCTTTATTTTAAATTATGGCACTATATCAGAATTAGACTGTGCCACCCTTCCTCTGGCTAAACAATTTTTAGATATGTGACAAATCCCAAGCTAAATGTTAAAGCATGCACCTCACAGAAACTCTTCACACCTATAAAAAGAACAATCTAGAGTATACCAAAAAAATCATTGGTGAATTTTCATTGACTTAATGAAGTCCAACACTGCTGTGACTTAAGTGTCATAGACTGAATCCTGCTTCATGCCACCTCAGAAGTCAAAACTGATAGAATGCAGAAAAATAATACCCCGTATTCTCCATAGCAGTAATCTAAAAAAGCCTTTAAAATAGACTTAATATAAATAAGTAAAGCAAGACTTCTCAGTTCGATTCTGAGGAAAAGAGACCTTGCAACAAACACTTACAGACAAAAAGGGAGAAATTTCAGACATTATTAGGAACCTTGGAGTACAGACCATTTAAGTATGAGAATGTATAGCATCTATAATTCTATCAGTGCCTGAGTTCAAGAAATTATTTGGAAGCTAATTGCAAATTTAGGCTTGAAATGTCTGTATAAAAGCAGAATAAAAACAAGACTGCATACAAAACCGTGATATGATATGCCCGTTTGTGCTCAGCCTTCCTGGTTCTGTTTATTACCCCTATGTTCGGTTAAGTCAGTGCTATGTTACCCGCGATTGTTTGGGAACAAGGGATCAGATACTCAAAAGTCATTGTGCACTCATCTATCAGCCAAATTTTATGATACTGTGTATTTAGTACTTGCTGAAAACCTAGTGCCCCTTAAGATGGGCACTAGGTTCAGGTCAAGAATCCATAAGCCAAAAGATGAAGAATCCTAGGATGTTAAACTGAAATAAAAGACAACTTAGATTACATCAAAAATCTAATGCATACAAAGTCAGAAGCAAAGAAGGTCCAATTCATAGATTTAAAATTTGAGTCCCAATAGAACTGAGAAAGATCATTTGTTATATGATCATTTTAAAAATCAGGTGAAAATATCTGCAAGGTAAAATACAATTTTTATTTGATAGATGTTGGCTTCATTACAAACCTTGTATTCTGTTAATACTCTTTGAGTCTTACTTGTTATTTGGGGTAAGAGCTGTTTCTCAAACTTAATTTTCTTGTTATGATGAGAATATACACAATATGCCTCTCCTTTTTTCTTTTAAAAATTTAAATGTTCAATCATCTTTCTTCAGACTGACAGGGTTTAAAAAAAAATGCAGGATTTAGAAAACATTTCCCAGTCATTATTACTTGAAAGCAAGAGTTTTCACTCTCAAAAAAGCATAATGACCAAAAAGAAACAATACTCTGAACAAAGATGAAAAATTGTAGATTACTTTCACAGCCTCTTATTCTACAATGGACAAAATATCCACACTCTAGCTAGGCTCCTTTGAAAAGCATATTTTCCTTTTATATGGAGATAAAAAGCAAAGCTTTCAGGTCAGAGGCTATAGGGGGAAAGAGCTAATGTCTCCATGTGCTTTGATGTTACAAGTAGTCTTTCGTCACAGAAGTGTATTAAAGCTACTAGTAAACTGAGACAGCATATTTAATAACCACCTTCCATATGGGTGGTATATAGATTATTCTGTGCATAACTCAGCAAGGAAAGCTTATGTCCCTTATGAACAATAAGCAAATCTTTATTTTAACATATTAACGTTACTTTAAAATAGGGTATAGCTAAAATGTAGTGTGTGATTTATGGATCCCATAGGCAGACCTCTCTTTATAAATGTATCTGAAACAGCGATAGGCAGCAAACCAGGATTAAGTGTTCCTCTCACAGTGAAATGTAACACATATAATGGGTTTTGTACTGGTGTGTAATATCTGAAAACAGCAAATTTCAGTCTATCAAGTGCTAAACACAACCATGATGATTAATAGTATATGGTGTCACTGCTCTTTTGGAAGCCGAAAGTAGTTCTGTAGGAACCAATCTAAAAAAAACTGGTCTAATTCAGTCATCTTTCACAAATTCTTAGGAGCAACAGCTGAAGGATCCAATCCATTAATACTAATTTACATGTTAACATGTAACATGTTTACATGTTTTGTAACACTGTATCTCATAATTCAGGAGACCCTGGAATGATATCAATAAAGATTACTTTAAAAAAATCAATGTAAAGTATGAATCAGGTTTTTGGTGTTACGTAGCATCAAGCTATACAAAAGTAAGTAATAAAGATAGAAATACTTATTAAATTACTTTCAACTTATGTTTTTTATATCTATGTAAATTGAAACTTGCTAGGAGTACCAAACCTCAAATCAACAACAAAAGAAATCCTGTTTCCCTTAGATATTTGATATCTTGCATCAGACCTCTACATACAATAAAATTTAATTTCTGATTAAGTTTTGTATAATTTGGGAAAGTATGTTTGTCTGGACATGAACGAAATACTAATAGCTCACCGAAACCACTGATTACGCATATTTGAAAATTACATGAATACTATCTAGGTACCCTGTAGTTTGAGCATTGCTTAGTAGATGGTCAAATAGTGAGAATGTCCACCAAAATCTCTCAAAATCTCTCAAAATCTCAAGTAATTAAAAAGTTGAAATGCAATCACCCTATGTTTGAACCTGAGGCAGATACACTACAGCAACTTTTCTTCAGAAGTGCCAGATGAACATCTATAATGGCTCCGATTTCAGCCAGAAGAGAATTACCATAAGAAGGGCAACAAAGATTTGTGAAGGACTTACACTAGGGAGTTTCTCAAGAAAGATGGAATGAATTTGAAAGAAATAGTAGAAAAGCAGAAAGGCTGGAAACAGGAAAGTGAAAAAGAATAGGAATTCAGAGGGAAGCTGAGAAGAAGGTGATAAAAAAGCTAGACATATGAGGAGAAGGGATAAAGAAAGAAAACTGTAAGAAAATAAAAAACAGGGAACCTTAAATAGAGAGGAACAAGGGAAATACCAGTCTCTCTAAATTTTTCCTGGCATAGCAGCAAAGCAGCAAATCATTCTCCCTGCAGGTTCAGGTACCTGTCACACAAGGTCTAGGAGGAGTTTTTGAGCCTGATTATTCTTAACAGATTTCCAAATTACATTTTTAGCTCTGTAAGTTTTGTTTATAAATATATTTAAGACAAATGATTCATGGGAAATCCTGGAGAGCAAAATGTTCTAAATAACAGCAGCCTTTCTACACCCATTTTCTGCTTTGTTAAGATAGATAGGTTTGAACAGATCATATCAGCCTCACAATACAATGAAATCACCCAGCCCCTTTCCTGGAAAGCAGACCTGTCTGCAGGGATCCTATCCTTGGTCCCTCCAACTGCGAACCTGCTGCATGAGCATGAACTCACTTCTGAGACAGAATAAACTCTTCATTATGTGGCCATAGACATTTGCTCTATGGAGAGCGGGTGCAGCAGAAAAGACTCACAAGCCCCATTATAAGGGCATCAGAAGCAGAGTCATAGACTGGTGTCCAAAACCACGAAAGCTGGCCAAAGGATCTCCTCAGCTACCTGAGAGCCTTTAACTGTGGCGGTCTGATTCACGGACTCCGATGTGCTGGATCAGAATCAACTTTATTCAAGCAAGCAAGCCCCTTATATAAGCTCTAGCCTGGATCTGTACTTTCCCAAAGGTCAAGTCCCCATCATCACTCCTTCTCATCCCGTGCGGCTACTACCTTATCTACATACTGCTATTTATTCCTCCCAAGGCTTTCGGCTCCTTAACTCTATCTTGTCCAATCCCTCACTGTCTGCCCCTACATTTAATAAGTGAAATAACAACAAATGTAGACATATTTTTTCAACAGAATATGCTACACACGCAGGCTACATTTTGCTTCTCTCACATGGTTGAATGCACCAGACTACTGGCCATGCCCTGTTTTCTGTTTCCACACCTATTTTTCCAGTTTGGAAATAACCAGATTTTTCAGGATGTTTCTGGATTACCTCCTTAGTAAGACACTTGTGAAGCACTTTAAAGCCTGTGTCCATTTCTTCAGCCTTCCTCAACACCAACTCTTGCCCTGCTTCTGAACTGTCAGCAACAACAGGGTTCTCCTGTCCTTTTTATACATGTCAGTGTAACTCCACTCCATTTACATTTTAATACGTTTTAGACTCATTTTCTCCCCTTTTACTTGGGGGATGTCCTATGTGGACCCTGTTCTAACTCCCCAGAGAGGACCAGAAGGAATAGCCGCAGCTCTCCAGGTGGGAATTGTAAACAGGGTGATTTTTGTGTGTGATTCGTGGCATTGGTGGGTGAAGCCATAAGAATTTCAGGTTGGTTAGTTTGCACTCTCCCCACAATGCTTCTTTTTCTTCCTTGTTTATTCTTAAACTAAGAACTGCTGTTAACAAAGACCATCCAGTGTATGCTTCTGGGGAGTAACACAGGAGAAGGATCTACTGCTAATAAGCAATGGTGATGGGAGTTTTCTTTAGTAAGCTATGTGATTTATAAGCCATGCTACTGCCATGTGTTCAAAAAGAACAAGGTCACTAGCAAGAAAGAAACTAACTGTTATTCTTAAGAGACAAAGTCAGGAGATATAAAAGGGCATACATCATTTCCCTCTGAAATTGTATGATAAAATGACAGCAAAAATCAGCTTAGAAGCAACACGTGAACTAGCCTTCTGTGCCTCCTGCTCTCTTCCTTCCAAGACTAAATGGATCTGTGTCTCTCTTTTGTCACATTGTTGTAACTTTCATTCAGTCTCCCCACTTCACCTTGACCTGATCTGAGCAGTGACAATATGTTTCTTGTTCCCCTCATTTTTCCCAGCAAGGATCACTGACAGCCTCTTACTTTATATTTTCTTGGCTTTTGAGGCAGTGAATTTTTTTTCTTTGCCCTGCCCCCCCCCCCCCCCCCCAGCCATCATCATTGCTATTTGGAGAGAATTTGGTTCAATTTCCATTTTAAACATGGAATGTTTGAATTAGCTCATAATGTCTCCCAGCTTGCAGAGGAAAGAGCTGGTCTTTAAAAAGAAAAAAAAAAGAAGAAGTTTTATTTTTTGCAAAATAAAAAATGAAAAGCTGAAGAATAAACTTAAATCATTTTACCCTCCACATAAAACTTGAAAATAATGAGAGCTCTTCAATTTAGAAATGATTGGGGTTCTAGGCATATGAATCAGAGAGAGCTGTAAAATTATTAGAACACTACAGCATCTTTCGTAAGCATTTCAATTCAGAGGTGATCAGAAATTCTGGAATTGCAGAGCAATTGGCATTTGCAGGAAAGCCTCACTCTTTCAAACTGAAGCACTCTTAATAATATGAAGAACTCCAATAATTTTAAATTGATGTATACCATACATGTCTAGAAATCCAATTTGGTCTTCAAATAAAAACATTATAACTTCAGAAGTATGAAGGGCCCACCCACAACATAACAGCAATCTAGCCTTTCCAATTCACATGTCAATTCAGTCTAGCTGTTACTTCTCCCATGCTAGGTTTTTCTGGCATGAGAAATTGTTGAAAACATTTAAGAAGGGTATTTATTTCTTTTAACCCTGTCCTTCAGGCTTACTGTCAAATTATATATGAATTTCTTCCTAAACCCAGTGAACTTCAGGACAGCCTCAGATTGCAAGCTGATTTGCAAGGTGTAAAGGGTATTTCTAACTTTCTTTTTATATACTGCAGATAGAACAGAACATAATGTTAATGCTGCATCAAAGATGCAATATATTCGCAATCAAAAACCTTAATTTAGCTGAGGTTAGGTTTTTAAATAGATATATCTATCCTTAAGGGAAAGAAAATACATTGAATTCTAAAAATATATTGATAGAGCAGAAAAATTAAATTAAGTCTAAATTTTAAAAATTACAGCTGAAGTATACATGAAAATGTTGAGTTGAACTCCCCCACAGAAGAGATGTCTTGTGTTGACCCAGCAGGCACTTCTGCTGCCGTCACGCAAATCATCATTCCATATAAAACAGACTCCTGCTATAGGTGAAGGACTTATGAAGTCTCTCACTTATCACATAGCAGACAATCACCTTTCTGGTCATACTGGTCATACCAGAAAGCCTCCCTGTAGCCCAGAAGGTTAGTGACTGCTCATAGGGAGCATTATTCTTTGTAAAAGCCAAAGTTTTCTTTTCCTTACTGACTCAGATCACAGGCTTTGCCTATGAGACAGATATGAGGCAAAAACAGATATGTTTCAGGTTAGAGCCTGTCTTGGAGTTTGGTTCTGAAAGTATCATACTCATTTCTAACTAGGTGCTATAAAGCCATCAGCACAAGTTTGGACAGAGCTTGATAACACTAGGGATGCAGAGTGCACCAGAAAGAAATACGTGCAGGAGATCAGGTTAGGTGACCATAAATGTTTCCCTCAGGCTTTAAAATCATGCAGAAGTTTTGCACACGATACACTGATAGAATGAAAACTCCATAATCCACTATTGTCATAAAGTAATAAGATTTGCTGCTGTTATTTTGTGTGTTCCAACTGTAAGTCACTTCTGCTATGTGTAGCATCCTAAAATAATTTAGGTTGGAAGGAGCCTCTGGAGATCATCTGGTCCAACTCCTGACTCAGCACAGGACCACCATAGACCAGATTGTTTAGAGGTTTGTCCAGTCAAGATTTTAATATCTCCAAGAATGTAGTTTTATAAAATGCTAATGTTTCTTGAAGTTGTTTTTCTTTTAAATTGCTGACATTTGCTCACATCATTATTCTAAAATTAGCAAAAAAAAGCTTTCCATTATTTTATGAACTATTTTTTTAGATTTTCCCTCTGACAAATTGATAGCCAGGCCTGTTTCTAAGGTTAGAATACATCTGCAAAATATTAATGAGGTGTAAACCGATGCAGGTACCCTTGAATGGTCTATTGGTCTATTTTGCAGTTAGTGGGGACTATGTTGTCTACAAACCCTGACAAAATGTGACACAATAAAAGTATTTGTAGACTTCTACCTTGAGCTATTCCAGACTCACTGTTAGGCAGCAAAAGTGCTCCCAAATATCCGCCACCATGTTCTTGGGCTTATAAAATGAGTTTAGCACCTTGTGGTGGAGACTGAACATCAGCTAGGAGAGGATGTATTTTAAAATATGCAAGCGCATTTCTTGCAAATAGAAGATGATACTATATCTCACCAGATTCTTTTAAATAAGGAAACCTGAAGTATCTCTATGTGGAAAATTTTGCGACAAAGCTGAAGGACCAAGCCACAAATTTTGCACCTAAAATTGTATATTTCACATTCATCTAAGTTATTTTCCACCAGCTTTGATCTTTCTTTCCCATATTTGCTTTGTGTGAAATCTGAAAGTAAAATTGTTTGGGAAATGCTAGCAGGGGAACAGTTGTCAGGGCTCCAAAACGAAAACTATCTGCATGTTCAATATTAAACACAGAAGCAGTCAGAATAAAAGAGTTTACAAAAGAGCAAATATCTTGCAGTTCTTAAATTCTTTACAATTTTAATTGCAGTCTTAAATTAGATTTAAACATATATAACCCCTTTTTTCTTTGAGAAAAAAAATTTGCTTTGTATAAGCACTTAATTTTGAAGCCCACCTATTGAGATAAACTATACAGGAGAAAATTGAGTTCCCATCTTCCTGAAGCTGTTCGTTGGGTAGTTTTCTTTAAGATGGAGTCGTCCAGACAAAGCAGCACAATACTTTATGCCATTAAAATGATTTTTTGCAGTAACCACGTTCAGATGCCTCCTATTATTTTTGAATGACAAGCCCGACTGTTTTATTACATCACAAAAATTTAGTAGAAGTCTTAAACTACAGATTGTCTTTCAGCAGTCCCTTGGTGTTGAGGATTATTGTCCTGCTTTGAGCGGTTCAATCAGGTGCTTAAAGTTTCCCTTTATGTACACAGTAGCAATCTGAAATCAGCTGCTTTTGGCCTTTCCTGAAGCCTCAGACCAGGAAAAGAGCAAGGTAGGTCATGACAGAAAAGCATCAAAGCTCAATAAGCTCCACTAATAACTTAATAGATTTCCCTTTAGGATTCACCTAGACCTCTTAATATGTTTTAAAAACTAACCTGCCTAAAAAACTTCCTTAAAGTTTCAAAACATGGTAGCACATTTTTTTAAATACCCTTTTTTAATACTAACATGAGAAGACCTTGAAGTAGTAAGAACAGTCTTTTAAAATCATTTAATGCTTTTGGGTTTAAAATATTTTGGTATCCTAAGAACAGAAAGAACAACCTTGAACAAGGATAATATTCGTCCAAGTCAAAAACAGCAGCTATAATTTGCTTCTGTTGTGATTTTCTTTCAAAAGCCTATTTTCTGATGGTTTTGGTTTCTTTTCACTATACAATGGGAATGAAGTATGTTTTACACATTCCCGTAGTTCGAAAATGGCTGAAAAGATTTCATTCAAGATTTCCAAATAAATTCACTGGTTGCAAAAAGCAATCATGAATAACTACAATTACAGCCCAAAGGCTGACGGTTTCACACAGCTATGAATGTATGGCAACTGTTCTACTGTTCCTAAACAGTACATATCAGATATGTGATTCACTGCTGAGTGTAAAAGAAGTGTCGCCCTGCACTTAGGGCACATTAAAAATCACATCCTCCTTGGTCTTTCATTGAGCATTTCTTTCAAAATAGTTTTGTTAAAAATATTAAACTAAAAACATTGACTCTTTTTTACTCTTCCAGATAGATAGATAGATAACTTCAAAAAGTCCACATGCTCCAGACTATGAATGAATAGGACCAAGGAAGATGTTAGTCCAAAGGTGAATACCAATAAGGGTACTGAAGAGATTATAATAGGAAGTATTTGCATACTTACCTACTCAATGATTACTCTTCTATCCATCACAAAGTCTGGTTTTACCTACTAGATTGCATTCTAACAACAAACTGAATATGCAGCATGCCCGCTTTTCAGGCCTTCTTCCAAGACCTTAAAACTGGAAGTAAATTAGATTACATTTCTATGAGAGAAACATTTCCATACTTTGAGATACATATTTAAATTATGATACTTTGTAAATACTATAATTCCCATACTACAGGAGAAAAATTTGAGATCATAAAGACAAAGAAATACTGAAATTTGCGCCTACTTTAGTCCTGAAAATCCTCACTATAATCAGCATGAATTTAGAGGACCTGGGCCAAAGCACAAATACATATATGAGAATTAAGCTGTTAGATTCTTGAAACAATTTCTGAAGCAACACATAGTAGTTGGTGGTATTTCTAATTTATGAATTCCTTCTCCCTCATGAAGATGAACCCTGTAAAGTAGGTGCTATTTTGTCATTTGCTTTCCTTTTAATTATAGGCAAAACAAACATGACCTCAGAACATCTTTGTTATTACTTTGAGAAAGTTAAGGGGGAAAATAGCAAGGGTAGGACAAAGAGTGTAGGAAGGGGTTTTTGGCAAGTTGTATGATTAGCATAAATGGACGTTAGCGTCTTTGTAAGGGAAATTTTAAAAGGAAAGGAGAGATTTAATGGAGGCTCTGTTAGCCAGCACACTAGTCACTGGAATGACTTAATCCTTCAAGATGTGGCAGGAACTGGAAGAGGATCCAGTTGGAAATGTTTCTCACTGCATGTGGGAAATGAAAGATTTAAAATAAATAGCTAGAGGAGATTCAAATGGGGCACTTTCGCTATCACTAAGGTGCCTTTTCTACTGTAATTCTTGAGACAGTCTTCCTGAGCTTCACAGTCTCTGCACAGCCACTGCTGTGCAGTGTATTTATTTCCATTTTATTTGCCTTTGCAGTGGGATTCATATCCCCTGATTTTAGCTATAAGCTTGACAGTGAAATCAGTGAGAGTCAATTCAAGACATGTACAATTACATGTATATGTAGGTGTCTACAGGCACACTGAATAGCACCTGAGTTTTGGAGCTTGGTTCAGCTGACCACACACTGACTTCTAGAGCCATCTGGAATGTCCTGGGATGTCCAAGATCCATCTGACAGGTCCACACAGATGACACAGGACATATGGGAGACCGACTCCCAGAGCGGGCTCTTCCACAGCCTCTCAAATAGTGCTAGACCCCTCTGAGAGGGCAACCAAATCAGGGCTGTCATTAAAACAGTCAGTAACGTCCAGACAGTTCAGCTGACCGACTATGGTATTTGCATTACGGTGAGCTGAATAGCTCACTCGGCAGTAGTGACTGTACCTCCACTCACTTCACGGTCACTTAAGACCAAGCACATATGTCAACAACTGCATTTACTAAATGTAAATGCCTGTGATCTGGAGCTGAATCTTCTCACAGTTGTCTAGGTTCCTTTTTTCTGTTATGGAAAGCATTACTCCTACCCAGAGGACAATTCATTCTATCCCCAAATTTAAGCCGAAGACAGGTGAGAGGAATCGCCACTTGGAAGCATTGCCCCTTAAAAATTGGACTGAGATAACTCCTATAAATGCAACAGTATGAAAAAGTTTCCACAGAATCCTCACTCGGACATTGCAGATATAGACTCCAAATGCTGCAAATGCATTTGTGAGATAAGATCTTTTAATGATCAGTTACATATTTTAAACGCTTCAGTTACTTTTAACACACTTGGATAGCACTAACTCAAGCAATTTATACAGAGCTCTCCTTCATCGTATGATAGCTTTTCCAGAAACGTTAAAGTTTGGGGTCATTAAAACAGAACCGCATATAACCTGAAACCTTCTGTTCACTCTGTTTCTTATAACCACGAGAATAGTTAATATACATTTTCATTAACCCTTTTGACAAAATCATAACAATTTTCCTGTATGTTCACAGTAAAGCTTAATTTTCCTATCTGTTTAAAGTGTCCCTCATTAGTGACATTTATAAATCCTGACAACTAATCTGGTCATTTCAGAAATATAAAAGCATCCCAAATTAGATTTTTAAATGATAGACACTAAAGGAACCATGTCACCCATCGACAAAAAAATAAATAAATAAATAAATACAGTCAAATTCAAAGGAATGAGTTTAAAAAAATTAGTCTGATTTGAAATTGCATGACAATTTTCAGCACAACTGGATTATTCCAGTTCATAAATAAGTGACAATTAAAACCACTGTACATTTTAGCACACTTCTGTTAACAATTGGAACTACTTTAAAAAATGGAACATAATTCAGAACTGAAATATGGTCATTATCCAAAAACAGAGAATTTCATGAAAAGTAGTTAATCTTTATTTTACTTTCCTACTTTATTCTTTTTCAAGATTAATACTTTTTCTCTTTTTTTTCTTGTTTCTCTTCCTTTAATCCTCTACTCTTCATTTTTCAATGGTTTAAAGAGTAGGAAGAAAAGAATGGTGCTTCAGGGGAAAAAAAAGGATGGAAATTTAAAAAAAAATGGAAAAAAAAATTTAAGAGTTGAAAATCTTCACAACTGGGCAATCAAATGAGATTTTACCTCAATAAATTAATCATATCCCTCATATCCCTCAAGATATGAGTAATGAAAATTACTTCATATACATTAGCAGAAAGGTATTCCTCTCTTTAACAGATCCACCCATCAGATGACAAACAGAACTTAGAAGAAAAAAGAAAAAGAAAAGAAAACAAGTTCTGGTTTTGCTGGACCGAAAAGGCAGGATAATGTCAGGAACATAGTTCAACTTGAAGGATCTTTGACTAGGAAGGAGAAGTGTATATGTCTCCTTTACAGTAGATGATTTGCTCCTCAAAGCTAGCAAACTGGATACTAAACTGACTGATGGTCAGCTTAAGGCCACTTCTTATGTTTCATGCAAAATGGTCTTAAGGTAACCAGAGACTCAGCAAGGTAGCTCACATCCGTGCATAAAGAAAGCCTCTGATGGTATAACGGTGCCAGATTAGTTTCCTCGTCCGTTAGCCCTTTCCACCCTACCCAAATGTAGGAAGAAACATCCCAGGGACGGGAAAAAGTATGAAAGGCCCTGTTCCTGAAACACCTGATCCTTCCCTGTGGTGCATGAGGGCAATGCAAACAAAAATAGAAGCTCTTTAGTTTGCATGGTGATGAGTTGGCTTGGGAAGCCAGAAGCCCTCTCAACTACACCATAGTCACTGTGACCAAAATGACGTGTACAAACTGTGTGAGCTAATTCAGGGCAGGCAGCACTCAGCTGTGTTTCTTCCTGGAGCAGATCATAGACTCATGAGCAAACTGAAGAGTCGCCCAGAGTCTGTGATGTTTCTGTTGCAACCCGCAGATCCCCGCGGTGTGTTTGAGAGATGAGGAGTGAAAACGCGTGAAGAAGCCACTCGAGCTGTAGGGGCTGAGAGCTTCCGAAATTCTTCCAGTGAAATTCTTGTGACAGAGCCTACAGAAATATTCCAAGTAAGTTTCAGCAAGCCAAAATCACATATTTTCAAAAAATAATTAATTTTCTCCCCTATAAAAAGAGCAATAAAACTTTGGGGTCCACATCACAGGAATTTTTTTGGCTGATAGTTCTTTGGGGTTCTTTTTTAACAAGCATTGCTGCAAGACGTACGCAGGTATGGGTACAAAAGCGACTAGGAACAGGGAATTTCGGATCACGTTTCTTTCGTGGGTTCAGCCATTCCCACAATGATATCTTATTGCACGATTTCTACAATCACACTTCATTGCACTTCTTTACAGAAGCAGTCAGAGCAGAAGTCCGTGGCTGAGGGCAGCTGACCACCGCTACAGCAGCCCAAAATGATTTAGCATGACAAGATTTGTCAGTCTTTACCACCACGGATGGAGAGACGTCAAACACCGTCTCAGCGGCCGCGCTGCCCAGGACCGCAGGAAGCTAGGTGACACTGTCAGCAGATGACCTCCACCAGCGCCCCGACCTCACCCGCGGAGATCAGTCCCAAAGCGACGCGGGTTGGACAGAGCCGGGCATGCGGAAAGCAAGCCCGTGCAGGTTATCCGTGCTCTCCTCCCCCGCTGCCCCCTGGTCCCACGGGAAGCGGCGGCGTTGACAGGCGCCTGGTGTCACCCTGCCTCCGACTGTCACTCTGGCTTTTGCCTCTGTTATCAGCTGCCCACGCGTGGGGCAGCCCCAGCCCAGCCAGGCGGCTGATGCCTATCGCAGCTCCCTCCGCACTGCCCCTGCCATGAACCTGGCGGAGGGAGGGATGGAGGGAGGGGGCCAGCGGGGAGGCGAGAGAGAGAGAGAGAGAGGCGCTGATACAGTTTGGTTTCTTTTCTTATTTTCCTCTCCTTTCTCTGGCGCTCCGTCTTTTGTGTCAGCTTTCAGAATTGCTCTGTTTGACTGGCAGCCTGTCACAGATCAGTTACCACCTAAAGCCACTTGGCAGGGAGAGGTGACGGCCCAGGAAGGGATCTAAGTGGGTTTATCAGTGCTTCTTTACGCCTCGTGAGCTCCTTGACACAAAAGGAAAGGGTATTAAAGATCTAAAGCGAGCCCAAAAGCGTGAAAGCTCCTTATAGGCTGCAAGATGTGGATGTGACTAAATTTTTAAATATTTTGAGTTGATGCTATTCATTTTGCCAATAGAGTAGAAAGAATTTTTGTTACAGAAATGAGTGTATGTTCCACTTGAGTGAGATTTGGAAAAGGGAGGAAGTCCCTAAATATGTGCTTAGAATATTACAACTACCCAGTATTTACAATCATGCATCTGTTTTGAATATATATAAAATCTGACACATTTTTTTTAAAAAAAACAGTCATTTAACACATCCAGTATTCAATTTCCTGCTACTATTGCTGATTTCATTTAGGGGTTTTGTGTGTATTTGTTTGTTAAAGTTTAAACATTATAATGTAGTAAGAAGGGCTGGAGATTTTAAAATCCTATAAATGGTAAGCATGGAAAAGATCCAGAATTCATTAGGTATATGCCATATCTCCTTTCAAGCTCTTTTATGCATGGATTATTGTTAAAGTAGTGTATTTTTAGCATGCCAATGGCTTCTCACAGCACATTACTACAACCATAATGGTTACACTATAGGCAGCAGAGCACAAAGCCTTTTCCTTTGTTCCTAATTTACCAGATCTCAAACTCTTTTATTGTCTGATTTAAATTAAAACAAAAACATGTCTATGGGAGACAACATCAGCAAGGTGTATGATTTAGGGGTGATGAAATATATATATATATAAAAAATAGACTTTACATCCTGGTGGTCAAGATGGATAGATTTTTCATCATCTACTTTAGGGAAATTATGTGTGTTCTAAACCTCACATAATCAGAGGGTCATATTCCAGCCTTGATGAATGTTAATGGCAGTTATACAGAGATCAGAACTGTCATGTTCAAGGTTACATTTTTTTCATTTACACAAGAACGATGGGAAATGCTTATTATACATTTATATCTTTCACTTATTTACCTGATCCATGCCAAAAAAAAGTTTCTGAAGTGTTCGGGATCATGATAACATTTTTTTTTTTCCAATACAAAAGAGTAAGTCTCAGTCCTTCTCTCCATTACATATAGTCACCCAACTTGTTTTTCATGTCATTATAGCCCCTCCTAGCCTTCACATCTGCTGTCTACCATTTTCGTTGCCTATAAGCAGCAGGTGAACGGCCCAAATGAAAGATTTAACAAGCCCTCAGTCAAGCTTCTGCCCTGAAATTTCACTCCTCTGCACAATGTTCTTTCCCTCCTTTTATCTGAACTAAAAAAGGTTTTACTCAGACTATTATCTTGACTTTTGGCTAATATTGTCATGCTGCATAAAGTTCTGTAAGTAGCTACCTAGCAGGATGAAGTGAGTAGTGTAAAAATATTTTCACGCTGTTTCTTCAAATTTGTAAGGCAGGCAATTTAAATCATCTTCCCACTCCTTTGTTACTAGACACTTGCATAAACTTGAGCTACTCTGTTTACAGGCGCAAATACTAAGATGAGCAAATTAAGTGCCAATTTTTGTACCAAAAATTCATATGCATCCCTCCTTTCTGAGGGCAGAAAAAAATATCAAGTGCCTACCTGACCAACAAAAACAAAACACTCAATTTTTGACCAGTTATGATTAAACCCTACAGTGAACAAAGTTTGAAAAGAAATGCATCTGAATAAATGAAAATGTGGGGAAATCATGATACAATTCATTCACAGCTAAGCAGGTCTACATTTGTCTATTTTTCTATGGATAATTTTTCTGAAAATCATATTTCTGAAAAATATTTTTCTGTGCACTGGACTTTCAATTCATTTCTAAATACCACTGCAAGCACAACACCAAATATTATCTCGCATAGATTATCCAAGGAAGACCTTAACTTCTCAAGCTGTGTCTTTAATGAGCTTGGTGCTTCCTCTGCAGGTTAACCAGGAAGATTACTAACAAGTTAAGCCTAGTAACTGTGAAATGGATTGAGGTAAAAAGAAAACCCAAACACATAGCAAAAGTCATTGCAGTAGCATGTCAGCACACAGGCTTTTCACTGTAAAAGGCCTAAATTCAAATCTGAAGACAGGAGTTTGCTAATCTCAGCCTATCCGATAGAGGACACCAGATTATATCCCAAGATACATACATATATATTATGGCACAATAAGGTTTACCTTAAATATGCACATCCAAGTCATTTAGAGTGCCTTCAGATGAGGTTCATACATACTGGTGGGAATATTTTCTTAATAGTACTCAATACTCAAAGAAGAAATGTCAAAATGTCCAAGTCATAAGCATTAGCGAGTTTTAAAGGTATATTTTACAGCTGGAAAAAACTGTATTTACAACAACATTAATCCTTAACGTATGCACCCTTTCTCAGAATAACTGGAAACATTAAAGCAAAAATGTCTTTCAGCTAGAGGGGTGATATGTTCCCTGCTTACTGAGAGTCCAACAGCTTTCTTAGGAGAGAGGGACTGGAAATCCTGGTTTTCTTTGTATTTGTGGGCAACCTGAGTCACTGGTTGTTCTAAACAAGATTTTGATGGGTACACGGGACTTTCACAACAATACTGCCAAGCCAGAGCTGGTACTTTGATAACAAACCAAGGAGAAAAAGCACTATAGCCAGTGCCTCACGCTTTACCCAGTGAAGAAAAGTCTCAGCTTTATGTGTAAGGATCCTTTAAACCACTGTGGCTGGAAAGCAGCACTTAACACTCACCTTAGGGCCCCTTTACACTGCCAGTGTGGTTTTAGGGACTTTAGTACAAGAATGTGGCCATAATGCTAAGCAAGGGAAAAAGGAAGAAAATGGTGACTATCTTTCTTTATTTTACTTCCTGCCTCATTCCTTAGCCTTATTTATCAGGACTTTTGTAGAGTTTATCCCCTCTTTACATATGGGGTTTTGCCCATAAAGATAAAACCCCCGTAAGCCCCTGTGAGACACCAACAAGAGCTTGCCTCCTTTGCCCCTCATTCTCTCCCACCTTTCTCTGAGCAAGTCGCACTGAAAAGCAGCCCGGGCTGTCGCTTCGACACTGCTGAGTGCCACAGCCTGGCTGAGAAAGGACACTACGCTTTCTTGCTTTCCGTCACAGTGAAAAAGAAACATCAGCTTGCCCACTCCTACAGCACATTCAGGCACGTTCGACCGCAGGTTTGGTGCAGAGAGCGGGCAATGGCAGAGGGCTGAGAGGAGTCCACGGAGAAGAGAAGAGAGGAAGACAGAAATGACAAACAAGGAGGGCAAGGTACCGATTTTAAACTCTCTCTTCCTCCTGTTTTAAGCCATATCTTGTAGCCCTTTGGCCCCTTTGAAGTCGCTGCAGGTGAGGCAGGGTGGGTGACGGGTGCTCACCATGGGGTCCCGCAGCCTCAGCTGCCTGGGGATGGAGCAGGTCCTGGAAGCAGGAGGACCCTGACGCTGGCACACCAGCTCCCCCAGCACTCAGGCTATGAATAGGGAAAAGAAAAGATGAATAACATGATTTCCATCTTTTAGAATATGGACACTTACGCAGAGGCAAATTAAACAATTTACTCATTGTAACAGGGCATGCTGGTGACAGAAACGAGCAGAAAATCTAGCTGCTCTTACTCCAAACCTTCACCTGTAATGCCACTAACCCATTTTAGTGTTTGGCCTTTAAAGTTCCTGCCAAAGTGAAACAGACTATTGTGCAAACATATGCAGATATTTCTCTAAGCAAGAGTGGTATTTTCACAGACACAGAGTGTATTTAAGAACCGGGATTCAGCAACAGTGCCAGTTATAGATGTTTAACCTTGAAAAACAAGGGGAAATGCACTTCAGAGCCAATTTTAATCCAAAAGGCCACCTCTGTTCTTTGACAGAGCTGAACACTAATTTTCAAGGTGTAAACTATTTAAGAAGTGATGGTATAAACACAGCAATATCACAATTACCAGTAAAATTCTTAGATGCTATTAAAACAGCTGGTATCTGCCATGTAAAGGCAGTTGCATAGCAGAGGCAGAAAAGCTTAATCCTGTCTGTGAGTCTTTTAGAGTTTCCTCTAAGATGAAGGGTGCTATAAAAATATTTTTGAACCCGTAACTAGCAAAAATGACTTCATTATGATCTCATGTGCTGCCAGAGCACCAATTAAATTGACTTGATAATGTTGTGATTAGGCTGCACTTTTCATCAGTTACAAAGCTCTTGATTGAAGAAGAGATTTGTAACATTGAAAGAAATGACCTTGTGATATGGATTTTTATCAATGACTTTTTACCTTGCTAGTTTCCAATTACATGACAAATAAATAATAGTACTTTTGGTTTCTATTATACTTCTGAGGATCCCAAACTACTCTACTGATTAATTAACTTCACAAGAGCTGTGAGAGATAGATGCATATTATCCCCATTCTTATTAACAGTTCAGAATTCATATGTGATATCCTTGCCCCATTCAAATAAATGGCAAAAATCCTATTGACTTCAATGGGGTTAGATTTCACATCGAGAGTTTAAGCATTTTGACCAAGGTCACACAATTTGCCTGCAACAGAGCAGGGACTTCTTTCTTACCACTCCTGTGGTTAAATCCATAAAGTAACTGAGGTAATATGTACCTAAGGTTTGGATTACACTTGATCCTATACTTTATTGTCAAAAAGTTACCTTAGAAAGTCATAACACAGCACTAGCAACTCCATAAAAAATGAAAAAGTCAAATTCAACTATTGCACAAAAAATTTAACTGGTGGGGAAAAAAGAGCTAATTTCCATAAAGCATCCTTTCAAGTCTTTTTCAGTCTGTAACTAGAACAGTTTGACAACACTTCTTTTTCAGTATTTGTATGGACACAGACATTGAGTAAATGTATATTTGTATAGAATATGTTCTCATACTTGTCTTAACATAAATTCACAGAATGAAATCAAAGCACAATCCAGCAGTCTAACCAAAGCTTCTCAGCCTATGCTAATACAAATTCAAAATGGCCTAAGCAATTACATCATAATGTGAAGTCAAATCATACAAAAATAATTTAGAAAAACTTTTATGCTGCTGCATGGTCTAAAATGTATAATTCACCGTTATAGTGCCTTCTTAGAGCTAACCACTGTTTGGGATACTGTCCAGTGGGCCTTCTTTACGCCAAGTGCCACACTCCTTTAAAGTGTTATAGAAAAGAAAAAAGGAAAGACAATTTGTCTTTTACCTTTAAATTATGGGACAGTCAAGAGAAAAAAAGATTTTGCTGGAGTCAATTCAGAAAACATAGCACCTAGAGTACAAAGAGCTGAACTTCACTGTCTTTTCTCTACTAGGCAGGCTGGTTCCCCATTGGAGGAAAAATGGAACCTGGGCAACACTTATTTTTGAAATGTATATGTTCACCTCATACAAACTAATCCTTCACCAAACTTAGCTAAAAAACATGAAGAGAATCCTCTCTTCCTCCAGCTATTATGGGCAAACTCATTGTTCATCCCTGAGTCTGACCTAGAATAATTAAGACAGAGACCACCCTACCTCACTGTTTGCCTCATCTTTCTTCGAAAGATGTTCTAAGGATACAACAATTGCAGTGCAGGAGGAAGGCAGTGAAGAAGATTTTTTCGTCATCAGTTGTCAAACATGCACAGAGTAGTGGTCTGTAATCCTTGCATTGCTTCTTCTCTTGCAGCGTTGATGGAAGCTGAAGACACCCCAGTAAGGAACAAGGTGACCAGTGCAACAAGGACGTCTGTCTGGAGACTGGGAAGGTGACACCTATAGACATTTATAGGCATTAACAACAGGAGATGCAACCCTTGTGGCAAGAAGAGTGAACCGGGATGCACTTCAGTACTGCTTGCATGTGTAGCCAGTGTCAGAGAAAGGCACCCCTCCAAACACATTATTACAAAGCTGAGAATTACTAAAACCTCTACAGTTAAATGCATTTCATTAGCTCATGCTAACCAGAGGTGGTTAGCCTACATGCCATAACAAGCAGTATGTGGTCAGGCCAGCCCAACTGTGCCCTGGATTCTGACCTCCCAGTTTCCAGTTCTGTGACAACTTCACAATGAAACAATTATTTTAAAAGGTCTTTATACTTGCAATGTGGATGTTATAAAACCATGTAATTTCAGTTGACCAGTTTACACTTAGTGCAGTAACACAGAGAGGGAGAGAAGTTTATAGTCAACTTTTAATCTAGGTACCAGCTCAATCCACAGCAGACAATATAGGGGGCTGTTA
Organism: Dromaius novaehollandiae; assembly: GCF_036370855.1. Lineage (NCBI taxonomy): Eukaryota > Metazoa > Chordata > Aves > Casuariiformes > Dromaiidae > Dromaius > Dromaius novaehollandiae. The sequence continues at coordinate 44,819,623 of NC_088100.1, read as the reverse complement.
TGGGCTCCACAGAGGCTCTATGCAACAATGACAAGCTTGTATCTTAAATTACAGCTTAGAGACAAAGCAATGCACAAGTCAGTTTTACAGCTGTACACAAGTGGCTTTATTGGTGTGACACACAAATGCCAAATTTCACATGAACCGCAGTGTAACATATACAAAACTTATTTCAAGATGCCTTTTGCCGACTCCTCAGAAGTCACCTACTGATCTCCATAGGGTCATAGGCAGAAAATCACTGCTCTTCACCATCCATAATTTCTTATTAGACAAAGGGAGTTTTGCATTGGGCAACTTTACCCAAGTTCATACACATGGTATTTCAGGAGGTTATGGCACATATCCAGAATATAACTAGCAATCTAAACTGGATATGCTGTAAAAGATGGTAGACTGGATCTGCACAAACAAGTAGTCATAATGTTGATAGGGGGACCTGATTGTATTCCTGTTTACAGAAATCAAAATGAAGACAAAATTTATTTCTTGTTTTGGAAGACACTGTAATGACAGTTTGGAATTCAGTTTTGAGGAAGTGGAGATACTTGTATCATAATTCTAAAAAAATCCAAGTAAATAGCAAGATTTTCAAGATTTTTTGTTTACGTTCACAGAGGCTGGAAAAATCCTGAAGATATTCCTGCAGGAAGACATGTTACTAACTCCTGGGATATTAATTATAAGATTTATTGCCTCCTTCTAAAGACTCCCAGCAAGAAACAATGTCCAACTGAGTTTGGGAAAAACAGATAAAAGATTTGACCTCCAGTCTGTTAATTACAATAGTAGACACTGAACTAGATTATCTAGCTAGCAGGGTGAATTAGCTTGACCACTAAGTGGACATGATTAAACTCAGATATGGACAGACTTTCTAGTAGAAAATAAGAGAGCAAAGTAGATCACTGCATTTCACATGTGTCTCCTGTCACACATGATTTGCTTTTGGAATAATATCCTGCAAAGCTAGACACAAATAAATCATAATACCTATTTCTCTGCTAAGACTGCAGCTGATGAAGAAAAAAAACACTTGCTGAATTTCCTTTGTGCCTCATATCTTGAAAATTGTTGTCAGGAATAACTGTATTCATAGAGTCGTCCTCTCTATCTCCTGGATATCCGAAGCCCCTCACATTTAAGGTACTGGACAATCTGGTTATATGAATATTACAGATTTAATTCTAACCTTTGTGTCTGTCTTTGTGCATGATCAAATTAAAAAGAAACCATCAAGATGATTTCTTTTTTTAGCCAGGGGAAGCTTCTATTCCACAAAACACAGCAGCTATTGAAAGAGAAACAAGAAATTCACATGTGGCATATATATCAAACTTTTTTTCCTTGACATTTCTGCACTGGATTCTCTGTCTCTTCTCCCTTCACCTATACTCTTCTCCTTTATTGAATGCAAACTCAAAGAAACTTAAATCAAATATACAAAGTCACTAAGTTCAAGCAGGTTTGAAATTAGGTGAAGAAAGTTCACTCAAATTCACAGACTGTATTTCTGGCTTCAGCAATTTTGAAAACAAACACAATCTGTATCCATAGATGAAGAAGCTGAGGCAGCCTCTGATAACAGAGATGTCGATTTGGATCTTTTCAAATGAAATGGATTTTAATATTCTCTTCTTAAAAAGCCCTTTTTGGACATTTTTCTATGTCTATGTTTTTCATACTGAGGGTCTTACAGTTATTATTTCATTATTATTCAAGACTTGCAGTCAAGATTAGGAACTATAAAAATGCTAGGCACTGATAGTTTAAAAGAATTGATGTTTTTGTACTATTTATTTTCTATTAATGTTTACACATTTGCACTCCTTCCAAACATCCACATTCCAGTGTGTATCTTATGCCTATTTCTTTCCAGTAAAGGTTTCTATTTTCTTATTTGACCAGAATACTCCAATAATCTATTGTTTATTTCTAATCAGAATTTGGCACATTGTCTGCATTTTTAAAGCTTCCAAAATATGTTAAAATCAGGTTTAAATAAGGATTATATGATGGGTAGTCTTCACTGGAACAAATATATGCAACTTGTGTTGCGATGCTTACCATTAATGTAGCATTGTGAAGGGCAATAAAATAAGTTCAGGCAGCAAAAGATTTTATGCTGAAATAAACACACACAAATTATAAAGCTTGACAGCGCACACAAAAGTCAGAGAAAATTCTAACAATTAAGATATATAAGAGGAGGCTTCATAATCCATCCCAATGCTGAAAAGTATTTTGTATAACCAAATCATTTTACATTATGAAGAACACTAATGAAAGCCTCTGAATTTAAAGATAGAATAACTTCTTAGAAAAAAGGTCCATGAGATTTAACCATGCTGTTAGTCCCACCACCATTAGTGAAGCTCCATTTCCCCAAGTGAAGGAAACATTCTTTGACCAGTTCTCACGTGAATGGAGAAGGAAGGACCAAAGATGTGCAGAAGGCACCAAGAAGACAGAAGTTTATGAACTAAATTAGGAAACTAAGCAAATGTGGGAATGAAGGATTAGATGGGGAAAAAAGGAAGAGGGAAAGGTATGTACATGAGATTGTATTAAGAGTATAAAGAGTATAAATAAGAGCATAAGAGTATAAAAAACCTATGAAGGTGAGAGGGATAAATAAGAGAAAGTGAAATTCAGAAATGGTGGGAAACAATGTTGGTGAAAGAAGGGTCTGGGAGCTATAGAAGATCCCTTCAGTCTCGTATTTCAGGCTTAGCATGGCCAACTGTTAAGCAAGGAAGACTAAAAGCCAAATAAGCAAATAAGATTTTTTTATTAGAAAGATTCCTAGGGATATGTGCTGGAGTCTGGAGAAAAAGTAGATTTCCTAAGTAAATGCATGCATATGAGTAGATGCATACTTTAATAAACTTTCAGATATTGCAATTTAAGATTCAAAAATTACAAAAATGACAAATTACAAGTAAAAGAACTCAAGTTCATTTGAGCCTCACAGTTCTCTCTGCCAAAGAGACAGAACTTAAGTAGCTAACCTTGTGAATTATGCAACCCAAACCAAACATGTGTCACAATATTATATAGAATCAATATAAAAATATGCTCTGCAAAATCCATGCCTGCTCTGCCTACCCCTACACCACAATGTGAATGCGATAAAAAAAATACTGCAGCTGATATATGCTGCTCTTGCAAGATTTTACATCCAAATCTTTTCTCTTGCCCTTTATTTGCTGTCAGGAGAGAGAATTCCTTCTGGTTTATCAAACAGTTCATTAATAGCCAATTTTGATGAGATTCTAATGATTTTACCGCAGTTTGCCAGCAGCCTCACCTCATTTCAGGCTGGGAGGCAATAGCTGAAGCACATAAGTCCTGGGAGTTTTTGGTGTCATCACGAAAACCATCACCAGAAGTACACTGACTGTAGTGACCAGAATAATCAGGCTGTATTATACTGATAGGAAAAACAAAGGGAGGAATCCTGATGGTCAAAAGTTCTGTGAAGACAACTCCTGAATTATTGAGTTTGCTGTTGCTTGAATGTACTTACCCTGTACTTACCCAAGAACAGAAATTCTGCTAACCCTTAATGATATCATTTTTTCTAACAACCCTCATTCTCGCCAGTATGAAATAAAAGCTAAATATTGCATATCAAAAGCTAAAAATAAAAACATTTATTTCCCTTTAGTTACTTTTCTCTTTTCATCATTAAATTTTTTAACAGCTCATTGCAGCAGCCATGCTATTTACAGGCAAAGAAACACTTTTTCATCAAAAGGAATTGCAAAAATCCACAAGAACAAGTAGTGACTTAGGATAGGTTATAGGTAACACATCTACTGTTGAGCAAGTGATACATAACACATATATGGTGAAACAGGAGGAAAGTCATGTCACAGGTAGAACAGTCTTCGTCTCTTACTAAACCGCTACCTGTAGCCTTATGTAGTCTGCAGAGTATTAAAGATCCTTTTAAAAACATAAGTGATAGTTTTATACTTGTTTATAGTTTTATAAAATAATCATCCACTGGGGTTACCTCATAAAGCTAAAAGAAAGCTGATGTTTTCAGCAAACAACACTCATTATAAAAATGATAAGGGTTCATCCCATTCCACATGTTCTTACCCATTTGTTTTTGTTTTGTTTTGAATTTCAATTTTGATGGTGTTAATGAAGTATCATCATGAAAATACATACATAAGAATTTACAGTGAAAGCATGATAGTACAACCTAGGTGTCAAGTATCATATTGAAACCTAAGTACATGTAATAGTAGAAACATAATTAATCTTGAAATGTATGCAGACTACAGAGGAATGTAATGGAGAGAAGAGACGCCACTGTACTGAAGGAAAGGTTATGTAAAGAAGAGCTTTCCCATTATGTGCACTAGCTAGAAGAATTCATCCCTACTTTCAGGCTAAAGCTGAAAGGACTGAGTCTTGCTTAAGGGCTTCATCCCAATCTTTGTTACATGGGACATCCCTATAGATCACAGAGGCCCAATCCCAAAGTAGGTTCTCACCCACTGGGAGATTTGGATACAACGATGGCATCCCTAGAAGATATTTCAGTGGTGGATGTTGAAACATCTAGATAATAGGATGCACTCCCCTTAATTTATGTTGCTTAGAAATTTCATCACTCTTTAACACCTGATGTTTCTGTGCTCCTCAACTCACAGCTCCAAGCAGAACCATCGGAAGTTGCCCGGCACAGTGATAAACAAGCCTCAGATTACCATAGTAAAGTCCATACCTGACAGGAAAAGGTTCAGTCTTCAGCAGAGCCCTCAGTAGCAGAAAGCATTCTTTCTATTTATTTACCTAGGATGAGGAAAGTCCTTTCAGCACTTTAACAGTCACAGGCAAATGTCCTCCTAGAGATGCTATAATCACCCCTTCAGTTCCTGGAAATATTTCTCCTTCCTTACCTGCATCACTTCCATCATGCCCAGGAGGAGCCTAACAGATTGGCCTTCCATGAAGTACACATTTCTTTCAGACACGGGGGCATATTGTTGATGCCACTATCTCTTCCTGACAAGAAGGAAACAGAGCTGAGTGTATCTGGATACTTACTGTATATGAATCCATAACTTCTAACAAACTCATTTAAGGCTCCAGCACATATTTCAAGTGCAAGAGGGGGACAAAGCTCAGCCTCAAGTGTCTGAGTCCTTTGCAAAGAGTAACAAACAGCCGTGCCACTGAAAAAGGGCAAATCTGCAGGACTCAGCAGATCAGTATTGCGGCTTAAAAGCTGGTATTAAGACCATTCCAGATGCAAAAATTCTACAGTACAATTTCAACATAGTTATCAAAAATGGTGGAATATCCTAAGGACTGTTGCTTTTTCCAGTGGTTTCTTTCTGAGCAAGACTTTCATTAAGTGGGTGAAAAGGAATATTATATGGTATTCTTAAAATATAAAGATTCCATTTACATGTGTACTTAGTTTTTCCTTCTTTATGGTTACGTGGTTATTAAACTTTTATTTAATAGTTAAAGCAGTTTAAAGGATTATGAAGATTTTTTAATTTTTACATTTTTATTCTCTAAAAAAAAATCCTATTTCAGACTCAGACATTTAACACTGAGTGACAAATTCTGAAATTCTGAATATCACAAGTCAAATTGTCATTTGCAACTCATTCTAAATGTGACTCATGCAAAACCTTTTTGCTCACAAAAAAAACTCATGCAAATCAGTTTGGAGTAGGGAAACAGGCCTTTACATACGGACAGTCACATAATTTTGCAGATGAGAAATCACAGGCCATGAGTCCCTCTGGATGAAATACAGTCATTAAAGGATAAATAATATGAAAAATAAACCAAACCCAGGTACTCAAATATAGCTACACTTTGCTATTAATTTAGAAATAAAGATTTCCCCTTGGCTAAGGAATACTTCAGAATTATGACTTGTAATGGCTTCAAGATGTGAACTCCTTTTTATGCACATATGTTTGTGGACAGGTTCTGAGGTTAAGGAAATAGCCACCAGAAATAGTATGTTACTTTGGTAGAGATAACACTATACATGTTACTAGTAAATAAAACATTATATTCTTCATTAGAATTAAGCTGTATAACTAACTTTTTTATTCTTAATATTCTGGTAAAAACAAGCTTGACAGGATGGTGCATAAAACATACTTTATAAAAAATCCATTCTGTAATTGGATTGTTCTAAAAATATAATCCTTTCCCTCTGGTTTAAAACTATTATTTATAATCATAATTCTTGGTAAACATAAAAATACAGAAGGCTAAGCCTGAGCAGAGTGTTCTCAGTTTGTTTCTCTTTTTCCCCCTCACTCTTCTACACCTAAGAATATTTTCTCGAAAAACAGAGGGAGGGATGCGTACCGAATGCTGAACGCAATCTTGCAAACGTTTTCTTCGTTTTGCTCTCTCCATTTTTTTTGTCCCAAAACCCTAACATAACACTTCCTTGCACTCTCCCTTGTCAAACCCTGGCTCCCGAACTGCTGTGTGTGGCCAGCAGTTAAGCAGCTCCCTGCATGAGGAATCCTCCTGCCCACAGAATTCCTGGTCCTTGGTTTCTAACGCTGGCCGACAGTGCAACCATCAAGAAATCAATTGTGCACGTTTTCCTCCCTCTTACACTTTTAAAGAACCGCGCTCGGTTTTCTGTTGCTCTCACCCAACCTTCCCGAGCTCTAAAGTGGTGTCTGAGCCCTTCCCCTCTGCCCTGCAAGAAACAGGTAAAATTCCTCCATCACTTCTAACACCTCAAAAATATGATCATGAAACAAAAGCTTTGCTCCTCTGTCCAATTTGATGTCTTTTTCATGCTGCCTCCGTGATGGCCAAATAATTGGTTGTTCACTTGTGTCCTTGTCTCCCCCGACAGCTCCGCAGATGCCCCGAACAATGCTCCGAAGGCTGCTTTCAGCGGGGGCAAATCCTCATTAATCATTCCTGGCTGACAGCACAAGGGAACACCTGCATCTGGTGCAGCCACCAAGCAAGGGCGTCTGGGAGCACACATTAAAAAGCCCAACCAATTCAAGTGGCGGGAGTAGACCCCTAACAGCCATGTGAAAAATCTGCCTCTCTCTCCAGGCTTTCCTTTCATTAAATATCTAAAATTAGACCTGTGGCTCGTGTCGAGATTAAAACACCAATGTATTCTAAGCAAATCAGGAAATGAACAGAACTGAGTGTTATGATAAATGGCTGCTAAATTCTTTATGTCTAGATCAGGCAATGTTAGCATTAAATACTGATGAACTGTCACATAATTTTCATTTAGAAATGACTGCACTTTGAGCTTCATGTCCTATGGTGCTCATAAATATTTTTCCCTGCTATATTTCAAAAATAGAATATATTGACTGTACAGATATTTTTACCATGTAGCCCCGAGTCCACACTGTATGTAAACTATTTTTCTGTGCAAGCATATCAACCTTTCTGTGCAAAGTGTTAACAGAAAGTGTTCATAGTGCAAAAGGGTACCACAGCCATTCCAATACTACAAAATCATGCTCTAACTTCCTATTATAAGATTTCCCTAAGAAAATAATTGTCATTTTTTTTAAGTTGTTCTTTTGTGTTCAGAGTACAGAGTATTTTTTTCTCCCTATGGAATATGAGGAAGAAGAGAGGAGAACAAAAGGAAGTTGTATTTTTTTTATTTTGTTTGCATAAAAATGAGTCAGATGATACATAACTGAACATTTAGGGACACTGAAATCTGATAAGGTTCCTACTGATTTCAATGGCCTTTGGCTCAGGCCCTTAGGCCCGTATCTGGTATATGATTAAATAAGCAGAAGTCTTCCCACAAACAAACTGGAAAGAACCACCATGAATCGGAGAGTCCAAATTACTAACAACGTTTTTTTTTTTTTTTTTTTTTGCACATAAGAGAGAGCACAAGCTGGCTTTGAGTCTGTCCATAAAATATGTTCACATGTCAGACTGGAACATCTCAAAGCACTCAGCTGATACAAAAAGTATCTTTTAAAAGGCAGTCAATTATCACTTAGACACTATGGTGAAGATTATACCAAAGGTCAGAAGGGAGAGTAAAGGAAAGAGAGAGGCAGGGATAAAGAACTACAGATCTCTGAGCATTAAACCATCGCTAGTGGGGAGATGATGTATTCAGTATAAAGGAGCATAAAACACACCTTGGGCATTACTTACAAGTTTAATTTGAAATATATTTTCCCGCAAGTTAAATGATGCTGATGGATTTGATTTTGAAAAAAAAATGACTGAAAGCAAAATTAGAATTTCAAAATCACTTTTTTAATTGTAACAAGAAGGAAAAGTTTTCACCTTGATTTGCAAAGTAACATCATCGACAAGCCAGGATACAGCTTGCATGCAGCAGCTTTACAAAAAAAAGCACTCATGACCGAGAGAAAAGCTATGAAGTACAATATTTGTGAAATTTACACCTGCGTACATTTTATATGCATTTTCATATTTTATCTTCATATTTATAAATTTTTCATATTTTGTGAATATTATTGAACAAAAATTTTTAAAGATATTTACCTTTTGCACTTTGCTGTTGGTTAGAAATACTGACATTTAACAGTGAAATACTTTCTTTGTACAGAATACAGTGCCAATCATCTATACAATAGGAGAAATGATGCCACCTAAATGCCATGAATTAAGGAGATAAATAAGAGCAGATAGAAAATACAGACATCTATTTGGCCTAATCTCTGAAACCCGCCAAGACATGAAGCCTTGCTCAGTCCATTACTACTTTCTGTTTTGCTGTGCTTTTATAGCAGCAGCTAAAGTAGCTGTTCTTAAAAAATTCATCCAGGTTTGGAGGAAATGGGGTTTGTAAAAGACTACAATTTATTATTAAGACTAATATTTTCATGAGGTCTTTAAAAAATCTCAGATCTTTAAGTCCATGTTTGGACTCTGTACAAATGTGTACAGTTAAGAAGTGAGGAAAAGAAGTGACTGTGTGGATGGGCTGTATTTATAATTCACATCAGTTTGTAAGAATAGCAAATATGTATAGTGGGCATAGGTATATCTCTTTAGTAATACATCTCAGTGATAGATGAGTATGACTTAATGTGGGAAGTCTCCTTCCAATTTCTTTAATTGAGAAGTGTAGCAAGCTGTCATTCATGCAGAAGGCTAGAATGTAAATTGTAGCTGCCCTCAGGCAAGTTTCATTAGGCTTTCTGAAATCTTTTTAAATTTGCTGTGTAAATAAGTTCCCATATAACTTGACAATATCTCCTGCTCAAAAGCGAAACATTTCATGTATATGTCAAATATATGAGGTGAAAAAATGTTCCTCAAAGAGACATTGCTAATGAAAAAATCATGTAATACATTATCTTGGTTGTTAGTAGAAGCTCTGATTATTGTATCATTATTAAAGTTTTGAAATAACTTTGAAATTCTATTTCTTTTATCACAGGTATCACTCACTTCTCTTAGACTGGACGATGAAATGAGACTATCAAGTTTCCTTTATAACCTGTTTCACTATCTACTCTTACTCTAATCAACTTAAAACTAAAATATATCAGCACAAAAGTTTGCACAAAATTAAAGATTAAATCGAAATCAAAAAAACCCTACTTTCACTCCGATTTTAAAAACTCATTTCTTTAGACCATTTCTATTCATATTGTATTTTGAAAATCTTGTTACAGGGAGTTTTCCACTGAAATTACATGACTCAGTCATATAGGCATACAGGGAACGTGCACAGCAAGCCAGGCTCACCCCCTCTCCCACTTCTTTCTTAAGCTTGGAATTAGTCAGTTCTCAGAGGCAAACTAAAACTTTGAATATATAAAGTTTTATTTCAAATGTTAACAGTTCCAATACCAGGGGAAAAGTGGACTCATTCCAGTAGGAGCTGGAAGAGAAATCCAAAAGCCAAAATACAATCCTTAACAATTTTGTGCTTTCTACCCAGCCTTCATCCACCAGCTCTGGAGAATCATTCTCAACCCGGTCCAGACTATGTGCATGGGTCATATACTGCAAAGAGTAAAATACCAGCGGGATCACGTGGGTAATCCTTATAAATAAGGTACCCAAAATCAATCTACAACAGCTTTTTAATACTTTCCTTTTATCTTAGTAATTAAATAGGAAGAGGACGTTATATATATTAGATTGAATATGTAACCATCCTCCCAAGTAATAGTGGCTTTCAAAGACTCTGTCTTGCTTTTTCACTTCATTCTTATTCCCTAACTCTTAAAACATTCATATGGATGCCTATTTTATTTCAGAGGCAGGAGGGGGAAGGAAGGGGGGAAGGAGGGGTTGCTTAGCTTAAATAATATTAGAATGATTAGTGTGCCAGAGAAGTTGTTCTTGCTTTTTCCCCTGTATTCCTTTCTCATAATCCCTAAAGTATAAGGAATAATTAACTGAAATCCAATTAATGTTGATTTAGAACACCTGTTTCGAAAATCCTTTGAATAACTTTTTCATATTACTTTTTTCGTGGTCTTTGTTTTAAGATGAAATAAATATCCCTATTCTGCTGCTTTTAAGAGCCCAGAGATTTGCATTTTCTAGACATGAAGAGAACCTATTGTAGGAGAGCTGTGAAGACTTAAAAGACCAAAAGAGCCTGACGTGTATATTGCAACAGCAGGAACTTCTTTAACTCTTCCTTCTCTCAGTTGCCGTCCTTCAGAAAACCAGCGTGACCAACCCACCCACCCGCCCCCTCCCATGCACAAGTTTTGTTACGCTAGCTAATGTCTGCTTTAGAAATTTGCTGCAATTTATGGAGCAGTAGAATTATTTCCTGCTAAGTGTGCTTACCATAGCCACCCTGCCAGGATAGGCACTAAAGAGAACACAGGTTGTGTGATAAACACTGTCCCACTTCCCAAGAGAAAAAGATTTGCCTGTGCCATTGATTGCAGGTCTGAAATCTCTCATACCTATTCACTAGTCATCCCGACCTGCTGTTGTGCAGGTACACTTGAGGACACGGTCCCTTCCTTTCCCTTTCCCTTTCCCTTTCCCTTTCCCTTTCCCTTTCCCTTTCCCTTTCCTTTCTTCTCCAGCTATCCTTATGCAACGCAATATGAAACAGTGCCATGAAGTGGGATTTGTGTTTATATATCAGTCAGGCACATCTAGAAAGCCTCACCCTGACAGCTTAGACACGAGGAAGACAATGATTCAGCAAGACACTTGTTACAAGAGACTGTTTGGAGATTAGACGTGGCAATTAATTGTAAGCTGTGGTTGTAAAGACCTAATAAACACATTTTGGAATCAAAATGTTTTTACAATTTAGGCCTGGTATCATACTCCTACGATGCTCAGCTGAATGAAGAAAGAACCTTTTCAACTCTGTATTTGAAAATTTTTTGCAATATAGCTGGCTATGAAACTATCCTTCTATTTCGTGGGGAGGAGAGGAACGTGTGCCCCTCTTATTCCTCTTTATTCTCAAAAGTGTTAGATTTCTTAGCTGAAAAATAAGACACCAGCAAATATTATTCAATCAATTTCTTATGTACTGAGCAATTTCTTATGAATCATGTAATGCATTCAAGGGAACAACTTGTGTGGATACTGATTAACTGTATCAGAAGGGAGCTGTCTCATTATATATCTTGAGCTTTTTTCATTAGAACAAATATGCAAACAAACGTTGAGTGTTTAGATTATTTTGCAGCACGCTGGATGTCTGGCCACAGATACAGTATATACCTATTATTTTTAACAGGATTATAGAAAACATGAAAGGGCACTTACTTAAATATTGATGGTTGAGGGGGGAAAAAAGACTTTTGATACAGAATCCGAAAGAGATGGTAGAAAGAAACCTTTTGCCCCTTTAAAGATCAGCTGCATATTAAACATCTACACTTTTGAAGCACCTTTAAAAAATTACCCTTAGCATTAGAGTGTTTTATGAGAAGCCCATGAAATTCAGTAATAGTTACAAAAGAAGGAAGGAATGGACAAGAGATAAATAGCATTAAGGAGAACCAAGTAAAAAATTAGTCTTGAATTATACTAGCTGTTATAGGCAGCAGGCAGAGTTGGGGGGGAAAGGTTACATATTTCAAAGATTATCGATTCTTTTCATGAAAAGCACTTGCGTCTTTACAAAGCTTTTTAGCACCCCCAATGGTATCTTAAGGTTAGTATGAATTGAATTAAAATATTGCATGCAGTGGAAAAAAGTTTCCTACCGTACATATTTATTTTTATCATCTCTCTTACCCTTTTCTGTTTTGCTGGCTCTTTCGCACTGCATGACTGGTACATAGTCTTTAGGGTGCTCTGCCTTCTAATGTTAAAAGTATATAGACTCCTGTCAATACTGGAGAGCAAATCTGGAGAGGGACATATAAAAACGGATTCCATGCCTTTATCTTCAAACGTGAATAGGGTTAGTGCAAGGCTCCATGCATGCAAAATACAGACTTCATAGACCACAAAAAGGCCACCACCTCCATTAATGAACTGCACACGTACAAGACTGACAGATTCAGGCTGAACATGTTCAAAAGAGTCTACACACTGATGTGCAATTGCAACTGCTTGAAAGCTACCACATCGGTGCACATTTCTAGGGTATAGGACAAGAGGCACATCCTAGCTCTTCACAGGGTTATATTCTGATGACAGATTTCAACTTGTACAACTAAAAAGAACGTTTTATAAAAGAATTTCAAATGTTAATATTCCACAGAATAAAACAAAGAAGGGAATAGCCCAATACCAAGAATATTTTTAAAAAACAGTAAGGGTTTGATCCTTTAACAAAAGTAAAATTGTTACTGAAGTAAGTAATAGGGTCAGTTCATGACTTACATGATTACTTATTTCAGTAATATTTTACTTTTTTAAAGGATCAAACCCTTATTGTTTTTTAAAATATTCTTGGTGTAGCCATGATTTAGGTGCGGGATTTTCAATGATAAGGTTTTTAAACTGGATTTCATTCTCTGCTTCCATAGGATCATAGCTAGCCCAGCTGATATGAATGGAAATATCTGCCTGGGTATGGCACTTTGGATGCTGGCTTGATTTCTTGAGTTAGGTGTCTTCCAACTTTGAAGAAATCTTTAGGAAGGGCAGAAGGGATTTACTTTATTTTTCCAATATTTGAGACTAAAGATCTTGAGAAATGCACCTTTTTCTCATAAACTCAAGCCTGGATATGCATGGTTCCGACGGAAACCCTTTCTGTTCTATAAATTATAACCCAACTTCCATTTGCGTGGCCATGTGGCACAATGGATGTGGCACCTCTCACCTTTGGAGATGCCTGTAGTACCTCTGCTCATCATTACAATGAGAGGAAGAGGTGAATTTCAGCTCTGACTCTTATCATGTACCTGGGGTGTAGGAACAAAGAGGCAGACAAACAGGGGACCTCTGCATGATTACCTTTCCAGCTCTGCTCTTCTCATAGCCTTTACATATCTATCAACTTTTCAAAAGGGCTTATAATGGTCCAGGGCATGGATATTATACCATAAAAAGGAAAGTACAGGCACTATGTTTGCGTGTAATATTAAAGACAGACTGTGCCAGCATACGAGCTGAAAGTAAAGTATTTTATGAAAGCCATTGAAACCAGCCATTGAAACAGACTGGGCAACACAAAATATGTGCAGATAGTCAGGGTGCCAAAAGATCAGGGAGTTAATTAGAGAGAGAGATCCTCTCGGTAAGAGTTTGGATAATCAGGATTCTATGGTTTCCAATATCAACAACAGAGGAGGAAAAGTTAATGGAACTATCTTAAGTATTAATACAGTCACTTTTATTTAGTGCCATTCTTAAATGTTACTATTTCAGTGCCTGTTATCTAAATAAAAATTCTGTATGAAATTAGTCCCAGTTCAGCATCTGCAGGTGCAAAACCCAAATAAATTACTGGGGAAGGGGCAGATGCTGACAGGATTGCAGTCTAGACTCCTCACTCTAAATCCATTTAGTGCTATTAACCATGACTGGGTGTAATAGCTCTGTGTACATTAGCGCCAGGATAATTTTCCCTATTTTGCTAAATATCAAATGTGTGTATTCATACACACTGTATAAAGAAAACATCAGAGATAACTAAACAGAAAGGCTAAGACGTACTCTATATTTCCAAACCTTGACTAAGAAAAAAAATCAAAGTAGACAGCATTTCTTAAAATATAGCAATATTATTCCTCTATTAAACAGTGGCATCAGATGAAATATTTCCTGTTGATACAAACAGATTTCATGCACACAGAGTACATGATAAAAAAACTTGTTTAAGAAATGCACACTTCCACTGCATGCAAACAGCAATAGAAACCGAACTCAATCAAAAGATAATCTCGTTTAAGTGAATACATTTGCTGTGTGACAACCCATATTTTATTAAGTTGCCCAACACTTTTGAACCTCGATAAGGAAATGGACCTATTCTGGGGGCAACACAGATATCTGCTGAGGAGATTATTCCTACTGTATACATCTACCCTTGTTAAGAAGCAATGAAGAAAGGTGATGCATAAACACAGGGTGGAAACAGAAGCAACACTGAAAGTGATATTGAACCAGAGGGCCCTCCTTTGTGAAAAGAAATAAAGAACAAGATTATCTGGAAAGAAGAGAAACTGGTATCAAAATGTAGGCAGAGATGAAAGGTGCAAGAGAGTGAAGGGCAGAGAATAGTCGGGGTGTGCTGTGGCTGGCAGAGTCAGGTTGCACTTGAAGGAGGCAAAGGGATCTGAGGGTAAAAAGCCAATTAATGGATTAAAGGGTAAGTATCCAAGTTCTGAAACAGAGGGGTGATAATATAGGCAGCTAGGGAGAGGATTAGAATAAAGAAGTGATAACAGTATTCAGTTGAGAGGGAAGGCTGTCAAGAACTGAATGGGAAAAGAAGGTAAGACAATGAAAACAAAAACCTGACATTTAATCAAGGGCTGTGATGGTGAGAGCTCAGACAACAACAAAAAAAGAAAAAAGAAAGAAAAAGAAAAAAAGAAAAAAACCTACAGTTCAGCTTCAGCTCCAAGTGTCCTGAAATCATTGTTGGAAGGCAGAGACAGATGGAAGATTTGGCCATGATTACATGAAATCAAGTGGGTAACAATGAGTTTGGAGCAATTAGCCACATTCAGTTCCACAGTGCTGTTTCTCTACACTGTTTGCCACTGGGCACTTGCTTGTCCCAAGTGTATAAAGCCAAGGATTTGCAACAAAAGACACAATGCCTATTTACGGAATTGTATAAGGAATTGTGCTCTATGCATTTCTTTTCTGGGGTCTTACAGTAACAAAGTATAACCAAGCATGTATGAAAGAATGCTTAGTTTCCCAGCTATATATTATCTTACTGTATAATCTTAGCTTCCACAGCGTCTCTGACACTATCCCCAGTCATACATTGAGCTTAGCCCTTTTCCATTAAAATATTACAGAGGATTACAGGGGTGACATGGGCAGGGGCTGATTGTTTGTTTTCCGTTTCAGTCCCCTTTGCTTCTTACTATTTACTCTTTCCTGAGCTGATAATATCTTGTTTTCTTCTTCTGTGTAATTTACTAATATTATCCTGTATTCTATAAGTATGCTAATGTATACCATAGAGATAAAATACAGCTGTCATGGCAGATTTCTTCCAAGGGAGAGTTTAAGAGGACTTCAGAGTTGCAGAAACTTAGGGATACTTACAAGCAACAGCAGGATGGTTTTAATACAATCTAAATGAGACAAAAAATTATAAACTTTTCACCAGAAACATAGTCAAGTAATTATATTAGCAAATTTTAACTGAATCCATTTGTTAGGGAAAAAATATTTAATAAACGAAAGCATTCCCATTGGCTTTGAAATTTTAGATCTTTGCAATTCTTCAACCGTTCTTAAAATCCATCTTGTCATATATCCTGTACTCTTCCCAATGAATAGGGAGGGAAACAGTTTTTGTAGGTATGATTCATGTAACTGCCCACAGAATGATGAAAAACAGCAGACAAGCATAAAGGCTTGATTTTGTCTTAAGATACTGACATCTATCTTCTACTGATGTCAGTGAGGCAAGGTCAAAACTAAGCCATAATTGTCAGGACAAAAAAAAGTCTTATGATAAAAGCAGAGGACTGGAAGTTGGAAATGGCTGCGGATTAACACTGCCGTCTTTCGTTGCGCCGTACATCAGCAGATGCCTCAGTTTCAAGCTGTAAAATGACTTTTATAGATCTTTCAGAAAAGACAGGATTCCTTTACCCAGGACAGTTGTGGTTAAAGAATTTACGTGCAAGTGGGACAAAGGCAGAATCTGTTGTGAAAACTGGGACTCTCTTTCCCCAAGCAAATCACTTGAAAACTGAGTTATAGATCAGCCGGTCTTTCACCAGTCCTGTTAAGACTGGTCCATTTGTACAAATAAAGCCATAGTTACACAGTCATCTTGAGAAGCAGCAGATTTTATACAGAAGCAGGCGGGAGCCACAGAACAATTCATTAATACAGCGCTGCACTGAAGGGAGAGAAGTGGAGGTAAATGGGCAAAAAGGGAGAAGAAAGAGGTAAACCTCTAAAGACCTGTATAGCCTTTCCCCTTGATGCTGGCTCCTTTTCCTCTTCAGCATTGTTCTTGTCCTGCCCATTTATCTTACCGCAATACTCTGGTAATACTCTGAGTCGGACTGTATTGCCCATACCTGTCACGGTTAGGAAGGCCCCTGCATTAATTCCAAGGGGCCATATGTGATATTGTGTGTTTCAAATCCTAGCATGCTTCAGTGTGTCTTATCTAAGGTAGTGAATTTCATTCATAGCTTCCAGTATTTAAACACTTTAAAAAAACCCAACCCAAACACTAGCCCTTCACTAACCATAAACTGTCACAAGAATGGATGAGAGAAATTTTCTGAGAAACAGAAGTTGCATCTCTGCCTGGGTTCTTGAATAGCATATAGTCCTCTTAGTAAGGAGCAAATATCCTTTTTTTCTCTCACCTTGGAAAAGGAACAAGATTTTGAACAAGTTCTGCGTCATCTACTTTACTTCCTCAAGCAAGCAGTCATTGCTGATAATAATTTTTCACAGAATTCTGTATAAGTGTAGGGTTGTGAAGAGCCTGCTAAGGTTCTAGGTTTAGTGTCAGCCAACATCTGGCCATGGAAAAGTCTCATGCAGGAAAATCTTACAAAATTAAAATGGCACAATACATAATTTTTATGTGTTTTACCTAAATCTCATGGTATACGGTAAAATATTTTTTCCCAGTTTGAGAGAATACTTGCTTCCCAGTTTGGAATTTTCTTTGCAGTTGTAATAAAGAGGCTGTCTGGAAAGCTTCTATGCTAAAGAGGCCCTAAAAAAGGTTAATGGAAATTTTCACTAGGGTAAAATGTGTTAACATTGATAAAACGGGGTGATTTTATGTATCATATCTGGAATAATTTATAGGAAACTTCATTTAAATGCAGCGATTAATCAGAGATTCAACCAGAGATTATTTTCTCCTTTAAAGTAGGAAATACTGTTATAATTTTTCTCTCTTAAACAGATCTGAGAGATACAAAATTGTTTAAAAAATTAACTTAGAGGGAAAATAGTATTAAACTACTAACACATAAAATGTGATTTATAACAACATTTAACATTCATTCAATATATTATGATTTTGTGGAAGACACAAAGATAAACATACTTTCATAAAAACAGTATTTTGATAACATAAAAAGGGAAAAAGCAATGAGAAAAGCTTCTTGCAAGATCTCAGAGACTCTCCTAGGAATTTTGCTTGTGTAACAGTCAATAATATTTCAAGAATTAAAGCTGTCCATCTCTGAGCAATACCTATACGCCTTCACACCATGGCTACGTCCTGTGACCAGCAGTAGTGCTGAAGGCTAGCCCGAGTCCTCAGATGGAGCAGAACGTTAAGTAGCAGAGCTCAGCCGCTCACCTACCCCAGGACAATGGGGAAAAGCCATGAGAACTTCACCTGCCTGAGGACTCCTCCGGAGCTGCCTCTCCTCCTGACTTTGAAATATGTGGCATTTGCTTTGCGGTTCCAAGCCATAGGAAAATTTTGATAGGCGGCTCTTAGAAACAAGAATACTGACCATTTCTGTCATGAATAAATTCAGACCAACAGAGTAATTTTTCTGATAACTAAAAGGAGTCATAGTAAAATAAATAGCTAAATAACACCCAGTCCACACTTTTTGAATTACACATGTATTTTTGCATGGGCATGTTACACTGCAATGGCTCGTAAAATTCTCTGGGTATCTTTTTTGGTAATGTTACTTCCGAACAGAAAATGTTAAATCATAAATTTTATGAATTTATGAATCAGAAGTTTCTAATAGAAGAAATGAACTGGAAAGTATTTGCAGTTAAAATGACATGCTTGTGACATTCTTGGTGTAACTCAACTGAAGTCAGCCAGCTGCAGTTTATAGTTTATATAGTCTATAGCTTCCCAGAGTCTGCTCAGTGACTGTATGATAAGAATGATTATATGAGAAAGAATTGCCAGAACTGAAGTTCTGAACTCAAATGCAAGAATTATCCCACCAAACTTAAGCCAGGAAAAGATATTTAATGCAAACACTTGCTAAAGTCCCTGTATAGTCAATAGCACTTCCCCAAAACAATGTTGCCCTGGCTTAAGCTAAATTTCTGAGTTTAATGGGTTGAATCATCCTCTCTTAACAATTAGCTTACCCTAAATTTCAAAATTTTAATGGCCAAAAATTATGTAACATGAGTCCCCTCTAACCATTGTGAGAAAGAGCCTTGAATCATTTGATGATACATCAAAAGTCGCAAATATCAGAGTGCCAGATGACTCGATAAGGATCCTTTAACATTGCCAGATGATTTACAGGTGTGTTAGTAAGGTAAAATGCCATAGAACATTCCAGGAGATTACAATAAGCATATAACTAATAAATCTTGAACTGAATTTGAGTTGGAAAATCAGTCTGAGAAGACCCCTGAAAATCTTGCAAGAACAAGTTTATACAAAACTTAATATAACAGGCTCTTATCTTGATGTAGCTTTAATCATTGCTGCTTAAAGACTGAAATCATGTTCTGGATTTTTTTTCCACTGCCTTAAAGGCATCTTGTTTAGCTAGACTTTTAACTTAGATATTCTGGTGAAGTTTATATAGTTGGGAAATTCAGTTCCTAAGAACTCAGTGTACTTACATTGTAAAATGTCCAGCAGGCCTGAAAGTACCTGAATCCTAAGTCCAGTAGCAGAGATATCAAGTTTAATGTGGTGACGCAAAGCTGGGAAAAAATGTCATTTTTTTCCCCCCATGTTTAAGAATAAGGAAACCTCTGCAGTACACAAGGATCAGAAGAAAATTTGAAAATAGAATATAGAATAAAATGTAGCCAATTACTGATGGTAGCTACTGCAGACTTAAATTGACAGCTATCTTTGATAAGATAACCGATTTTCTGAACAAAGAAAATAGAGTAGTTCTCACCTATCCAGACTGGTGAAGGAACTGACAGAGTGCCACACAGAAAATTACTGTTAAAATTGGAGGAGACAGGAATTAGCAGGAAAGCTGCACAGGAAGAAAGAACTAGCTAAACAAGAAGACAGAAACAGGCTATAGTTACAGATTAAGCACTGGTCTGGGAGTTTACTGGTAAAATTCGTCTTGGTTCATTCTGGGGGCCTATCTTGTTTAATTAGAAAAAAATCAGAACTGCTTGATGAAATATGCTGATGACAATGTTGGGAGGTATTTTTCAATACAAGGAATTATAATATCATGCAAGAAAAAACAGATGATCTTTAGGACTTGAATAATAGAAATGGGGTGACATTTAACTGTTCAAAGTGCAAGGTCAATCACTAACAGATTAATAAGAATTTTTGCATTAAATTTGGAGCTCATCAGATGAAAACAACATAGGAAGAAAATACATTGCCATCTCGTGAACAATTAATTTAGCAATGAGGAGCAGAGAAACATGGCTATGAAAGAGAAAAAAAAAAAAAAAAAACTACCCTGATATCCGAAAGGCCCTGGTGAGTTAACTGGAACATGAGATGGAATACAGCATCCAGTTCTAGTCATCCGTACTTAAGCACGGTGGGTTTTAAGTATCATGGGGCAGACAATAGCTACTAGTTTGATCAGACTGGTTTCCCAGTAGGACTAGTCTTTTTAAATTCATGGGAAGGATTAAATATCGCAGTTGCCTCTAATAGCGGAAGACTGGATTATGACCCAGGAAGTCCTTTTCACCTGAAAGCAGGGCAGAGGGTAAGCGTAAGAGTCAACAGCTTACTATTTATGAGAATAATGTTAGAAAGGCTATTTACCACTAAGGGGTATTTTGCTACATATATTGCCTGTATTCACGTGTGGCTGAAAGTACATATAGCCTAAGAACTAAAAACTTTTAGTCTGAACACTATCTCATGAGCATACCTGCTCTCCACTCCTGTGTACAGTACATGAGGAATAAAAGGGTAGGATATAGCCTTACTTGTTTCAGTTAAAATAATAGAAGGACTTCAATGAAACAGGCAAGGGGTGATGAACTTAGGGGCAATATATCTCAAAGAATATCCAGCTGCTGGTAATCACAATTGTTTTTTTCTGCAAAGGATTGTTCACGTGCATATTCCTGCTGTGGCACTGCAGCACCATGTAACCGACATAGGTCATCAGAGGAAGAAGAAAACTTCAGAGACAAAGAAAGTTCAGAGAGAAAGAAAAAATATGAATGGAGAACTGCCTAAACAAAAGGTCAAGCACAGAAGTCCATACAACAACTCCCATGAAATGGGAACTTCCCTCAAAGATGCCATTCAGATAATCTTGGAGAGCGTGACTAGACCAGGTAGCTGGTTTTGTCTTGCCTATGGCAAGTACATAGCAGGTGTAGTAGATAAAGAATAGTTGTTATATACTGCAAAAGTAACTGGGGTGCACTTGGCACTTGTTACAAAAGGTTATTGTATGCTCTAAAATCATCTGACAAAAAGGATTTTCATGTTAGCACACAAAAGAGAAAGAGAAATGATTTCAATCTGGCAAGCCAAAAAAGAACCATTGAAGTGCTGGATCAAGATTTTGAGAGACTTGCTGAGCTCTTTCTGTAAAGAAAGAGTAATTGAAGATGTTGAATGATGAGTGTTTTTAAGAGACTGGCTGCATTGTGACCTGGAAGTATATGGATATGTATCCTGCCTTAAGTGCCAGATCAAAGTAGGAAGGAGGAAGCGTAGCAGTCTGTGGCTACTGATCTTGTAACCAAGCAAAAGGAACCTGTGATTTGTATGAGCTCTCATATCTCCTTTGCCAGCAGTTAGTAAGTGGCCTAAGTAGCTGAAAACATCAAGAAGAAAAGAAAAACTCCCTAATAAGTCTCCAGAAGAGAGCCCATCTAATGGGTAAAATGTAGACTTACACATCTTAACAGAAATAATAAGGTGTGGGCAAAGTTGTCAAAGCAACTTGCCACAGCCAACTAATTGTGACCAAAGGCAAAAGCAAAATTGGTGGCTGATCAGAAGAAATGTTCAGGGCTCTATGCAACATAAGCAGTCCCTACTACGAAGCAGTGAATATTCTAGAAAGGGAAGACCATCCAACAATAAAGCTGTATTTTGAAGATTCCCAGGAACTAAATATTTATTTGGTGAACAGGCCCAAGCTTTCTCATGTCCTCTGCCTTCTTATCAGACTGTTTGTATCACAGTCAGAATTAAGTTCAAAAGTAGGTCTCATGAGCCTTTTCATACTCCTCATCCTTTTGAGGATGGGAGTTCACAGCATGAAAAGAATAAGATGACTCTAGAGAAACTGCCTTTGTGAGGCTGTGTACAGAGGGCTGATCCCTTACCCTAGTCACTGAGCTGTGGCCCAGAGACACCCTTTCTCCTGGCTGGAAAAAAAAGGCAGGGTTGAGCACCACTGAAATGCTCAAAGCTACTCAGATCTGAGACAGAGCTAACGGATTTACCTCTTTTGCTTCTCTTAACAGGATTTGGGTCCCTAAGCATTTTCCAAGGATAAGCTTCTCTTTGAGACAATAAAGTCTTCCAGTATGCCCATTTGACAAGGGACTATCGTCCCCCTACTTGTAAGGCAGGTTGATCAAGGAAACCATAAAAGGGATTTAAAAAGTGAGGAAAAAAACTACAGGCAAAAGAAGACTAAAAAAAATCCAAAAAAAGCTTTAAAGGATAACTGCAAGGCCAAAAAGGAGTAGGACAAGTAGGACAGTAAACTCAGGTTGCATCTACCATATGTTCCTACTTTACCATGTGTTCTGTCCAATAAATGGGCATGGGCATAGATGCACCAGATGGTAATGCTAAAGCTAAAAGGCTCATTCACACCCACAACAGGAAGATACATATGGAAAATCACTCACAGGAAAAGCAAGCATTTGAATGTAAATGCAATCATATATACAGTTATATAAAAATCAAATTTAAGAAGGTGTTCCCCATAAACCTGTAAATATGGCTAGCAAATCCTGTTTCTGATGGTAGTATTGTTAAGACAATGGAGGTATGATACTCAGGTTGATGAAGCTCCTTAAACTCAGTGGGAGACCATTCTTCCAAATTCAGAAATTGTCTTAAAAGATCTGAAATAGTATACAATGTCCAAAAAAAGAAGTTAAGTCCTTAAATAATACCCTCATTTGGAAAGAGAGAATAGTCAATAGATAGAACAAACAATTGGAGAGAGATTATAAAGCTCAAAGAGTTTTCAATATAACAGAAAAGAACTGAGGAAGTAAAAAATGACAGAACTATGGTCTTTCTGTAATTATGGGTAATATCTTGTGCTGTTAAACTAACCTGCATGTGTGCAAAGTAAAACAAAAAAGAGCAAGATTTGAATAAAAACAATTATTCTTTCCAATTTCCTTCTTGTAATAACAGAACAGAAATCAAATTCATGTTTGAAGTCACTCTTATGTTTACAGGACTGAAAGGTGTTACACAGGTACTTAGCAGATACAGAAGATTTTTACTTTTTTTAACATTTTGGGTACAAGTTTTCACTTAATGAATTTAATATTCTGTTAATCTAAAATAAAGAAAGTTGTGGATGGAATTTAAGAATCTGCCTCTCAGTAAATTCCAGTTATTATTAAAACCTTCCATATATGTTGGGAAATGCAGCTATGTGACTATCATTTAGCCTATGTCAAAATTATTTTCCATAATTACTACTTAGTAAGCCTTGGGTCAAATTTTCCTTTCAATTACACCAGTGAAATGAGACTTGAGTAAAGTTTCTTTGCTTTCTCCAAGAAAAGAATTTTGCTCCCAGTCTTTTTATCTTTTTATTAAGTGCTGTGTTTTAAAAAAACGAAAGACAGCATGTCAGATCATATCAATGTAGTTACCTCTGATAGAACTATAGCGATTTACATGAAATCAGAATCTAGCCTACTATCATGGATTAATCATGAATTTTGAAGTCCAAAGGGAATAAAAATCCTTTCCCTGTTACTTTTATCATCATAAAAAAAAAAATAGGATTTTTTCCCCCATCTTACTTCTGTAACTTTAAATAATCTGCCTTTATGGCTACAAATGATGTATCAGTTCCCTTAAATATCTCTGCAAATGTCACAGTATAATGCAAGTACTGGAAGTCCTGCACTGAAGTTGGGGGTGTTCATATGGCCTGAGAGTTCAGGCTTTTTTATAAATAGACAGGAAATAAAAGTTGAATACTCAGCACAACATAAAATTTACGCTGCTAAAAATAAGGGTACATTTCAGCAATTAAAACTATATACTCTCAACAAATATCATTCTGATCTATGTATACAAATACAGGCTATTGACACATGTAGATACTTGTATACACTTATATTTCAATAAGAATGTTATACTTAGAACATAGCCTTTTCATGCTTTTCAAAAGTTCTAGAAATATACTGCCTTTACATCCCCCACCATATAAATTTCTACATCTAGAGTCTGTGTGCATGTTTGGAGGGACCTACACGCAATTCACACATAAGGGATACAAACGTTCATTTCCATCTGATCTTTTAAGCTTTCATAATGAGATATGCGTTTTAGATACAAAAATATTCTACTTATTTTGGAAATCCCCTTAATTCCACTGTCATTCTTCACTATTGTGCTAAAGTCTCCTTATCCTATTCTGCCACAGCTGGAAAACATGTGCATATATTCATACAGATGCAGAAACACAGCTTGGCATATGACATCCTGGAAATCAGTGTGCATGTCAGCCCGAAGCAAGGGCAGCTAAGCACATAGTCTAGGAAATTTCATGAAGACAGAGCTGACGAAGCCTGGTGTGCTATACAGGGGTGTCCAGCGTCCCCTTAGCTTTCCTGTCCTTGGGGCAGGGGGCAGTTCCCAGCCCAGTTTCTTCCTGCCTCATGTCATCTTTGCTTCCAGCTTCTCTTCCCTGCCCTACCTAGCAGGTTAGTGACTAGTTTCTGCTGGGCGGCTGGCTGCCCATCGCCTCCTGGAGTAAGAGAGAGCCGTCTACCTAGGACGCTCTCAGCTCGTACCAGTACCATTTCCAAGGAGCTTGTACCAGTACCATTTCCAAAATGCTGCCCCACTGCTGAGGACAAAAGGAAAAAACACTCATGCTTGTCCTCAGATGTAGAACAAACAACTTTTCAGCAGCCTTAATACACCAATTCTTTCAACATCTGTACTGAGAAAGACACAACATACATATGCTACAGAAAGCAACAAAATAATGCCTGTCCTATTCTTCATGCAAATGCAGGGACTTGCTCTCATCTTTATATCTGCCCAACTGTAGGAATGGGTGGAAAGAGATGGGAAGTGTCATTTCCTTTTTTTACTTTTGTCATATATAAAGGCAAAAAAGAGCATATGAGAAAGCCTCAGTTCTTTTAACAAGAAGTCAGGATTGAGTTCAGGTTTAGCAAATTTCAGGACTAAATCATGTTCAGCCTTGCAGTGTACTGAAAATTAAGCTCTGTAAGCTTCACACATTACCACCAACCTTAGTTTAAAGATAATAAAAGGTTAGGAAGGAGGCACAGATGAGGGGTTTTTTTTTCTCTTAGCTAGACAAAAAGAAAAAAACAAACATGATGGTTGCAAAAAACCCATATTCCACAACAAGTCCTTAAGACTCCCATGTGCTACATCAGCAACACTACATCCTCGATTTTTATTGTAATCTTGTGGCTTTTTATTTGTAACTTATATGAAAAGAATCACATTGATTGGGGCAGATTTAACTCAGTAAAACCTATTCTACCGAGATTGTCTGTGCTAGGTGATTTTATCAAGTTCTCTTTTGGTTTCATTTTCTTCCTCATCCCTATCCCCAGGGGAGATTGCAGCCCAGCTTGCAGAGCAAATTGCCCTAAATTGAGTTCTTTCTCTGCCATATACAGGCCTGCCTTTGGCTCTCCAGCTTGAAAACTTCATGCATTCTTATTTTTCTCCATCTTCCTTAACACTCCCCCTTCTCTTTTCCAATTAAAATGGAGAAGTTTGCACCAATACCTGCTCCCAGTTAAATGAATACTGCATTACCAGCCACACTCTCCAGATCTCCTTTACCCTCCCTTCATTAGCCCTATTCCGCTGAGGTTTCCTGGCTGTCTGCCAGGGACTTATGGCAAGAATTCAAAATCTTGTACACTTTATCCCTTCAAAATCATTCTTGAATTTAAGCAGCCTGCTCCTTGGGCCCAGCATGAGAAACGCTAGTAACTGATTCAAAGGGGTGGAGAGAAAAAAAGAAAATGATTTATTTAAAAGGTTAAAAAGCTCCCATAAAAGAAGCTAAGCTAAAAGAGGTTAAACTTCCGGGCTAATTGGCTTCCGTTTCCTTTTAAAAAATCTTTCTGGAAGACAACAAATGACAGGAAGGTGTTCCTGTTTTATTTAAGAGTATTCTTGCCTACAGAAAACACATCATTCTCTTAACACCTCAGGCATGTTCGCTACTGCTCACTCAAATTACACATGCAGAAAAAAACTAAGCAGTCAGAGGCTTAAGCAGCTGGGCTGTTGGGGGGCGGGTTGGCCTTTTTTCTAAATCACCATCTAATTTTCCAACAAATGGTGAGCACTGCAGTACCGGGACATCAGCCGCTCTCATCTGACACTTAACACAGCTAACATCATATCAAGCTGTCAGCAACGATAGCCATATTGGCAAGTCTAATACAGCCGAGGGAACTACTGTATCCTTGTATTATTCTTTAAAACCATAGAAACTCTTCTCAGAGATCGTGTAAGTTTGCTGTATTTATCAAATAATAATTTATCAAATGCCTCAACAGAACTCGGTAGCTGAAGGCACTTGCATGGGACTATAATTCTTCTTGTGATCAGATTTAAAGAAGTTGTTTAAAACATTTAAAACAAAATTCTGATATTAAGAATGGTCCTATTCTGAGTGACTATTTATCTTGAAATCAGCCCCCAAACTAGTCAGGTTTCCTTTCCTGTGGACCCTAGAAGAAGCTTTTATCTTTCAAAATGCTGCACATTTTTTGGAGGTCATTGCAGGAGTGTTCACTCCTGCAAATTCACAGAAGAAATTTTTAGCAAACTGAATACCTTCAAATGGATTTACTCTCTCCAGTAAAGACAGGTAAAACA
The DNA here is from genome assembly GCF_036370855.1 of Dromaius novaehollandiae. Lineage (NCBI taxonomy): Eukaryota > Metazoa > Chordata > Aves > Casuariiformes > Dromaiidae > Dromaius > Dromaius novaehollandiae. The sequence goes on along the minus strand of NC_088100.1, from coordinate 44,793,021 downwards.
TGTTTTTTGTAGTATTGAATTCCCACTTTCCGTTAGCTGTCCTTTTCCCACAAGCCACAACTTCCCAGGTAACACTGAATTGGTGAGAACATTTTTTGGGAGGCAAGGTGGGCAGCGGTGGGAGCTTAACAGTCTGCTTTTAAAGATTTCAGTGACTCGCAGGCTACAGGTTTAATTTTCTTCATCTCTTCATTTCTCACACAGTGTTTCTTGATGCAGGATGATTCCTTTCCAAGGAGGGTAATCTCTTTGGACAGTTACTTAAAAGTGAAGAGGAAACCCCTCTCCTTTTTGCTCTCATTCCATTTGTTGAAGCTGCTTCTGATCTTGTTTTTCCCCTTTTATTAGATCATGCTTTACTGATTACTGCGTCTCACTCCCTTTTTACAGATGGGAACAGAAAAGGGTATTATAACTAGGAAAGCTGATTGTACGAATAGCAAATAATACAATATTTAGGCCTTATAAATCTTTCTGTAAGACCTTATTGTATTAACTCAAGCCATGTCCACAAGGAAGTGACAACACTCTCTTACCCCTTTCCTTCCAGGTAGGAAACAAACAGAAAATTTGTGCAGGATGAGAACAGCTATGCCTAGTTTTTGAAGCCAACCACAGGAAAAAGAAAAGGAGCCATTATGCAAGAACATACAGTGTATATATATAGCACTCTAAAATAGCTAAACAATATATTCTATCCCATTAATAACATAAACTTCATCTGACAATTAACTTAGTGTTTTAAAATACAATACAGTACCATAATTACTATGACATAAAATAAGTTTATTATACCCATACTAGGAAGTCCCACTGAAAAAGTGTCAATATCAGAAAACTAGCAGACTGTTGGGCTGCATTCAGTATTATTAATAATTTCTGCTCAGGAAAGGCCACATATAATACAAGCCAGGAAAGAACTGTGCTAAAAAGCTGCAAGTTAAATAATTCATAGATAAATATTATGGCTACATTGTGTCATGATACATTATACTTTCTGGATATTGGTGAGACCTACAAGCACCATCAAGATATGGATGTTACATAAGGCATTGTACAAATGAGTACCAATTTCATCAGTGATCATGCTAATTTAAAGATTGGCCTTCAAACAAGTTCAGGTTAGGACTTAAATATGGGGGTATTTTTTGTAGTCTTTTGACAGATTCTGTGATTATTGAAGAAAAAATATAATCCTCAAAAGTGATCTGGTATTCTGGTATTTTTAAGTTTTATGCCACCAAAAGTCCATGACCAGGAAGAAATCTGTGTTTAAAAGTTAGCTGCCAAAATGATCTAATTTTTAGGTCTCTAATTCTTGGAGTGAAATCAAAAATCTTTAGTTCAGTTCTTAGGTTCCTTAAATAGTACATGGGGGGAAAAAAAGGTATTTTAGAAGAAACTAGCAAAGCCCTGAGGCGTGAGTTACCTGAAATTATTATATTCACAAGCAACCGTCTACAATGCATTTTGGGAACCACTAAAGACAGATCAGCTCTTTACCTATATTCCCAACCCTCCTACCTTGGGTACCTCTGTCCATAGGGCACCAGAGCCTTGAGCTTTCTGGCTGTATACTTCCTCCTGTGATTCATGGCATCCCTCTCTTTGACACAGAGAATCTTAATCTATGCTAGAGGAAGGCACTGAACCCAGTTTTAAGTTTCAAGCAATTAAAAATGTTTTTTCAACACAATCATTCTATAAAAGAGTTAATTGTTCTTCTGTGGAGTTATCTGAAGAGTCTAGTAATAAGGCAATAGCCCCATTTTGATAGGCGTCTACTACAGTTACGGTGTGTGACTCAGTGAGACTGCCAATTCATTGAGTTCCTTAGAATTATATGCTAAAATGAGTAGTTTCTGCATATCATCTGGCTTGTGCCTGTTCAGCATGATCAGGACTGGGATTGTAAGTAAAGTAACAAGAAGCCTGTATCCTCCTACTTAACCCCATGTTTAGATGGCAGCTAACTATAGATTTCCAGTTTCAGACTTGGGTATCTCAGTTCCATTTAGACTAGGGTATCTCAATTCCACAAGATCTTTTTTGGATTTGGCCCTTGATTTATTGGGGGATTTTTGTCTTCCTATATGAGCTTATGCTGCAGCCTGCATTTAAATTTTTTAGGTCAAAATCTTTATTATACTGTTCTCTTCCTTGTTGGTTAACTTCTATTTCCATGAATGAATGAAAGCCAACTATAATACACTTTGCCAGTGTTAATTGGACCACATGCTTCATTTGTTGTACCATTCAGTCTGCAAAAGGCCCTAAATATGTTTTAACAGACATCTCTCATATGTAAAGCAATTAAAACATACCTAATATTTCTATGGTTTGTTTGCAACCTCAAAAGGGACAAAGAAACTCTATTCTCATCAGACCATATTGACATCAGAAAGGAATAAATCTCCATTGATTATGGCACAGTAAATCTCCAGCACCTTAGGAGCAGCTCATCCAACAGTTTTGAAACAATATCTCCCTCCCCTAAGTGCCTTCTTTTTCCAGATACAAACAGATCAGTTATAATGTGCCAGGCCATGGAAAATTTGAAACAGTTACAGTGCATTAGAAATATGAAGATAAAATCAGTAAAAAAAAGTTATCTAATGTAGAACTGAAAGTACAGTGGTAAATATTTAAGAAAGCATGTCAACTTGCTCTGTTGGAGTTGTATTGATAATTAATTATACTCTAGTGTTCCAATTATTTTTGGTGCTAGAATGTCCTTCTTTCAGCATTGTGTTCCCCAGTGCAACCAGTATTTGAAGGAGGACATAAAGAATGGAAAACTTTGATTTTTCTCCTTACCATAGTCTATTATTGGGAATAACTTGAAGTATATGGGGGTTTCTAGTGAAACTTCTGTATTTGGCATGCTAGCTCATAGTTAATGGTAGCAAAATACTTCTTTGCTGCCTCTGAGAAATGGGAGCAAAGTAAAGTTTTTTTGTCCAAAATAAATTAGTGAGAATGAATGCAGTTCTGTAAGGGGTTTCCGTGTGCTTTGATTCCTATGAATGTCTTTGGAAGTTTCCTTGTTTGATAATTAACTGTTATTATTATGAGATTCTTAAAACCTAAGAAACACTTTATAATACTAACAAGTGTGACATTTCTTCCACAACCAGTATGCTGTTTTCAGAAAGGAAAACCAAGGAATACAGAGAATAACTTACTTGTTCAAGGTCATACACTGAGTCTGCAGCACAGACAGGATTACAGTTTCAAGCTCTTGAATCTTTGTACCTCAGTAACAAGTATCCCTCTTATAATTTTAATAAATAATTCATTTTATGTCACAGAAGGTATCAAGAATACTCTTACATGCCACAAAGTGCTAAAACATATAGCAAATAAAGCAAAACAAAGTAACACCACATAAATACATAATACATTATGTCATTGTGCAACATAAAAACATTTCAACTTCTGTGGTTCTCGTATTTCCCTTAGCCCAGTGTAAAAACCCTGGTGCAACTTGGCTCTTGAGCCTGAAGCAAAATCATGAAACAGACTGAAGCCATACAGTATCTCAGGGTCCTCCTTGTGCACCTTATTGTTGAAGTGAAGAACCATGCAAATGAGGTGCAGCACAGAGCCCAGGCAGAGAAATTCTGCCACTCTAAGAAGAGCCAGCTCAGATGCCCATGCTTTTTAATTAGTCCATGCCATGTTCATTAGTATTTCATAGTTCATGCCATGATCGTTTAGTTAGTTCTTTTAGAACTAACAATGCCAGGAAGCACAATGCAGCCACATGCTTATTAGTTTGGTGCTTTAATGTAGTGAAGGAGACAGCAAACGTGAAAAATTAGCAGCAGCCCTGAAGCCATACCAAGGCAAGAGTAAAGCAGAGGTGATCCTGATGCATGACAAGGATTTCTGGCCAAAGTGTGAAGAGTTAGGCTTATGGGCCACAGATTAGTACCTGTTTTCTGACCACAAAGAGGTTGAAATGACTGTGCTATCACAGTCTATTCTTCAGTTTATTTACTTATTCATTTTTAAACATTATTTATTTATTAAGAGAAAAGAATCAAGAAAACTACCTTAAAAACGTTAAAAAATGTTCTATTTATGCCCAAAAAGTAAGGTGCTAATACTATACAGAGAGGCAAGTCAGCTATCAGCAGTGTCTTGCTTCTAACACAGAGGCTCCTCATTTTTGCAGATTTCTCCTTATCACTAGAGCGCAGCAGGTTACTACCAGCCACAACTCAGCAAGAGCTGCCAACCAAGTTGCTCTGTGTAAGGCAACATATTCCAAAACTAGTTCCTGCAAAAATGGGAAACCACCTTCGCACAGAAGCAAGATACCACTAATCACCTGAATCAGTGGGGACCTCTTAAGAGACCACTTCAACTCACTAATACAAAGACAGCTAAACCAGAAACAAAACAAATCGTTGGTTTTGTTGAGGGTTAATAAATAGAAATGCCTCTGTGCAAGGTCCAGAAAGCAGCAGTGCTTTCAGAGCAGAAAGGAGAAGGAGGTCACCTGGCCAGTAATAAAGGTGGTGGGAATGAAGGAGAGCAAGATCCCCCTGCTTTCTGCAGGAGGGAGCCTTTAGCCTGGCTCAGCTGCTTGCAGAACAGCAGCCCAAGGTAGGTGGTGTGTATATCTCCTATTCGCCCCACACCTTTGGTGGACTTCCTTCAGATTTCCTACAAGTTCTCTTATACTAACTTCTGTGTAATCAAGCAGAGTTAAGAGATGCGCATAAGAGAACATAAACTTTTAGTGGATCTTTTGGATTACTCCTCTGAAAAAGTTATAGACCTCGGGTATTCTTAGTGTTGTTTACAACATGTTAAAAATGTTTTCGTTTATTCTTCTAATTACCACATGCAATTTAATGCCTCATATTTTTTTACTACACAGAGTCTATGAGACTTATTCTGCTCTCAGTTACACCTGTATAAATCAGGAGTAATTCCAATAAAATCAGTGAATTTTGCTGGTGTAAAAATTGGAGGCAGTACATAATGACTTCAAAATATGTTTTATCTGTGAATCTTCACGATGGTAAGTAAACTGGATTTTATAATAAGAACTCATCAGGAAAAGCATTTTATGATAGGATTTTAATACTGTCTGATGCACTCACAATATTCTATTTACTATTTTATACATGTATACAAACACCGCAACCGAGTGAACTTTGAGTTAAAGAACTATATAGCTCTAGAACCAGCACTGGTCTATATACTTCATTTTAGAGTCTTAAGCTATCACCAGATAATTTTCTGCCTTGCCTAGTAGAGAAGAAGCTAAAAATAAAAATAAAAAAAAGTTTAAACAATGTAGAAGTATCATAACCTCTCAAACATTAGGCAATTTTGAGATACAATCATGTATAATCATCTTCAACTTAACTAATCATAAAAGATAAGACATAGTCATATCTGCAGTCACAGGCAGCCTTAAAAGACTGGTATGATCATGTAGAGTATCATGCAAGAAAACTCAGGTATGTCAGTATAATTGTTTGTTCTTGGAGTTTTTCCACAATACTAGTTCAAATTGCATGAAGATTACATGGTATCTTTGTTGGGGGAAAAAAGGGCTCAGGGCTATCCATAGTTATCAAACCTCTCTGTAAACATCTCCGAACACAAGCACTGTTTCAAGTCAAAACACATAGCACACATATATTTACTATGACATGACTCTAAACTATGGCAGAGCAGCAGGAGGGAAATGAAAAACTTTTGCATAACTCCCTGCAGAGCTCATTCCTGAGACGCAGGATGGAGTTTCAAAAACCTCATCTAAATTCAGTAGACAGGAAACCTTCACTTGATCAGCTTTCACCATACCACCAGATGTTGCTGCAGTATTGGCAAAAATAACAAGATCACAAGATGTACGATAATTTAGCTATCAATAAAAAGTTCAAACATCTATTTATGCCACTGCAAAAATCAACTGCCCATGAAAGAAAACTCAGAAAGGAAATTTATTATTGAACAAAGTAATTGTCTAAACTAGTTTTGGTTATTCCACAATACAGCATTTGTAGTTAGATGAAAAGCAATAAAATATTTACAATTACAGATAAATCATGTAGCAATAACCATATATCAAACTCTTAGCAATCACAAGTCCTAACTTTTGCTCCCCAGAAAGCAATAGCACTTTATTTGGTTTGATAACAACACATGCACGATGGCAAGCAGTGATGGATCACTCGTATCCTCCATACTTCAGCAAACTGACCAACCCTCTCCAGGGAAGTGAAATTATGGTCACACATCTTTAGTTCATGCATCAATAACAATTATATTCTAATGTGTTTCTTGAGGCTTCCGCTAAATGGGAGGGGATTGCTTGTTTGTTTGTTTGTCTGTTTTTTAATAAGTGCTCCCTCACATGGGCAAATCAAAACATCCAGACAACAAACAGCATAAGTCATGAAATGACTGATATAACATAAACCTTCAGGGAGGAACTGTGATAAACTCAGGGGCAGAGCAAACATTAGTATTGCCCTCTCCCAGTGTTTAATATGGTATGGGTCACAAAAAGATTAGCATGCAGTGTAGTTATTTATATTTTCTTATTGAAGAAAATGTGCTGTAAGGAATTAGTTTTCACATGCTATAAAATGAAATCAATATAGAATGAAATGCCTATGCAGAACTCTAAACAGTGTTTAGATAGCGTCTCGATGACTAAGAGATCTTGACTGCTGTCTGAAACTAAGTCTAGTCCCAAAGGAAATGCCAAAGAAATGGGTGAGTCTGCAGAATCTTCTGGTGTTGCTTCTTACACCACTTCTAATTAGATATGCTTGGAAAGACTGGATCTGATGAAGTCATTCCTCTCTCGAGGAATCTCGAGCTCTGCTCGACTTGAATAATGCTCAACTTGGCTTTGGAGAGTGAAGCAAAATGGCATGGTGAGCCAGAGTACTTAAAACCATTCCCTTGAGGAAATGACTCTCTGTTGCCAGTAGAGAGAACGTAGGAAAGCTAGGCTCCTTCCTTAGGAACATCAGCACTGAACTCTGTATTTACAGTCTTTCGAATTAAAGTAGATTTTGGCTTAGTGCATCATTTCAGTTGTCAAACATAACTGCTGAAAGAGAACACATGGAAGAGAAATCTCTACTAAATTTATTTTTCTATTTTATTGTGTATGGAATTAAAACTCATGATATATTTGTAGTTCAGATGCTTCTAAATGGTCCAGCTTTGGGAAGAGAAAATCTGGGAAAGGCTGTTCTGTTATGCAGACTATTTGTAACTAATCACTGAATAATTTAATGCTCAGTGCTTGAGACCTTTGCTGAGCACCACATAGTAAATAGAAGTTGCAAAATAAGAGTAAATAATAGCTGAAGAAAAGACGATTGGAGAATTAAGGATCTCTGAAACACAATTGGAAATAGTTCTAGAGAAGGGAATACTTATTACTGAGTTAAAAGTGTGTCAAGAAGGTCCAGTTTTTGGCAGATCACTGAATCAAAACATTTGAGAAAGAGAATCAAATTGTCTCACTCTGCATTTGCAATCAATAGGTGCCCATGTCAAAGACCATCAGAAAATAACCCTATTACTGACAGCAGCAGATTTTAATGCATTTCATGTGCTCTATAATTTTCAGCTAGCTCAGATAAAAGAGGCTAACTACGAAACTACATTTCAAAAATGTGAGTAGTGTCCTCTCATCTGAGGGAGATATATTAAATCTGAGGATATCTAAACAAAGCGTAAAGAGTTTGCAGTTTGTCTGAGGCAATTTATCCAGGTATTGTCATTCTGGCAGGACTAATCAAGTTCCTGACAAAGACCAGATTGTTATTAAAATCTGGCAAGGGAAAGATGGGAGGGGAAAGAGACTCATGGGCTATTTTTATGGCAGGAGATAAAAGGGACCAGGGACCACTCTCTGGCCCTGTGGTCAACTGGCACAGTGTAGCTTGCATCCATACAGCTTCTCTACCTTATCTCCAGAAACAGGCTAGCCACATCCAGACTGCTTATTGAGACTAGACTTTCACTCATGCTACCCACTATTCTGGAGATGGGGCAAAACTCTGATGGAGACCATGCTTACGGCTTAACAGTATCAATGATCAGAGGGCAGCTCTCAGGCCCATGCCTTAGCCCTGTTTAGTTTACTAGAATAGATGTAGCAGAAGATAACAGCTGGAAGACCAGAATTAATTCAACACTGTAGGTAGAATGAGCCAAGCAGCAGGAAATACCCAGTCAAGAATAAAATTTGGGGAGATGAACAATATTTTAAACTATGGATAGGACTGAAAATTTAGAAAACAGAATACACAGCTAAGGCATAATAACTCAAAAATCTCAAAGCCACTTCGGAAAGACCACAGACTTGCATAGACTATGAAAAACAGCACAATACCTGGTACAGGGGAAAAAATGAAAGGCATGCAGTGGTTCACATCAGTGCATAAGTTTGCAGTCAAGTATGCACGTCATAGGCAAAGAAACACACAACTTCCTCGGATGAATATTTCGTGGGAGCATTGCCCATCATTGCACCAGAAGAAAAGCAGACTGTCATCCTGAAAGTAAATGGGACATTTATTAACTTTAAGCTGGGCACTGGAGCACTAAGACAGTGTAATGTTAAATAAACTATTATTAGCATTAAAAGAAGAAGTAGTGGAATGCAATTCAAAATACATGCAAAACAGAGGTGTAGGTAGATCATAAACTGGCAAAGATAAAAATTTGCAGCAGCAATCTGCAGAAGCAAAGTCTTTATCAAGAGTGTGATATTCTTAAAGGATCAAAGAATCAAACCAATCAGGGAAATGTCTGGAGACTTCTTGGGGATGGAGAAATTCTGAAGCACAGATAGCAGCCGAAAACCCAACGGCTCCAAGTTCATGTTTCCAAGGAAGTCCCACTCAGGCAGAAGGAACTAGATAAGCTAAAAGAATGGGTTGCAAGTGCTCTTCAGAGAAAGAAGAGACAAAATTTTTTCTTTACATTTAAATATATGCAACAGCAAAATGTCTACCCCAAGAGTCAAGGATATGACACAAGAATGCTTTGGAGTGGTCAGGAAATTCCTGACTGACCATGCTCTTGGACCGAAAGCTTAAACTCACTACAGTAATACAAGGGTGACCTGAGGAAGTACAACATCAGATGCAAAAATAAGTTGTTTACAATGGTTCAAAGGAATGAACTGGTAAAATTCTCATAAAGCAACATGGTAAAATTGTAAATCGGTGTTTTATGCGTTCTGTTCACTGACAAAAGCTGAGTCCAGGCAGAGAAAAAGGTTTTGGCCTTTAGTCCATGGCTCAGAAAGATTCATGTCCTTATTTACAGAAGACCAGCAACAGCTGTAAACAACCTAGCAAAAGCGCCAAAATGGGCTAAGCAAACACCATCCTGAAAATACGGAGATTATTTTTTAATTACAAATTGATGATTTGCAAATTGTTTACAAGCTGAGGGGAAACTTGTTGACTGGAGGAATTTTCTTTAGAGCATTTGATAAAACTTCATTGGAATAAAATCCAAAGTTAGATAGACTTACTATTAAATGATTTTTAAACATTGTTCCATTACAGACAAAGTGTAGGTTGCAGCAGTTCAGGATGAGAGCACCAAAAGAGGATTACCATTAGTAGTGCAGACTAGCTTGTATAGAACATTTCAGGCCATAAAACAAAATCAAGGCAGAAACTTGAATTCACACAGGGGATTTAAAATCATCAGAATGGTGAGCTGACAACATTACTGAAAAATATCTTAAAGAGGATAAATGAAAGATAAATCAAAGGACTGAAAAATCCAAGGGACAGGCTAGAGATGTTTGATACTGCTCCCAAATACACAGTGCTATTGGAGAATTTATCTAGGCTTTGTCACGTGTACAAAAATATAGGCTATGTCAATCAAGGGAGACCTATCTAGTGAGAGAGAGTAAATTGTCCTCTGGACTAAAGTAGTCCTTGATTTATTTAAACCGACTAGGAAGATGTACATATTCATTCTGGACTATTATTTAAATTTTCCTGAGATAGCATTACTACAAAGTATTTTATTTAAATGGGTGATTATGCAAATGTATTGTTGCTAGACATGGAATATCTGGCAGTGTTTAACAGTAGGCCACAGTTTACTAGGGAAGGCTTGAAACAATTTGCAGTGAAGTATGTGTTTACCAATATGATGATGTTTAAAAGGCTATTGTAAAACAATCTGGATCCAAAGAACAGAAGCATATTTAATTTAAGCCTCATTAGGTCTGCCTATTCCCCTCACTTTCTGTCATCTGAACAAAAACAATATTCATGGTTTCTTGAATGAATTAAGCATCCCTAGCCAAAATTTACCTTCTTGTGGAAAAGGTAAGCAAGTCAGCGTAGTCACTCCTTTGCTATGTTGCTTTGTGAGCCAAAGAAATACAGCAGTATCCTGACCATAGTGAGTGACCATACAATTCCTCTTGTGCAGACCAGCAGACAAGCAGCTGCTGTTACTTATCAGTACCGCTGCAGAACAAAAACAATAATAGGGATGATATAGTGAACAAACAGATTTATTAAGAAAATTGTCCTGTGCCGTGGTTATCAGGGCAGCTAGCTGCTTGTTCTCTTTCTGGCTTGCCTGATTTTACTCCTTTGTGCACCCACCTGTGGTGGGACTAAGTCCGTGGTCATCCCACTTTCGAGCTAATCTGTGTAAAAATGTTTTAAAATAGTAGGTGAGACTGCATTGTGGAGTGATGCAGCTTCCTCAGTTGGGATTCTGTGATCACTGACCAGTGACTAGACTGGCTTCTCCTGTAAACAAGATACAGCCTTATATGCATGTCTATCCTGCATAAAGGCTTAACTTCCCTTTATGGCAACACAGGCAGGTCAAAAGCCTTTTGCCATCTAAAGTTGTCTGTCTCAGCTCGGTTTCCCCAAGTAACTCTCTCTTTCAAGAGAGAACGACTTTTCTAAGTCCTCCATATTCCTTCTCACTTCAAATCACCTACCTGGACACCAAAATGAAGTTCCAGAAGCCACAAAGACAGCTGGGTTACAAGATCAAATTCAGCAGAGAATGTGCAGGTTTAGTATTGAATTTTTGTGATGTTTAGCTCAGAATGATATATCTGCCTTGTTGCCTAAAGAGGAGCGAGAGCACCTTCCTGGGAACACAGAGAGCCTGGGAACACACATCCCGCATTTGACCTGCCAAGGTTATCACAAGAGGAAGTTAAACCTTTAGGAAGCATAATCCCTGAACCAGTTGAATTTAGATACTGCTAAAATTAAGCTGTGCTGAAAAGCTCTCTGAACCACTTTCTGAGGCTTAGGTGTCTCAGAGAGCCTACTCTTCAGCACAGAAGTACCTAAACATTTTGATGATCTAGAAATAGAAGTTCAGCCTCACGCCTTCTTTTTTTGTATCCACTACCAATATGGAAATATTAAATTTATTCTTTGTGTCAGCTGGATACTGCTGGGGCTTGCAGGGAGTCCTGAGTTGTGCACGCTATGGAAAGCACCTACCCTACCTGCCTTGGCGATACAGCTGAGTTGCAGACAGTGATTTAATTGTCAGTACTAAAAAGAAACAGAACAGAAACAAAAGGTCATGCAGCTTAACCTTTCCCGCCAGATCATCAAAAATGCTGTAATGCAAAGAACTATATATGAAGATAATTATATTTATGTATTTTAATATATGCGTTTCTGTATGAAGTAAAATTTTCTCTGATAATTATGGATGCATATGTTATGGCCTCTTTATTTTTCAACATTTTGCAGAGTATGCTCAGCACAATGGATGCAGCTAAAGTGAGAACTGGACACGTACAAATTTACACACGCCTTTAAAAATATACAATATGCAAAACAACTTGGAAGGTAAATGAAAGCAAAAAACACTATTTCATTTGCACACTTGAGAATTATAGGGACTTAGCTATAGAATTAAAGGTTTTAGTAAGTGTAGTAAGTGAAAATGAAGGGGGGTTTTTTCCTTCTAGAATTGATGAATAAACAAAAATAATGCAAGATCTCTTTTTGTTTGGACCAAGCTATCTTTTTCCCAGCAAAACAGAAAATCTGAAGTACTGAAACTTTGTTCTAACTGAAAATAAGTGTTTTGTTTTGGGGTTACTTAGCTCTTTTGTTTACCTCCACTCTTTTAATTTAGTTCATTTTTAAAAGGAGAACATCTATTTGAAATAGAAAATACAAATGCTTTATTTTCACATATCAAGAGTAGTATCTTTGACACTTCTGAAATTACACTGTGCTTAAAATTTTCAAAAATAAACATCCATTTTTTTAACTGCCCATCCCTTTTTTTCAACCGCAGCTATCAGACATATTCCACCTCTAAGAAAAGTCATTTCGCTCACCAAAAAATCCAAGTTTTTGAGCAAATTTACTAATCATCAAAAGCCTTTGGTTTGCCTCTGCCAAAGAAAAAGAATCAGTACCATTCTACTGGTACCATAAGACTGTCTTTGTGGTACTGTAGCTGCTAACAATAAAATTACTTCTTGTACTGAAAGTCTTAAGGGAGCTGTTGCAATGAAGAACCAAAACAGCAGATGTTACCCAATATAAGTACTGGTAAGTATCAACTGAAAAATAACACACAAAAAATAATACAAGCACTTAGGCATTAGGAGATACAAATAAGCACAAAAGTGCATGCTATTTTCAAGAAAATATGGTACCCAAAGGCACTAATCGACTCTATGGACTAAATAATGTAGTTAGCAGTGAAAAAACAAAGCCTTTATCAATTTAGAGGAGTGCAAAAGAGCATCAAAACCCACTAGCTCTTTTTCTTCCCACTATATAATAGCAAAAATGATTCAAAACCACCTTTAAAGAAAGAAAATTCCAGTCTGAGACCATCCATGCTACAAATTAAAAAAAAAAATAGCAGTGAACATAGGGAGAGTGAGGAGGAATTTTAAATGGGAAAATTTTAATGTCCCCATTATGCTACTAGAAAAATTTTATCACAATAACAGTCATATAGTAGTCATTTTTAATGGTTCCAAATTCATCCCCAAATGAATTCTTCTTTGAAAATTGCAAGACAAAACACATGACTGGGTTTGCAGGTTTTTTTTAAAAGAAAGTACTCTTTCCATGGAAATATGGCATCGACTAGAAGAAAGCATATTGTCACAGCACTTTCTTGTTACAGAAAGCACTGCTTAAGCTTCCCCCCGCCCCCAAAAAAGATAAATATTAAGGTGAATTCAGGTTTTCAGATCCATTGTTATTGGTGAAAAAACAGTTATGACAAAAATCAAGAACCTGGAAGCTGGATTGCCTACTGGCTTGCAATTGATGCAGCTATATGTGTTTCAGGTTAAATATTTTTCTACCAGGTGACCTTTGTCAAGGAGAAGAAACATAAGTAATTTATTTAAAACACTGCAAGGACACAGCAAAGCAAAGCACGAGACTCTTCATATTGGAGAGGATATAAACATGTAAAAGGAACTTGTGGTAACTAGCTATTTCCACAGATTAGTCCTTGCCACAAAGTTCACACAATGATTCAAGGGTTTTTTCCACAGTAAATTCTTTTCACTTCTTTCACAGAATTAACCCGCTATGCAAAGAGCTTCCAAAGCCTATGCTAACGTGTTTTTTCATAATCCTTTGCCAAAGGAATTTCTGCTCCACGTGCATGAATACTGGTGGGCAGGCAATTGTGTGCATAGATGGGGAAAGAGCAATATCACAGCTATAGTAGTGAAGAAGACATTTTTAAAAGAAAATAAAGAAAATAAAGGTCATAAAGGTGCAGGGGGGCGGTTAGCGGATTTACATCTGCCTGGCTCTTTCTCTTGCTACCTTCCTCCTGAAGGCCTGCTGCTGGTTAGGACTCTGGCGGGGGGACGCAGAACCACAAGCTGGTGCTGGGCAGTGAGCGGAGGCTGATAGCCGGGGCAGGCTGGTACTTGGGTCGAGTACTAAGAAGATCTGAACCTAATGGCTTAAGTGGTCCAAAGGGTTTAATAGAGGTCTTTCTCAATGGAGTGGATTTCACCCTCATTCAAAGTTACAAGCATCAGGATAGAGTAGAAAGTCAAACGGAGGCAGTGGAAGCAATTTCTTCTGAACTGTGGTCAAACTTGGAGAAATGAACAGGATGCAGAAAAAAAAAAAACAGAAAAAGAAGGAGGGGGCCTGTTTCCTTTCTCAATATCTTTTTTTTTTTTTTTTTTTTCCCCCTCTTATACATAATGATAAGAACTGCACTACAGGACTTTCCAAATAAGAGCTATGGTATATGAAAAGAAGTGACTGACAAATTAGAAACATGAGGAATCAGATAAATGAAGACTGGCCTTTTTCTCCATTTGCCTATTCAGTAATTCCCTATTTTAAATATACAATATTGAGTAACGCATGGAGGCTTCAGAGTTAGTATGAGAATGACTTTCCAACAGTGACAGACAAGATTCAGAATGAAAAATTTTACTGCTAGCCAAGAAAAATTTCCAATAATTTTCTGTAATACAAGCAGACTTTTTTAGTACTTTTATTGCAGAAGCAATTCTAAATAACAGAACTTGTCTTATAATAGCATTTCTATAATAACGGTGTTTTATAACAGAAGTGCTATTATTACCGAAATTGTATTATAATAGTAGCATTATTATTGTAGAATCTTTTCCATAACAGGAGTGCTAAATAAGCCCCTTTGTATTATAGAAAATGATTGCAAACTTCTTCCATGGTGCTGAAAATGCCTAAGCTTTTCTGTCTAATGTGATCCAGATTTTAAGAAAGATCATAAAAGTCTAAAAAATCTTTCAAAAGGAAGCCATGCTGCAGAACAACTGAAAACTCTGGCATGGCTCAGCAAATGGTATATCTGACACCAAATTTTAAAATCTAACTTAAATTCCAAACTGAAAGTGGTTTAAAGCAGAAATTAACAGAACATGTCTTTGAGAAGTGTTAAATATTTTCAGTGCTGGAATAAAGCACTTAAGTGTTGGAATATCATCTCAGGTGATAAAAAGATGTAATATTCAGTAACAGTCATACCGCAAAAATGCTTCAGAAAAATCTTATATCTACATCAACTATATTAATATAAATTTCACTCATCATTCAATAAAATATATATTGCTTTGCCATATACTTAGGAAGCATTCATCTAAAGAATTTAACTGTATATATAGGGAATGAATAAGTAAATTTTAGTTTATAAAATTCAACTTCTTTTTATTAAAGTTATCTGGTAATACTTCAGTGCTGAGATTATAGTGCAGTACAGAAGACAAAGAATTTAAGTTCCAAAGCTACTGACCTTTTTAACATTAAAATAAAATCCTATATACTTCTAGGGTGATACAATCAGATTATACCATCTGGTTAGGATAGAGTCTATGAAACAGTAAAGTAAGAAAATTCAATAAACTCATATCCTCTGCAGGCATTTTTACATTTTTTAGACTGTCATGAAAGCTTTAGATGTGTGTTTGTATGAAATGAACTTATTTTATTATTGATTTCAGGCAGAAGAGAGTTTTGTTGAATGTTTTTTTTACAGCCTGCATTGCTATAGAGAGTATTTTTTGCTGTAGCAATAGTCCTAGCTCATAGTCACAAATGAAAGTTATCATGAGCTATCATTTTTGGAGATTGAAAGATAAAGTATTACACAGAAAGACACACTTTAAAGTGGATATTTAAGAAATATTTCTAACCTAATAAAAATAAAAATTATTGATTAGCTTTTAAAATTTACTAACATACACATTCCAACACTTACTGTGCATACAATCCATGTAGTCAACAGAGATTATATATTCATCCAAAAATAATGGTAACAATTTTTTAGAAAAGATCTTGCAAAAAATACAGAAAATTAACCCTAACTGTGCTGCTTCCTCTGTGTTTATGATTGTAATAGCTAATCACAGGAGCAATTATTCTTATCTTTAAGGCCCTTGCCTCAATCAGGGTTTAGTTCTGCACAGACTTAAGCTGAGAAACAAAATCTCAATGACTCTGAAAAGTATACTGCAAATCTTGCTCTTTCTCCAAGAGAGAAAGAGAAAGTTGCTATTTAATTTCTCACTCAAACCACTCCATATGGCTTACTTTTTCCTTGACCCTGACAAAGTCCTGACAGTTTCTCTATGTCAAAATATTATTAATGGTGCAATATTAATGATGATGCTTTCAAAGAGAAAAGTTTTAACTGAAACCAGGCATAGCCTTCCAGGGTGTCGTTTTCTCTGTTTTTCACATTGGGTGTGCTCTTTGGGGCATTAAATGCCCATTTTTGTCTTTTTCATAGAAGAGAATGCACTTATTTGTTACAGACTGCAAAGAAAAATCAGTGTAAATACTAGAGTGCAACATTCTTCTTACGTGGCCTATTGGTAGCACTTCACGTAGGGAAGTTTCTGAAGTGCCCACTCATGCTATGCTGTCTCTTGCCAATTCTACCTTGTTTTTCCTGGTACCAAGAACATCAGTATTCTTTTCAAGCAGTTTCCCTGCAAAATAATTTTTTCAAATATTTCATTTTATTTTGGCAGCTTTGTACATACTTCCTACACTCAGCAGCTGCAAGTCCACTTCATGCCCAACTTAAGTCAGCGTTCTCTTATCTCCTCCTATTTTTTAAACCCTTGACACACAAATACACAGATTATGAAATGGAGGAAATGCCTAAGTATTTTCACCGTCCGTTGATGTAATATTAAGTAGCAAAAGAATATCCCTTCCCTATCAGGCTTCCTACTCCCCATAAGCAAACCCAACTCCAAACAAGATCACGGTACAGTGACCTCATTCCGATTGTCACCTTATGCTTTTGGCAGCCCGGAAGAAAACACCCCTAGCTCTTGTGCTGTGTTTCGATCTCTTTGAATTTCTCCAGGGGCTTGAATATCTGCTGAAACGCTCTCTGCAGCTCTGAATACACCAGAAGAGGAAAGGGAAGCAAATACAGGGGGGAGGGGGGAGGTGTGTGAAAAGTGGGGATTAGCTGACAAAAAAAAAATGTCAAGCTGCCTGCAGTGGAAACAAGAAGGGGTCGAGGATAATAAAGCCAATTAGTGCAGCAGAGGATAAGAAGCCATATTTGAAATAAAGGAGTGATAATTTTAAGCAGCAAGGGAGAGATTAGAATATAGAAGTGCTAATGGTATGCAGTTTGGGAAGGAGATGGTGAAGTACTGGACTGAGAAAGACAAGATGAAACCAAATACAAACCCTAACATTTCTCCTAGCTGCTTCAAATTAATGCTCCTATATTTCTGGACTAACCTCCACGCTGAATGATGCACCGATTACATAAACATCCTGATTCCCTTGCTTCCTTTGCTTGCAGTATTATTCTTGTACATATGAACGTTTCTTGCTTATTTCCAAGCAACTTCTTTTCCTTTGTCTTCATAATACTGAGTTGCTAGAGTTCCTCCTCTTGACTAATATCCTTCTATTTTGCATGGCCTTACAAACATTCAGTGTCAAATGTTACTTTAAAATAAAACCGTTTTCATTTTTGGATTACTTCCTGTAATTACTCATTTTATTCTGTAGGCTATTTGCTGGTACCTTACCAACCTGTTTCCATACTTTACACAGCTTGCCACTTGATAATAACTGTGCAGAAAGGGTACAACACAAAATTTAGGCTTAATTTAGGTTCTGTTTATATAATCTTTTTTTAATACTTCAGCCACTGAACACACTGGCTTTGTTTTTCAGCTGTGTCAACGGGCTTAGAGAATAGCATATATGCAGCATCCTAGCCTAGCATGCTCACTAAACTAACTTTCACTCTCCAGCTTGTCGGTTTACATCAGAGGCACACCTGTAACATAAACCAGCATTTCAAATCCTAACTATATTTTTGTAGTTACGGGGCTTTACTCACACATTGTGAACAACAGATTTGGTACCTAAACGTGTTTGCCTCCCATTTTGTTATACTCCTGTTCAATAATAACTACTCTGAATGTAAACACTCAAGGCTCCAAAGCATGCAGTATTTATCAGTGGATTTATACTAAGGCTGAATTCTGGTATTCCTGAAATGAAAACTCAGACCGACTTCAGCAGAATCAGCATTCACCCCATGAATCCAACATCTCCTGTTCGTTGTAGAAGCAAACATTAAGATTCCTACAGCAGGGCCATTCTTTGCCGGGGCGAGTCTGAAGAATTATATCAAACTGAAATGAAGCTGATCAGTTGCATGGTAACCCATCACCATGATTCAGCAGTAACCACCTATAGTTTTAAAAGAACTCACACGCGAAATTGCTGATCTATTAACTGTAGTACATAAATGACCACTTAAATCTGCTTTGGTACAGGGAAAAGGAAGATGGCATATATAATAACTGTTCATTCGAAAGTCTCCAGAGGTGATCTGGGAACTAAACACTAGTAAGTCTGACTTCGCTACCAGACGAACAGGTAGAAATTGCAATGACAAATATGCTTAGTAAACATATGGAACATCAGTAAGCAGAGCTTCTGTAAAGAGAATTGATGCTTCACAAATCTATGAGAGGTCTTTGAGACTTATGATATGCGTAATCTCCCAGATACATATCCCACATCAAAGGACTTAAAAATGAACAGCAAAAATTGGGGAATAAAATAAAAGGTCCTTTTAAGAATTAATTATTGACTAAAAGATAGCAAACAAAGGTTATAAATAAATGGTCAGGTTTCAAAATGAAGAGAGGATACCTTATCTTAAATTAAAGCTAACTTTAAATATGGGGTAGATATTGCGGTGACAAAGCAATGGGATGACACAACATTATTCCATGTACTCATGTCTTCTGCTGACTACAGATAGCTGCAGAAAGAGAACAGAATCACAGAAAGATTCAGGTTGGAAGGTACTCCTGAAGGCCATCTGTTCCCACCCAGCATCCATTTAGAAGTCAGATCGTTGCTCATAGCCTTGTCCAGTTGGATGCTGAATATCTCCAAGGATGACAATTTCAAAACTCCTCCTTCTCAATCTGTTCCAGCATTTGATAGCCCTTGTGGGGGGTGAGAAACTTTTCACAGTCTAATTGGAATTTTCCTTGTTTGTTGTTTCCTTGTTTGTCATGTTTATTGCCTCCCATCCTTTCACTGTGTACCTCTGAGAAGAGTCAGGCCCTGTCTTCTCTATAATGACCCATCAGGTAGTTCAAGCCAGCAGGTAGACCCCACTGGTCTTTTCTTCAGGCTGGACAGACCCAGCTCTCTCCGCCCTCCTTCTGTGTCATGTGCCCCAGCCCCCTAATCACCTTGCTTGCTCTTTGCTGGACTCTCTTTAACGTGTCAAAGTCTTTCTTGTACTGGGAGGCTTAGAACCAGACATGGTACTACAGACACAGTACCACAAGTGCTAAACAGAAAGAAAAAATATTTTGCTCTGCTTTTTGACTATGCAGTTGGGCTTCACTGCTGCAAGGGCACCGTGCTGACTCATAATCAACTTGTCTACCAGGACCCCCAGGCCCTTTTCTGCAAAGTTTCCTTTTATCCTGTCATTGCCTTGCCAATTCACAATACTGAGTGACTAGCTGATAAAATACTGGACGGGTTTCAAAACAGTGGATATAATGAACATAGTGGGGGAGAAATCAAGATAGCTTCAAATATGCTCTAGTGGATTTTAAATTGTCTTGGTTGTCACTCAACAAATTTTGAAGACATTGCAGATAATTCTGTGAACTGGTCAGCCAAATCCTCAGCAGTGGTCACGAAGAAAGTACAAAAATAAAGGAAAGGAATTTACAATAAAACAGAAAACATCATCGTGCACTATTCATGAAGTACTTCTACTTCTTCAATGCAGCATATAACTTTTTTTTTCTTTTTTGAATAACAGAATAGCAATAGAAAAGGACAAGAAAAATAGAGGCATGGAATTGCTTTCAAATGAGAAGAAAAACTTAACAGACTAGGATCCAACATAGAGGGCATGGCCGAGTGGCAGTATAATAGAAATCCAAAGTCATAAACAGAAAAAGAGGAGGTTGAAATAACTGTTTATTTCTCAGAAAACAAAAACCGTGAGTACTCAGTGACATCATGAAACTAGTTTTTTAAAAGATGTATTGCTTTCTATAATACATAATACACTGTGGAGCTGGAGTTCTTTTTTTTTTTTCTGAATCTCTGGAGGCCAGAAGTGTAAACGGGTTACAAAAAGGATTAGAGGTCACGGAGGATAGGTACATTGATAGTTATTGAACATAGTGTCCAAGTGCAGCCTCTCACTCATGCAACTCCCAAAACACTGTTTGCTGGAAATGCTGGAGTTAGAACACTTCTGTGCACTGTTGTCTCCCTTAGGTTTGCACTACCTATCAGTGCTTCAGGCTGAATGCTAGTCTAGATGTACCTTTGATATGACCTACTTCAACTACACATATGATGATTCCATGTTAACTAGAAATATGAACTACAGAGAAAATAAAAGTTACAGTACTGGCTATTTTGAGGGCTGCTCTTCAGAATAAAATTGCCTCTCTTCTTACAGTGAGCCTGAAAGTACGGCATCAGGAGTAGCCAGGACGCTTATACTATTAGCATGCATACCAGGCTGTGAACTTACAGGTGCTTTGGCAGCATGTCCTTCAGAGACTAGATATACGTATGGTGATAACAATTAGAAAAGGATGAGAAATGGGAACATCAACAGATCTTTCACAGTCATGTCTCTGTGCCAAATGGTGCGGGACTGTAGAGCAGAAGAAGAAAAACAGGATTTTATGGCTATTTCTGTCTGTAGCTGAGGTACTCCTTAATCTCCTTTTGCTCACTGCTTACTTTCAGCTACCTAGTCACTGACCTAGCTTTAGAATAGTTTAAACTTTGTATTGCTTTAAACTTTTAAACTGGGTTCAGATGTCAAAGCACCCCAACCATGTCCCATACCTACAGCCTTCCTATGTTGGTAGGCCAATATTCTGTATCTGGTAACTGCAAGCTCTGGGGTAGAGAGACTGGTAGACGTCTGTAAGATGGAACATTTTCCCACCCATCACAAGGGGATGCAATTTCATGTAGTTTAAATTCACACCTGAAACTACGTTTAAAAAACAATGGAATGGTTTGGCTTTGTTGTTTTTATCACAATAGTTTTTCCAAGATATTAATATGGAATATGTTTCTGTATATCTAATAATTAAACAAACAAAACAATAAGAGGTGCATGATAACAAGACTTCGGTAAAACATTCTAAGAATATGATGTTATATAGATTTCTCCTGACATGAAGAGTAATAATGGATTCTTCCTTCTTCCTATAAAATACTTTTTTTAACCTCAGATCTACATTTCATTGTTTGTCTGCTGGAAGATAGTTCATGGAAGAGCTCTTCGTTGTTTTTTTTTCCAGGGCACCCGATGCTTGTTAACAAGCAGGCTCCAGGAACACAAAATTGACTCTTCCTTGTTTTAGAGGGAATTTGTAGTACTTTTCGCAAATAGTTTTCCTTCAGTTTCCTTCATACTTCCATACAGGTTCGGTACAGGACCTCCTCTCTTACGTATTGTCCCCTAGCTATTTACATCATCTCTTCCTCTCTTCTTATGAAAACTACCTTTTTCATTCTCCCCTTTTTATCATTACATCTTCTATTTATGGCTAGGAATTTCACCAGTCATTTGACTATCCTATTAAATGTTACTCCTCCACATGAGTTGAAGAGGATGTGGTCTCAGAGCCTGCTAGCATGACAATTCTCTGACTTTATTGAATAGGCAACTCCATAAGCCCCACATTGAGATGACAAATACTACTGCATGTATGCCTACAACTACAGACAAAATTCTAGTGAAGTGGTCAATAAAATTTCTCCAGGAAAATAATTGTCTTTGGAATGTCTAATGAGAACCTCGAACGACATTAAAGCAGAAGAAAATGGAACTTCTAAATACCATTGCCTCTTTTCTCTCCGTCTGTAAAGTAAGCTGGTTTAGTTACTGATATGTGTGGTTCCTCTCAAGGAAGTTATGTTAGTCAGACACCATGAAACTCCTTTGCATTGTATTTTCTTACATTGTAATTTTTTTCCACAAAGAATTTCTCACGCCCTTTCAAAGTACATTTTTAAACCAGAGGCCTTTCTCTTTATCAGTAGCTTTCATTTTAGAATGAGTTGCAGTTTGGGAGTTGAAAATCTGAGTTTATATTTTTCAGCTTATGCTTTTCTTTAGGTTATAAACCTAACAGAGAGACTACTTGTTTCGTGTTTCCGATGTATTCACACATAAATAGACTCTCTCTACAATTAACTCTTAGAAACTTTCAAATGTGAGCAAAGACACCAGTAGCTTATCTCAGGTAGGTATCACAGTAGGTATCACAGAAATTTTATGAAGATTCTGACAATAACATCTATGTTGATGATATCGGTTACTGCATATTATTAATACTAGAGATAGCATTTGTACATCAATCCATTTTTCATGTTTCATTTATTTTTCAGATTCTTGCTATGTGTTACCACAACTTCTGAGAAATTCCAGTACATTACTAGTGAAATATTGTCCTAATATTCTGTGATGATAACAAGCAGAGAAGAGGTGGCAACTCTTTTTTCACACTTGGGACAACTTGGTTGCTTGTACCTATATCCCCAGCAAAGTTTGCCACTTCCTTAAAAAATTACACTTTCCTTGTCAAACTCGTCAGAAGGATTTCATGCAAGCATGGGATCATTATTTCAGTATCTCTCATCCTGCAAAGGAATCTTTTTTACCACCTGCATCTAGACATCCAATCTATAAATTATTTAGACAAAAGCACTCAGCTGCTTACTTTGCAGTACGTACTTCTCTATATCTTGTTAACGTATAAAAAATAGGGCTAAAAACCCATGTTCAACAAATCTAGTCACAAAAAGTGACTGTCCTATACATCCCATTCATAAATGTATCAAGCTTCATACAAAGATTATTTATTCCTGTTATTCCTATAGCCAGTAATTCCTGAACCGGTGTTCCAGAACTGTACCCCTAATAATCACAAACCTAATAATTCCCATCTTAAATTTATTCACAAATAAAAAAAAATCATTCTAAATGTTAAAATTCTACTTCTATTATTAAGTTTACAAGGCTAACAGGTTATGTGAGTGCACACTATATATTTATGGCCATATCTTACAATTCAAGAAAATTAAAAGGGAATGAGGCTGTAAACGAAAAGGCTGTTAGAGATGGATGTCTTCTAAGTGATATATGTGATAGAAGTGATTAGCATTAACTGATCTTCCTGAAGAATGTACAAGTATAATTCATTATAATGGCTTAGAAGTGCAATTAGTGAACTATAGTGTAAATGACACTGCTGTTCATAGACCTACCCATATGAGTAATTATATTTTGAAAACTACTTAGTGAAAAATTGATTGAACAGGTCCTGTGTGCATAGATAATTGAGATAAAAATATGTAAACAAATTCCCATTAATAAGTTTTATGGCAAATTTATACATTTACACATTTAGCTAGTCTGGAAATGTATATAAGGAATGATAATTTTCAGGGGTTTCATTTTTAAGACACATTTAAATGAAAAATTATTTTATACCTTTGAAACAAAACTATTTGAGTATTCTTACATTGCATGGTAAGATTTGCTGTGATTTTCCCACTCATTATTTCCTGATACTTAAAAAATCATGAGATTCAGAAAGAAAACCACCACTATCCTCAATCCTTTAACTTCAAGAAGCTTCCAGATGAGATCAGTGTGGCACATGCTAGGTTAGAACACCCGCCTGGTGCCAGTTGTAGGAGTCCCTGGGGCAACTCCTCTTCTAACCGAGCAAAAGAAAAACAGAATTGACTTTTTTTCCCCCTTTAAAAGAAATCTACAAATCCTATTCTAAGAACCATTCCCAAATTCAAGCTGGAATACAGGAACTTGAGTGACATTAGAGAGACCCAGTGTGTCTTCAGTGACCTATCCCAACGGTATCCCCCAGAATACAGTCTCTCGCTACCTCCAAATTAAATTTTGCCCACGCCACTAAGAAGCTTCTGTGAGGCTGTTCTCATAACATATGGACCCATAGTCACAGACATGCTTACTGTTTAAGGAGAGATGGAATTTACTCACTTTTCCTTTTTATTTTTCCACTAATTTGGGATTACCTTAATTGCTAACATTTTCCTTTTAATTATATTTGACCACAGTTGATATCAAATGAAGAATTTCCAGCAAAGGTAAAGAAATAATAAAGTTTCTGTGCTGAACTCTAGTAACTACCTGCATTCCAGAGAGATGAATTCAAGCAGAGATGTGCTCACAGGCTCTTAGGTTGTTATATGCAATGGAGTGCAGATCTTAGAAAAGAAAGCTAGACCAGAGGAGCTTGACTTATTTTATCCCGTAAGATGAATATTGCTCACACTGTCTTAGAGTATCAGTAGTGCAAGTGCCAGGAAGGCAAAAAAATTATTTGACCTAATGGACAAAACTAGCAAGAGAACACAAGTATAATTGACTATGAATACATTTTCACTGGGAAATATAAGTAACTTTCTAACGATGACAGGAGTAAGTTGCTGAATGGCAGAAGTAAGGTGCTGAAATATCAGTGGTAGATGACATAAACAGTTTTAAAGAAGGAGGTTTTCCTGAAGTGCTTATACAGTGTGGCTGATGGCAGGGGAGTAGACTCGATGACACAGGATGTTTTCTCTAGTCCTGTACTTGATAAGAAAAATCATAGAGGTACTCTAGGCTCTCATTATGAAGAAATAATTATGTATTCATTGTACTGTATTATATAAATTATATAATTGATTATAAATAAACACCAGACTTGTGAAGAAGCATTCACTGAAATTCCATAGTAGCTATATCACTCAGCTGAGAGATTTGAAAACAAGACCAAAAGAAATCCATGCTGTTGTGAAGAGAAAGATTTCTGGTAACAAGAACTTTATTAGATACCCCATGTTATTATTAATTAAATTATCTGTGTTTAAATAAATGGACTTATCTTAATAATTAGAAGAAACACTTCCCACATGCTTTCTGATAATCCTAATTGTAACCATACCTGATATCTCCTTTTTTAATCATACAAGATATTTTTATATAATAGTAATGTAAATTATCTAATATATTTTATAAAGTACTAAGTTTTCACATGATTTCATTTTGTACAGATATCTAAGAACTTAGTGAAAACACCTTATTGGACTAATTCAGATTCATTAGTAAATGCTAATTTCATGCTCTTTTTTGAGATGTCCAAAAGCTTTTATTCAATGCTAGTTCTTTTGCTTAAAGACTGGGGGTTTTTTTGTTTTTTGTTTTTTTTTTTTTGGAAGACCTTAGCAAATTAGTAAATACGGAGTGCAAATATTTGGATATTGTAAGAATAAAGGATTGGTTTCCTTTGTAAGCACAGCAAGTCCTCCATAGTGCACTTTTTCCTTTAAAAATTATCTAATTATTTGAAATGCTGTGCTTTCAGCTATGATGTAATTTACTTACTTGATTACTTAACACTGGAAACAAGGACTATCAGGCATCATTCCACATGTATGATTTTAAAGGTTAATTCTGAGAACGAGCTTAGCATGGGGAAAGATACGTGACTGATCAAGGCAAAAGTTAATGCTGGATAGCAGTGGCAAAATTCTTCAGTGTTAGGCCCTTAAAAGTCCCAGTGCAAATTTTCTGTGAATCTCAAACCTTCATCAATCAGATGTAAATTACAGCATGCATGACTGGCTGCATTTTCCATTCTAGAGTTCCCTACAGAGAACAAGAGAGCCAACTACTACAGAGGCTCAACTAAACTGCAAGTATCTTTTTTGCTCTCTTGAGAGCAAAAATCAACACATGAGAAGGGACAGCATTCACTTGAAGCTCACATCAGCAGATCGTACGAAATCAGAGACAATGAGTTGAGTCAGCATCTTCTAGAACAATAAAATAAAGGGCACCAGGAAGATGCAGACAAATATTGATACAGGAAAGAACACTAAAAGCTAACCTAATACCCTGTGGTATTAAGTGGCCTTTCTAATCACATGTCCAATGAATAGCAGATTCAGAGAAACCTAACCCAAGAGGCTGCATATTCACAGAAGAATAAACTATAAAAAATAGGGGCACAGGATTTATTCCCAGCATTAACATGGACGTGACTGTCAGAGACTTCCATAAATAACAAAAGAGAGAAAAACAAATTTTAAGCAACACATTAAATTATTAAAATAGAGCTGCTGAATGACCTAACAGTAGATACCTGAGCTACCATGCAGGAGAATGCTACCACTAATTGAATTTCAGCCACAGAGAGGAAAGCTGAAATTCTTGCTGTTCTTGTGATCTTTGCTCACCTAATTACTTGCAGAGATAATGTATGAACAGAGCCTATGATCTGTAAAAGGAAACCACGAATGTCAGGCTTTGTGAGGTAAAACCAGAATACAACGAGACTATGTGAGAAAAGGTGCAGCTTAATGTAGTATTTCTAAAATTTCCTAAAAAAATCATGACCTCCTTTTGCCTCGCCAGTCATCATGAAACTTTCTGAGTCAGCAGCAGCAGCTCAATTTCTGCAGATCAAAGGCTGCAAATGGCTAATTGCAGTATTTACATTAACTGGCCCATCACAGAGCAATGGAGCTGCTGATTAATTATAGGTAGTTAGTTGTTAGGTAGCAGGTCTAACTAGTAGTATCTTGCAATTTTCACACCTGTTCTCACCTCTCACTCTCAGTATGAATGTTTCTGTGACCCATTTAGGAACTGTCATGAACTATTGGTTTAATAGGTATAAATCTGGACTGGGATGCAGGAGATCTGGGCAAATTTACTGATCTCACTTGCAAGTCATTGGACCTTTCCACTTCTTTATTTCCTTCTCCATCATTTGTTGATCTTGCCTATTTATATAGTAAGCTTTCACTGAAATCAATTGTCTCTTACATACATTCCTATGATATATGGAGCTTAGAATTAATCTGTATTTCAGTCTCTCAGAAACACAGCACTATTAATATCAACTTCAAAATAATATTTCATAGAAATTTAGTTTTGTTTCATTATTCGATATAAGCAAAAGTTGTTTTTACAAAGACAGCTTTTTATATTAGGATAGAAAGGATATTATTTATTTCCTTGCCTTTTCCCTTCTAAAGTATACGCATTCCTATCACTTAGCTTACTGAAACATAAAACTACCACCTGGGAACTGCAATTTCAGTTGTTAGGGTCTTTAGATCAAAAGATCTGGCACGAAGTCCTGAGTTTAAGACTTATGTTGAGCCACTAAGAAACAAAAATTGTAGAAAATGAAGATATATTTTAAGTTCTTTGAGTAAGAAAGCAGACACTCAAAATTTGCATTTTCAAAATTAAGTCTGAATAGTGTGGACCTTCATCTTTGACAGCTGTCTAAGAGCCCATGTGATAGTCACTGATTAATGAAGCCCAGTTTTCAGTGGGTCAACATCTAGACTATTAAACTTCCATCCCAACTGATGTCATTGCTGGGAGGACTCTGCAGGATGTCCATCACCTGAAAAGGAAGAATATATTTGCAATGTAAAGTTGAGCAGCTTTAACTATTGCTTGTGGTAGTGCTCCTTCTCTGGGGAATTCTTGGATCTTTCATCTACTGAATCCAGAGCACTGGTTATTTTCCAGATTTTCCTGATCAAAACCCTGCCTTATTTCTTGTGTAAAATCTTTGCCCTTCCCACCTCTTTCTCTCTTTTTTTTTTTTTTTTTTTTTTTTTTTTTTTTTGACTCAAACAATTGCTTCCTAAGTTTGTGGTTTTTCCTTCATTTTAGGTGACAAATATTGGGAAAATTAGTCTTTTCAGGATTCAAATAGGCTAGCATATTTCATTTATTGATTCCTAAAACCTTTTCTTTAAACAAGGAATAACTTGTAAGACTCCACATTTCAGATTCCCTTTGTGCACCTCTGGGACTTTTACTTCCCTACTTGTTCACATTTGTTTACAAAATTTGGTTAAGTTATGAATCTGTGACCCCATGGAAGAAAAAGGGATGAAGCTTACTGTTACTTTAGTGGTTTCCACAAAATCTATGTTTTAAACAAGTTGATTTTTTCAAGGAACAATTAAAAAAAACCCATACTTATTCCTTATCAAAATCAATGTACTTAAAAGACTGAATGTGACCATGTGAAGTGTCTACTAATTCAAATTGCTTTGTTCCAAATCCTAAAAGTCTTATGTGAAGGCTTTAAAATACACTCTTTCTGCAGAATAAAAAAATGGCTTTTAATTCAGATCAAAATTCATCAGACTTCTAGAAAGGATCCTACCACTTGAAAAAGAATGACAAGTTTAAGTTTTGGTAATTTTACCTATATATCATATCACTGCTCTCTTTTTCGACTAACATTCTAAAGGCTCAGTTCTGCCAGCAACTCTGAAAAAGTGCTATTAATCTGTCTCCTCTTGCTTAGCTACCCAGCGCAAAGCATTTTCTTGCTCTTTTCCAAAATCCAGGCACAAGATATCCCTCTTCAGCCTTTGCATTCTTTTAGCTGTCATGCTAGACCCATGCCACCTTTTGGGTAATAAGAGCAGCAGCTGATGAGGTTTAAGCATATATGCCCCATCTGCTATCCTTAGTTAGCTCTACAACCACTTAGCTCTGATTTTCCAGGCTGAAAAAAATAAAATCAAAAGTGGATTTCCACTAGTACTTAGATAAATTACCTTTAAAATATAGCTAATATAATTAAACATTTGCAAACTAAGTATTTATATTATCCTCATCGGGTGTAGTACCATCCTATGATGTCAAGACTGTTTTTGTAAGGATTGTGCATAATCTCTTTAATGATGTTCAAAAAAAAGCCACCCAAGACAATCAAATTTGTCTTTTTCTCAGTTTTTTCTAAAATATCCCCCCCAAAGATGACGGTATTTTACAATACAAAGATTCATACACAGCATGTAACAACAGTTTATTGAATTGGGAAAATGACTGTTGTTCAGGTTTCCAGTAATTTAGGACACCGTTTTTTTTTTATTTCTGATACACTTTTTGCCATACTCTCATTAGACTCATTTTCAATTTTGTGATGATCACATTGAAATCTCTCTTTGACATTTTGTGTCATGAACATTTTCAAAAACAGACCTATTACTCTGTACTTTCTACACAAACTTTTTAGAGGCCCTTTTGTCTCTGGATATGTCTCATTACGCTTTCAAAACTCAACAAAACACAAGAGTTATTCATTCCTTTAACATTTTAGAGCAGCAGATATTGTCTGTATTATATTTGTCTCAACATCAGGAAAGCTGTTATTTGCACCCTCTGCTCATTTACCTTATGAATTTGGCATCATGTTTATGTAGAAGGGAAGGGGATGCTCCCATATTTTTGTAAATAATGTACACTTTAAGAATGGAAAGCACAAAATTCATCTTGGCAAAAATCTAAAAGAAATCTGTGCAATCTTTGAACACTTCTTTAAGATTTAAATGTGTCTGTTGTTTCTTCTGAGGTTAGGAAATAAACATTCTCCAAACTGTTCAACTCTTGTGTATGTACCATGCTGACCCTGGCCAGGAAAATCTTTGCATCAGAATCACTCTTGAGGGAATATTGCAAATCTGTTACAACAACACCATTTTCCAAATGCAGGAAGAGGGTTTTTTGGTTTTGTTTTTCAACAGATTTAAAAATACCTGGAAAATGACTACTGATTTTGCAAAGGTCAATAAAATCTTCAGCTACCACATGAATAAGGTAAGCAATGCAAAGAACTTACAGCACGTGGCAATGCTTTTTAAAAAGATCTTTAGCAAACTGCTGAATCATTGCTGAGGGCGCTACACACTTTTTTTTTCCCAGAACAAAGTGTATTTCCCCAGAAAACACTGGAAGAGAAGCCCAAAAATCAAGGCACAGAACTGCATCAACACTTCTGATTTTAGAAGCATAGTTTCTATACTTGCAGATTTCACTCAAAAAAAAGGTGCAGCCAGTAACCTGCCAGAAGTTATCCAAACTCCAGAATTTTTATCAGCAGTTAGAGGAAACTGATTACTTCTAAATAGTTCATTATTTACTATCTCTTTTTGATGACACTCAAACATTTCAGGAAATCATTTCTTTGCCCATTCGTGATAAAGTGACATATAGATAATTTCTGAATGGATTTGAATAAAATCCCCTCACGACACACGAAATCTACTAAATTGTTTGTGAAGTCAGCCACAAGATTTGCCTTATGATGCATGCAATCTAACCATGTTTCCATAATGGAAGAAAAAGGTTGTTACTTTTTTTACTAGCACTTGGTTTGATGTGTCTCAGACTTTAGGAATTTTTAAACTGTTTACTTTATGATTTTTTCTTACAATATTTGTCTCTTAAAAATTGAAATTTCTTGCAATTACCACTTTTCTTTATATATTTTACCTCAGACTTTATAGCTTGCAAAATTCTACTAATGACTTCTGTTTATGATCCATGAATACTGCATTTTTTAAAGCCACTCAGTTATGATCAACTTAAGTGTGCTCTTGATTTAACAGCATAATGTTCAGAATACCTCCTATACTAAAGATCAGATATAAGAACCACAAAATAAACTGAATAAAAATGAAAGAACAGTTTCACATGCAAATATAAAATTCATTCCAGTGCTATTTTTTCATTAAAGAAATTATTATTAAAATTATGTTTATTGACATTAGCATTATAATAAATCACAGGTTTATTCATAACTGTGGGACTTACAATTTGACTAAAATTTTTGTGCACAGTTATCACAAACTACCCAAAGTTGTCACAGGAACGCACTTTCTTCTTCCACCTTCTCCACTCCTGCCATGAGAGAAGCATCACTTGTAAAGCAAGTCTATATTGGTTGGTGAGCACAGGCTTGAACTGACTTAACTGCACATTACCCAAGAAGTTGGATCTAAGCCAGCTCAGTCTAGAAGCAATCTAATCACGTTCATACAGTGTTGCTTTTAAGCCCTGCTTCTCAATGTTGATGTTCCCCATAATGTTCACTAGAGGCTTTGCTACTGTTATTTATTTTATTTGGAAGGCACTCAGATGCTATGGTGATGATCAGCAGTACAAAACCCTTTGAGAGAGAGTGAGAGAGAGAGATGAGAATGAGAATAAAGACATTTTTATTATGTTCTTCTTAGTTTGAAATTCAAAATCCTGAAATTCTCTGAACAATGGATTTAAACTACAGTCAGTAATTCAAGAGGAACAGATTCCTCACATTAGCTTCTTGGTCTGTGGTGCCAAAAGGTCAGAAACATTGAATATGATTTAAATGTGTAAGCTGAGATTCTATACAGAAACCACACACTCTGAAGTGGTGTGAGAAATGACCACAAGCCCTTTTAACACTAGTTTCTGTCGCAAAGCAAAATCTTTTCTAACACCAAATCTCCTGATTATGTTTTGCTATTCCACTAGGGAAAAATGTAGGAGAGGAAACAGTATCCTATTACATCCTGAATATTCTCTATTCTGCACTCAAGGGATCTTTATATATTCTGCTTTGGACACCTTATTTTGTTTCCCTATTTTGGGATACTGTAAAGCTGAAAAATAAATCATATTATTATTTATTTTATTACAATTAATACTTTCTTAATCCATTTCTTTCACACACATGAATATATAAAGAATATGCATACACCGCACATTTATGCTGTTTCAGTTTCATGTCCATAACATGGAGTACGTACATAAAATTGCCACAAATAAAATGAGAGACACAGTTTACCTTTCCTATCTGATAATAAAAAATTTTTAAGCCTTTTTATGAAGTGATAAGGTATAACACAAATTTCATAATTTATGGTTCACAGGATGCAACGATTGATATTATATAGAAATTTAATCAGTCTTGCAGGGCTTGCAGACATATCACAGTAGGAGGTTCTTTTGACATTTCATGGAGAACTAAGCAAGATGAGGTGCAATATGTGTGCATATTTCAGTGTGTTATGTATTTTCTTAAGCTTTTATCTTTTTAGGAGTTATTGTCATTTTGAAGGAAATCATTCCTTTAGAAAGTTCTAAATACATGAAAGATTGAAGCTTTAACCTCCAAAGCAAAACAGAGCGAGAAATACCTACAGAGGTAGCCAAAATTTTTCCTGACATAGACCTCACAATACTGACACAAATCTCTAACACTTCTCATATACCTCTTGAAATCTCTCAGCTATAAAGCACTTGGCTGCAGTCACATAACCAGGCTATAACCCTGATATTATACAGAGCTATGACTGGAACATTTTGCCACAAAGCCTACCAGGGATGTAGGAAGAGAAAGTCAATTCAAAACCATTGTCTCTTACTTACCTACCCACAGCTATTCTGATTCTAAACTCCCAGCAACTAAGAACTGAGCATGAAAGGGAGAATGTAAAGCTATTATTTCCAAGTTACATTTTATTATTCTTATTTGCAGTATGTTGTTTTATGTAATGAACAGAAAGGCAAGTGCCATATCACTTCATCCAGCAGTATTCCATCATTCTTAATTGAAACAAGTTTGTCTTTAGAAATAAGTTTATGTCAGAATGCTATAATTACATTCATCATTACTCGGTAAACTTACTTATATGCTGTTATGATATTAGTGCTTGTTGGACTGAATGTCTGAATCCTCAAATACTTTATCATAAACCATTGATTATGGCTATTATCCCACACATTCTCATTAGGAATGTAAGTAACTACCTAAAACTTTTGACAAATGTTATCTGATACATTTTTAAATGTTTTGTTGTTATTACCAAATTACTAACTTTTTTCATTTTACCCTTTCTCCGCCTTTTTTCTCATATCCCAAAGTTGTGATTTAAATATACAAAGCATGGCACTCAATTTTCTGATGGAATCAAATTCCATCTTCA
This sequence comes from Dromaius novaehollandiae, assembly GCF_036370855.1. Lineage (NCBI taxonomy): Eukaryota > Metazoa > Chordata > Aves > Casuariiformes > Dromaiidae > Dromaius > Dromaius novaehollandiae. Next base: position 44,760,127 of record NC_088100.1, on the reverse strand, counting down.
GAGAGCTACCTTAGAAAACATCTTAAAGATAAATGTAAAACACTAGAAATAGGTCAAAAACATATATCTGGCCAGATAACATACAACCAGTTTAAGATGATGTTGGTCTATATTATTAGGTGGCAATCCTTTTTGAGGTTACACAGCAGGAACAGGAATCATAGCTTTAAATGACTTTGAGTGGAACTGGATGTTTCCATCTTTTTAAGATGTCTTTTTCCATTAAAAATCAGCAGCATTTGTTTGTTTGTTTTACTTTAAGTGGAACTATGTTGTCTTAAATTATATGTAGAAAAAGTAGCAGCCCAGTAAAAAGGCCAACTACAGTCAACTAAAAGGACTATGATTAATGAAAGAGGATAGCTTACCATTGACAGATGGCTCGCTGGAGTGGATCACTATCTGCTCTGCCCCCGAGGCAGAAAGGACAGTGATATTCATGAAGAAGCTGGAGAACCCTCATAGTTTAAAGCCTTGGATATTAAGACAAATCAGCACCAAATTTTTTGTAAACAATAATAGCTTAGCCTACTTTATGCGCCACTTTTCCATGTCTGGAGAAGAGATGGAATGGAGACAGATGGGACAAATGGGCAGGTGGGAGCAAGAGATGAAAAGAATCACCCCAAGGTGAATGTCCACCTCTGTGAGGCAGAACGCGAAGTTAATAAACTGGTAGCATGGTAGCATATACGACTTCCTTATTCTGTAACCTCCTGATCACTCAATAGTACTGTACAAAACCAAAAACAGTTATTCAGGAAATTCTGAGTTATGTAACAAAGAAAGAGAGATACTTTGAGATTTCAAAAGCAGAGGTATTGATACTTCCTTATATTCATGGGCTAGATGACTTTGTCACTTTATATCCTGCCAAATACTGTAAGCTTATTTGATTTAAGATAATCAAGAAAATTCCATTCCAAAAGAAATCCACAACATGACCACTAATTCAGTTTTTTTCACCTTTTGTTTTATTTCAATCTAATTCAAAATTATGATAGCAAACCATCTACGTGAAAAGAATAAAAATCAGTAATCCTTTTAGGAATCTAAGAAAAGAAAGGCCATTTTTTCACGCTAACTGGTGTCATGGTTAGATATAAACTCATTTCAAAAGATCTCTGTGGCTTACAAAAATCTATCTATGACTTCTATAAACAACTTTTTTTTTTCTTTTTTTTAATCATTGTTAGACCTGGGAAGTTGCAATTTGGGTTTACATGTCAGTATTTGTCAGCAAAGCACAAAACTTCATCTGGAGAAATAGAGCATAAAATCACTTTCTCACCCTGCTTCTGTATAACATACCTAACAAAACTGAAACTTAAAAAAAAAAAAATCCACACCACTACTAAAGTGGTGTAAAAATAAATTGTCAGATTATTTTCTCAACTCCAAATCAAATCCAGAAGTAAATACACTTCTCTTGGCATCTACAAATCTGAACACTTGGCTGCAATTGCTGCATTGCCTTTATCTTTCATTTTCCATGTTTAAAAACACCCCTCCAAAAAACCCTAAAAATAAGAACTACCATGAATAATTAAATATTATACAGTTATAGTAACTTAGTAATGAATAGATGCATTTTTCAAATGTCTCAGGATGCACAACAATTATTAGTGAGAACCACTGTTGAACATTAAAGGCTTAATTGACTAAAAATATTATCTGTATTCTAGGAAAAGAAGGTGAGGCAAAACTAGTAGTCCTAGAAAGCTCATCAGGAATTGCAAGATTCATGTGGCTTTTATTGTGGCTTCTAGAATAAAAATATAGTACTATTCCTCTAACTGCAACTTTAACGTCAGCAGAGCTTCTTCAAACAGGACACCTTTCACTTCTTTTAGAATCCGACTTGTAAAAGGGCACAGCATGAGTGAGCAGATGATGAAAATGTACTGTATATAATGCAGAACAGTTTTATTTATGAAAAGAGTTATTCATAAAACTTTTGCTTTAAGGTACTAATGTACCTTTCACTTGAAGTAAAACAAATGTACCAATGTACCTTAAAGTAAATACTGGCAGATTCATTCATGTATTTAACATTTCCATATCTATAATTACAGAACATCAAATAAAATATACAACAAAAAAAGAGGAAAAACCAAAAGCAATGTTTTGAGCCAAAGTTTCTCTGAAGAAATGCAAAGATTATTTGAGGTTTTGTTTGCTGTTTCCCACTGCACTGACACCATGCTCATTACCTGGAGTAAAAATCTCCATTTTTATTTCAGTCTAAACCTAGGTCTTATCCTTCTCACCCTGACTCTCATTTCTATTTGTCTCACCTTTACATGGAAATACAGAAGCAAAAGGACCTTCCCAAGCACTCTTCCTTCTTTCAGGCTAGAAACTTATCTTCAACCTTTAAAGGATGTAAGACTGCCATCCCAAAGGCATCCCTGATATTGGTCTGCAATTAGAAGTGAGAGGTACATGAGAAGGGTGAATGGGAGTTACCATCATAGCTGATATGGCAAGATGTATGCATACCAAGGGAAGTCTCATCATGGCTTACGCCCCTACGCAAACATCATGATTTATGGAAAAATCACAATTCACTCCTGTCTTCCTTGTGCTTCTTATTCAGGGCTTCAGATGATCTCCATGGCATTTTATGAGGAAAATAGCAACAACAAAACCTTAACCAGCAAAAGCACTCCAAGAAATCTAGTGCACTTAAAGGAGATCTAAGCTTAATGAAGTATAGAAGCTGCTTAAAGCTTTCCCCAGTTGTACAGGTTTTTCATTCAAAGGATAAGTCCCAAAGTGAGACTTCTATCATCCCATTATAAACCAGCACAATTGAAAGTACAGATTTAAATTACTGGGTATGTGATGAAAAATCAGTTAAAGCTTCTTCATTTGTAGTTGCTTACTCAGGCCTTCCTTGGCTGGCACAGTTGATTAAGAGAATGATTTATCAGTCAAATGACAGCTCTGTTCTTGTCTGCTGCATGTTCATGCTTTCTCTGTCCTGTCTTTATCCTTTAATCCTTTGCTTCTTCTCTGTTTACCCCACTCTATCTTTTTCCTTATTATTAAAAAAAAAAAGGAGAAATTAGGTTTTAATGGCTACTCCATGTTTCCCTCAAGCTAGAGGGAAATCATTGTCAAAAAAGGGTAGAGACTAGATACTGTGGTTAGCTGATAATTTTTGTTATCTGCTCCAGAGATAGAGCCATAACTGTGATTGTCTATTGCCTAGAAGAAGGGTATAAAACTGTGGGGCTTACTACCCTGATGCTTTTTTATCTTTGAACAGACTGCTTTAGTCACCAACGTTCTCAGGCTAGACCCATCCTGCAAATTTAACCCATGTTTAAAAAGGAAGACTCTCTCCAAGTTGTAAACAGAGGTAAAATTTCTGTGGGGATTCAAAAGTCAGGTTCTTCATACATTGCTGCAAATCCCTAAAATAACTTGGACATTGTACATGTTAAAGGAGATGAAAAGATAAACATAGGAGGATGATAAAAGATGATAAAGATAAAATTCGATACCATTAAATTTGGGCTCTTTGCATTGGGTCATTAGGCACAATTAGCTGCACCACCCTTGCTGCAAGGCAATAGAAGTAAGCACTACACATGTAATAAACACTGTACATCGTTGATAACCAGTCTATATTCAGTTTACCACCACCTAAAAATGCAAGCAATATGTTTCTTTTGAACAGGCCTGGAAAGTGTCTCCCAGGATACCTTTAGGGAATGTGTACTTTTTGAACTAATTAATCACGGGATGTCATCACAGCTCCACTCCACTGCATATGAAACAGCAGTTACTTGGCACTGTTCAAGTAAAACAGCTTAACAGAAATATAACTTCAGTGCAAAAGAGATTAACAAGAGCTAACTCTAAGTAGAAATGGACATTTTATCACTGTATTTCTGTATTATGAATGATTTTCCTTCAATATTTGCATGATTTTCATGCATATCAACTGAGAACTCTTTCTCTTTCTTCCATTTAGAAATACACTGAGTGAATGCTCTTTTGGAGAAAATGGACTTGATAGACACCTATTGCAGGAATAAAGGCTGTTTAAGCTCCCTGCCAATGTACATCGTCCCTAAGATCCTTGCTAATACAGTGCTTTATAGTCAAGAAAGGCAATATTTTTTTCCAAATATGGGTCTTTCTGTCATATGTACAAACAGAAGTAGGACACCAAAGTATGAATTTTCACTGGTGACCCTAAGGTAGAATACGAACCAAGGTCTCCAGAGGGGAAAGGCTAATGCACTAACCTACTGCACCACGAAGTCCCCTTCACTTTCCAATTATCACAAGACCTCTCCTACCGCTGTGACATTCTCTCTGCCACATAGGTCAAAAAGTGAGTTACTGTCAGAAGTGATTCATCTGTCAGTTGGCTCAGGAATGCTATTGAATAAAATGACTGGTGCTCTTCCTGAATATGGTTGCAATACCACAGATCTACTTTCAGGCTTTTTATATCTGAAATCATGACTTCTTTTTCATTCATACAGTATATCATGTCATATCAGATTTAAAGGCATCTTGTAAGGGAAAAAACTCTCAGTGGTATCTCTTTCATAATAAAGTTCAAGTTTATAGTTACTACAAAACAAAGACCTCTGCTCACATGGCTTTATTTGTAATATATAAAATAATGTATGACAGGTCTGTTTTTAAATATGTATAATAAATTAAATAAATATTACAAGTGTAACCTGAATATATTTTTGGATTTTTTTTTCTAGCATGCATTTTAATTATGAACAAAATAAACTGCTTATGAATACAGGGAGGTAACACACACTTTGTATTCAAAATGCTATGATACTTTTTTTCCTCTAATTTTCCTGTAATGATCCTGCACCTTAAAAAAATAGTTACATTATCAAGTGACCCTAGGCAATACACCTGGGTAGCTTATCTGCACAAAATCCCCAACATTCACTCCCCGATTAAAATCATATTCTCAAACTCAGATGTTGAAAAGTCATTTTCCCAAATTTTCTTTCAGTAATATGATCTTTCTCTTCCTTAAAGGATTTAATAATTTAGTACTGTAGATTAAACAACACTCTGAGTGGTTTCAACCTATGAACCCTTTTTGCTCACTTTTTAAGGTTATTGGCTTCATTTTGCCTCAAATTGTCTCATAAGCTTACTAAAGATGCTAAGTATTTATGAAGTCCTTATGAGTACAAAATTAGATATTTAACAGATTAATCAAAGTCTCCATTTTATATCAACACTGTTAGCTACAGTTATTTTGGTGTTTAAAGATTCTCCTTTCTCCCTTTCTTCTCCCTTCATATTCCAGCTCCACCCTTGTTGCAAGCTCAGTCAAAAAATAAAAAAAAAGGATACAATTTCAGAGTATGTTAATATAGTGACTCATTCTGATGGTTTTGTAACTGAGATCTGTAAGTCAGGACCCTTCACTAAAAATCCTGTGCTTCTAACTCCAAAAAATTCCACCCAGGGCTCTGCCAGCTTCATTGATCCTACTGCAGTTGTATCAGTGCTGTGTCATCACTTTCCTGCCAATCCTTTGCTTGCTTTATACAGACATAATGCGTATAAAACACAACTATTAGAAAAGTATTCACTTGCTTTTTTCCTAAATATTTGTTCAAAACCAGATACTGTAAATTTTCCAGGTATCAGACATGTAGACCAATTTTAAGTTGTACAGCTTTACCTTCAAGCTAATAATTAAGGAAAAGTTACTAAGAGAAAACACCTAGAAGAATGCCACTGACTTTGTACGTCATTAAAAAGCATTCCCGATTTAGTAGAAAAATTCAAATTAGAAACTTTTAAAAAATGAGACTGAGATAGAACTGTCCCCTTCCTTGTGGAACTTGTCCTTCTAAAGTTGTGAATTAAACAATCCTCTGGGCAAAAGAAACAAGATCATTTAATCCACACAGAGGATAAAATAAATGTTGTTCTTCATATGCAAGATATAATTTTTTAAGAGAAAGTCCTGAGCAAGGTCACAGAATTTAGTTGCCCTTATAGTAATTGCTCCAGACCGAAATTATCCTTACATTATTATACAATAGTCATTTACCTACACTCTATATGTAACCTTCACCCATCTTATTACTTTTCTATATTATGTAATGTTGATAGTTCAATATTTAAATTATAGTATTTTTAAGGAAACTTTAAATTTATGTATTATATATGTTGTTTACGTATATTGATCAAAACTTCACTGCAAACACTGATTTAGAACAGAAAGAAAAGGAGTGATTACATAGACTAAAATATCATAGCAAAGACCTCAGATACTACTTCCTTAAAAAGAATTAAAAAATCTGCCACCTTTTGCTTTAAAATAAATGACTAATGTTTCGGTTTGTGAAAAAGCATGTTGTAATTAGCTAGTACTATGTAGTAAAATGATTTTTTAAAGAAGTTCCAAAAGCTACCTTTTTTAAATCAACTAAAATATGTAGATAATAGGTTGTTTTGATTGCCTATAATATTTAGTCTTCAGCAGCTGCAAAAAGATCCTCTGTGATTTAAAATACCTAGAATTTCAGCTAACAACATGGAGTTTCTTTGGAAGAAGGAAAACATTTTAAAATAGCAATTACCACCATAATTGCAAATAGCTGAAAGTTTTTGAATTTTAGATGGTCTGATTCTAGGCTTGATTTGCAACATCATTTTTGATTGCATTCCTCTGTGAATCTTCTTGTTGACATTCAGGTTTTTGTTGTGTTTCTTTTTTTTATTGTCAGCATTGCTAGAAGCTGTCATCTGAAAACTGGGGAAATAATAGGTCAAAAGAATCAGGAAGGGTGAATGTAAGGATTAAGAATTTAAGCTGTTTGCGAGGCATTCACATGGACAACCCATCTTCTTTTAAAATGCCTGCAGAATAGATTTCAGAGAGTTCTTCTGAGCAAATTTAATAATGAAGTTACCATACAATATTTTGTATGGTATAATTTTAGTTGGAATGAATTTACACCAAACATATTAATATTTCCCCCAATAGATTCCTTACTGCTAGTCTTTATTTTATTTCTCTTCAGCAGTTAAATCACAAAACCAACCAGATCATCAGCTCAGGCTTCCTCCCATCTCCTCCTAATCCAAATGAACACAGTTGCTCCTCAAGTTGAAGGGACTATTCATAATCCTAAAAATATGTTATATATCCATATATAACTCTTCTTAGATCAGTTTCAGAAAATCACAGAATCACAGAATGGTTGAGGTTGGAAAGGACCTCTGGAGATCATCTAGTCCAACCTCCCTGCTCAAGTAGGGTCACGTACAACACGTTGCCCAGGATTGTGTCCAGATGGCTTTTGAATATCTCCAAGGAAGGAGACTCCACAATCTCTCTCTGGGCAACCTGTTCCACTGATCAGTAACCCTCACAGTCTGGAAGTTTTTCCTCATGTTCAGACTTCATTTCAGTTTGTGCCCATCGCCTCTTGTCCTATATCACTGGGCACCAATCTAATTACTTGGCACCATCAACTGCACCAGTGAAAACTATAGTAATTGCAATTAGCGGGAGCAGGACTATGAAAGGTTTTATACCATTTTGAAATGGCTTCTGTATCACTAGTGGTATACAGTTTGGGAAGCCCTTTCTTACTTTATGCATCTGTACTTCTCAATGAGGGTGACTTGATGGAGTCCACTATGATACATCACTACATGTAGAAAATTCTTTATCTGTGGTAGTCACCTTAAATTGCTGCTTAATACTGATTTATACAGTCAAAAAAAGTCATTGAGAAAGTATAGCTGAAACATGAGTGACTAGTTAAATCATTAACTTCCAGCCATGACTTCCACCAATGAGATAATGATGGACAACACAGATATGAATCAGTTATTACACATAATGAGTAAAAATTCATTATATAAAAATAAATATAAAAATTTAACAAGACTACAACTATTCATATATTCATACTATTTGTATATTCAGTTTTCATAATACTGATTACAAAATCATATCCATATCCATATATATTTTATACCTAGGTACTTAAATAAATATGTTAATCACCATGAAGAGACTGAGGAAAATCACAGAATGACTAAGGACATTTCAGAAATGAAGATGAAAGTGTTTGAGCTGCACAGTCTGATGAGTCATCTTTTATGACTGGCAAGATTCTAAAAAATTTCCTTTCACTCTCCTTTTTAAATTCTACTTTTACAAGCACATTCACATTTGTATATATTTGTCCTTCAGATATTGCAGGTTTGTCTGATGGAACAAGGAAGAAATGGCATCTTCCAGAAAGTAAAGGTTCAATGTGGAGTTATTAATTATTTTCCTTCTTCCTTTCGTAAAATTTCACATTAGTGTAATTCAAAAGATGATTTTTTTTAATTGCCTTGCCTTCAGTTTTCTAGGCTCTATCTGATGGATTGAAAATCAGTTCTTTGTTTACTCTTAGTTACAATGACAGGAACTTAGAATTTTTTAATTATGCATTTGTAAATTTGAATAAGTAGTTCTGCTCTCAGTTACATTCTGTAACTGCATTTAGTATTTGTCCAAAAACCATAACTAAGAAAAAACAAAAAGAGGGAGACTATCCCACCTGTTTCAAAAGTAAGACCATTATGAGCTGGATACGGTAATTATTATCTTTGGGGTTATGAAATGTATTGAGCATATGGTGATTTACATTTACTTAATTACATGTAGACTTAATTAATTGGTAGGTTTACCTGTATGTTTACTAACATTTGCTGTCCTTTAGAAAAGTGTGCTAAATGTTAGTATTAGAGCACAACAGAAATAGATTCTTTGATAGGAAAAGACATATTACAAAATCCTACTAATATATGCTTCTTACTACTACATACATTTCTAAAAATTCAAAGGAGCACTTTAAGACAGCAAAATAGTTTACCAGCTGGTGGTGGATGTTTATGGAAGGACTTTCAAGGATCAGGTGTTTCCTAAACTCTTTCTCTTAAATGTCTGAAAATAGGTATGTTAAAATTGGACTAGTGTCAAATGCCCCCAATATAAGCTCTTACTGCAGTGTGCTGCCCCCTCACTAATTTATTTTGGCAGAAATTAAACATCATTCACCAAAAGTTAAAAAAAATTAAATATACCTAAACTCAAAGCAGTTATAAAAAAGACAAACTCTCCTACATAAAGACCTTACATGTTAACTACTTAATGAAATGGGAGTAACAGAGTACGTTTAAGAGTCACTAAACTGGATGATACTATATGTGCTCATGAATAGATCACTACACATCCATTTTTGTACAAGGTGGAAACAATAATGAAATCCTCTTTTTCTCAACAACATTTCCAGTGAATCCCAAATAATATTTTCTTCTGCTTTACTCATTCATAAAAAGCTTAACTTTACCTGAAAGCATGGTGCAGTTGTACACGGTTTGCCTTTTCTACTCTCCTACATCTACACATTTTTCAATTTTTTCCTCTTCTTTGGTTTCAGTAATTTTTAATGTGCCTGTTGTTGTCTATATGAATATACAGAATCGGGTAAAATAGGGTCCAACTGGTAGTGCAAAGTTAGTACTAGATAATAAAAAAAGCAGCAACATTAATAATACAACAAAGCCCTCACTATAAACTGCTAATTCCTGTTTTCCATGAAAAAGCTGCACTGCATCAGCTTTAATATGTGAAAAACACATTCCATCAGTAAAGACTCACCGTGGACAACTATATACAATTAATTCACCAAGCAATTACAAAACTGGGCAATTTTCCAGCTCCCTTACCTGCAGACCAAACTAGTCACACAGTCGTCTTGGTTCTCTTCACCAAGCAGACCTTAATAACAACGCTTCACATGTGCAATAAGGCAACGAAAATTCTTTAATTTTAATAACATCCAATCTGGCTGTCAAATCAAATTATTGTCTCTATGACAAGTAATAAAGACAGCTTGAACACACTGTGAATCAGGAGTAATAATTGATCTCTTGAATATTTTTTCCCATGCTATGAATCTTGTGCTTCAAAGGAGCATATCCCAGCTATACTTCAGAAGGCTCAGGCACAGTCACTTCAAAGCCCAGTGATGGCAATATAGTCATACTATAAGAAAGACCAGTTCATATTAGTTCTCTCAGAATTCCACACCAATATACCTTATTAATGTGATTAAACTACATCCTTTACAATGCAAATATGTAGGTGAATTTGTATTAAGGTTAATAACAGCATGGATGCAGTCTTAGTTTCAAGAGGGTGGACTTTCCTTCAAATAGCCCAAGCAAAAAATGTCCATGTCATCTTCTGACCTCCCCCCCCCCAAGTTCTTCTGTTTTTATTGACAGAAATAGTCAGTCCATTTTAAAATCTTTTATTTGAGATTTCATAGATGTTTGCATATGTATTTTTATATGTTCATTTCAAGAAAGGGAATTTCGTGTCTAAGCTTCTGAAACAGAAGTTAGTCAAGAAGCCTGTGCCATTTTATTGATGTTTTTTTCCAGAAGTTCAGTTTCCTTCCTTTAAATTCTTAAGCAGTTCATGATGTATATTTGTAATTTTCTTCTATAAACTACATCTCTTCCTAGACATGAAGGCTGAAGACACAGAAATTAATATTCTTTATTACTAAGAAGTGTCTCTTCATCATAGAATGAAAGATACATTATTTGTCAAAAGCTAACATTAAAAATAGTTTAAATATGAGTCCTGTAGTGAGGGAAAAGCTTACCAGCAGGTCTGTACATAAAAAATATCCTCCTAGGTGAATCATTTCTTTGCTAGCATTTAGCACAGAATAGTGCAGTTGTTAAACAGTCTTCCTGCATAGCCACTGCTTTCCTTCCCAGACAAAAACGAGTCTGTGGTCCATTTTTTGTAAAATTGTCTTTAGATGAAATATGCTATTATTCAAAAATAGTGCAGAATAAAATGAACCCCAAAAATGCCAAGAAATCAAGAAAAGCTTGTAATGGAAGCAGAATACGGCACAGTATTCAGTATGTGGGGTACAATTCAAATGAGAAAAGATATTTTCTACTCAAATACCAAAACAGACATTCATTCTCATCTCTGTCTCCTCTCACATGCATGGAGGACCATTCATAAGTAAAGCAATCAAGATTGCTCCTATGCTAAAAAAAAGAGTAATTTAAAGGGATAATTTATATCAGCTTAAGCATATGTAGAGAAAATAAAAAGCGAAGAGTCAGATTTACAAACTGAGTGAAGCATCTGAAGTGGGACTTTGATGGAATACTGGTAAGTAAATTCAAGACATTAAAAAAAATACATCTCCCCCCATAAACACATAAGCTTTCAACACTAATATTCTCAAGGTGTCTAGCATTCTGCTTCTACACTTGTCCAGAAATGCACCAGATAAATCAAGACCAAGGAGCTCAATACCTAACTCAGAATTTCAAACTAAGCAGTTTCCTGACACGTCTTCACTAGAGCATATAAGCTCCTTACTGTGCATTGCACAGGGAGCTTTGGCACCTAACTCACTGTGCTTTAGATTCCACTCAAGGTGCATGCACATTAAACTTAGACTATGCAACAGTGAGATTTGCATAATCTAAATTCTTTTATGGATCCATGTCCTCGAAAACTGTTTAGAATGAACTCCTATACATGCATATACAAAGCAAACCTAAAAGCTTTCAACAAAATAGCAAACTTTATTTGGGAAATTTTCTTTAAAATAGTAAACTGTGAGTTATAGTGTTTTCATTTCACCCATTAATGCCAGCTGTTAATTTCTAAATGCGTTTATTGATGTGCTATTATCAATTTATGCTATTTCATAGATAATAAAAATGTTCAGGTATAATGGGAATGGCATATCAAGTATTGTAAAAATTTAAGTATTAATTAAGTACTGTAAAAAAAATACTAAACTATTGCTGACATGATGCCCCAGCACTTACCAACTCAAAAGCCAATATCAACTGGCATACATATGCAAACAAGTTCAAATAGATGTCATATTGCAAATATGGAATTAGTTTACCCTGCAAATACACAGTGTCCTCTGCTGTGATGAAGGGAGACATGCCCAACATATTGAAGTTATGCTGAACAGAGAAAGAGATTTTAGGAAAAGACCTAATTGTTATTAAAGTACAATGCCAAAACATGGTCTCCCCCATCCCAACTCCTATCAATGAAAGCATTATATCCTCGATATAATAACTGTACCCTCAATCTCATATAGAAAAATATGTAAAAGAGTAAAGGAATAACAGCTTCATATACTGATAATTATACTATTTGCTGATGAAGACAATTATCAAAAGTTCAACAACCAGAATTTCCATAACTAGCTTCAGTCGCTTCATAATATACAAGTCTTCTACTTGTCTACAAGTATGTATCACTGCCATACAAACTTCAGCTTTTTATGATGAAGAAAAGTTTGACTTAAACACTAATAAATGCTATGGTTAAGGTAATGTTTTGAAAGATCAACTGATAATGTACATCAACCAAACATCAGTATGAAACATTTTCTGGACATAAGTAGGCAGACAGTAATTTTAGTTTTCAAAACATAAACCTATACAAATCAACAGAAAAAAAAGACTTGATTTATTCAATAAACCTGAAAAATTTAGATACAGATATTCAATAATTTTAGAACACACTAAATGCTTTTATATTGACTTCTCAATTTTTTTAGTACAAATTAACTAATAATTACCAACCAGAAGTTGTTTTAAAGCTAAACCTCCAAAAAACATCACCTGTTAAACTTCAGTTGTCTTATTTCAACAATATAAAAACTTCATTTTTCAAACTGAATTAGGGCTCTACTAACAGTGACCCATACTAATGACAATTCTGATTTGAAAGCATGAATTATTTCTGTTGAAAATCATTTTGATGGAGAATTCTAAATCAAATCCTACCACCAGCTCTTTCAAGGCTGACAGTGAATTTTAATTTTTTAGCTCGATGTGGTAATATCTCTTTCTTCAAAAAGTTAATAACTTTCATATGAAGGGAAAAAAAATACTTAGCCATGAAAAACTACCAGTAATATTTTTCAATTTAAAAAATAGTTTGAAGGTTTGTTCGCATTGCATTATTTCTACATTTTTTTTCAAGTAAGAAAAAATATCTTGAAAAATCAGTATATTTACTACCTCTAGAAATTTTGTCCCTTAATTTGTGCAAACGCTAGACCCTTTTAAAGTATCCAACTCAAATCTTTCATTAACTAATTCATACCTGACTTTTCACTGGTGTTTTTCCTGTTCTCTGAAAGGTTGTTCTTTTGAAGAAAACAACTGAACCTCTGTGGAATTTTCTCATTATTAAATACCTTAAACACTATATATCCTTATATTTCTACAGCATATAAATAACAAGTCAAATAACAAGGAATTTTGACCTTGACAACTAATTAATCTAATGCTTTTATTGGAGCCAAGTTTCTACACAGATGTCCAAGAAGCTGAAGCAGAGAAAATAAAGTTGGAGCGTGATGTATATGAAACAATAGCTACCGTCTTTCTCATCCTGCTTTTTTAGGGTTTGTGTTATTGTTATACATTTCCATGTTTATCCAAATTTGCCAGTTCTTATAGTCAGATCGGATTTGTGGTTTTCCCTCAGCCTCCCCATTGCCCCCATCAATAATCTCCTTCCACCGTTCCCGACAAGTATCTGCTCCTGACTCCCTGGTGACACCAGTGGCAGTCTCGTTGCCTATGTTAGGAAAGGTGTCCGACTGTTCAGGCAGCGCTCACTGCTCAAGCAGCTGTTCCCGTCTCCTCAGGGAAACTGAAGGCCATCAGGTGGAGTATATTGATTCAGCTAATTCATTTTTAGGATGGTAAATGCTTTTAATGGAGAAAGAAAGTGTCATGATGTGTATACTCAGTCTGATTGGGGAATGCCTGCAGGCCCCATTATCAAAAATAGACTGCTTTCAAGGAAAACTTTTCTTTAAATGGTGTGACCCAAATCCACTGTTCAGAAAAAATGTGGCTGACAACCATGTAAGAGCAACGATTTCATTACACTATCACTAGCAGCTCTGTTTCTGTATGAATAGGAAAAGGAGATGCTTGCAGCTTTACAATACAACATAAACTAAGCACAGGAAGATCATGGCAGACTAGACCAATAGCTTTCTTTTAACAAGATAACTGATACACCTGACAAAATATCTATCTGGATTTCAGCAAGGTATTTCACACAGCGCCACATGCAAAAAGATTAGTTAAGCTGGAAAAAATGGAGACTAGCCGTGAAACAGAGAGGTAGATAAGGAACTGACTAAAGAAAAGGCAATAAGTAGTTTTGAAAAGTAAAACATCAAGCTGAAAGGAAGTTGCCAACAAAAAGGCAAATTTTGGCACCAAAAAAAATGTATAAACTGGCAATGAAAAATTTAGGATGGAAACGTAAAGGAGTTTCTAACAGGGGGTCCAAGAAGAGATTTCTATTGCAAAGAGCAAAAATTTTTAAGATGGATTTTGCTAAGTTGATAAAGCTGATACAAGAGACAGTCACTCATAAAGTCCCTGTTGGTCCTGTGTTTGAAAATTTCTTACCCCTTACATTCTTTTATCAAATCCTATACCTTAACCATGCCTTATATCAGGGTATCTTTAACATATTCTACACATACCCCATTCTTTTGTTCAGGAGAATGCACGTTCTCTTTTTTAAGGCACATTTATCTCCTTAATCATCTGATTTGAATTACCCAAACTAACATTCTTATGAGTAATACAGTGAGATGAGTGATAAGGTCCCTCAACCTCAAAAAGTTATTAAAGCCATTTTCAGTGAAACAGTAATCAGTGCATTTTCTTCACTATCTCTTGCTTCACTGATACATCTTTTTTCCTTCTCCTCCCTTCTTTTTCTCGCCTTTCTCAATTCTTCATCATTTCCTTCTGCTTGTTTTTTTCTTAATATTCATTAGCACTTGTTAACACTGTTTTCCTTAGCAAATACAAGGAATGCCAATAGCATTGATTCATTCTTCTGTATACATTGCCTGTCAGATTTACAATTCAGTAAATTATCTTGCTCAAATCATGGATATGAATACTCCAGATCTGGGAGAGACTATAAAAGCTGGACTATACTCCAGCTCTTCTCCTTTGCCCTGAACAACCTAGGGAGAAAAAAAATGCAGTAAAAAATGTAGTGTAACACAAAATTAGGAGGTAAATATTCTGGTATTGCTGTCCTTGCCATTTATACATTCTGGGTTTATCTGAAGTTTGTCATGCCTATTTCTGGACTTACTATATGGGTAAGACATGTATAATCAACCCCTAAACCAGATTTCTTTCCTTTTCTGTGGGCAGCTATTCTGCAGGCAGCTGTTCTGCATGTGAACTAAATATTAAAAAAAACAGACTTACCTTTTAGGTAGATCTGTGATAAGCTTCTCTCTGCTGGAAATCGCTCTCATATACATCATGCACAAGCCTTACAGGCTAAGAGACCAGAACCTAATAAAAAATTCAAAGTCACTGCACGTAATAGGTAATGAAGTGCTGGTTCTAGGCAGCAGCACAGGAACTTCAGGTGTTTGTTTAATATTCACTAAGCATATTCCTAAATAGTCCATGCACATTTTAAAAAATTTCTTTCACATAATGCTGCACTTTTTTAGATCCTATAAAAGACACTTGTTCAATAATATCCACTAAGTAGCTGGGCCTGGGGAAAACGTATCATGTGCGCAAAAGAATTAGAAAGACATTTAGTAGAAAATGACATATCTTTGAATCTGATATTCCAATAAAAGACTGTAAGAACTTAGGCAAAGCAAGTTAATGTTTGCATTACTTATATTTCATTTAGCAAAAAGAATTTGAATCATGAATTTAGACATATTTAAAGCCAAAATTACACAGACAGGAACAAATGAACAAGCTAACATATAATGTCCATATACTTATAAAAAATTTTATAGCATAGTAAGTGAGTTTTTGAATTAGTAAAATAACATACATGAACAAAACAAAACATATGACTTGCTTTTAATAACAAAAATGAGTCTCTACTTCTATTATTTTTACTCTCCTACATTTCTGGAGTCACTGAGTTTTCACAAGTTTTTGTCACCCACCTTTTGCATACTGTCAACTTCTAAAGGAATTAAGTATAGAATATTAAAATATAGAATTAAAATTATATAATAGGAAACCCGTAATATTAAAAATACTGAAATATGTTGAGGATTAACAGCTCTGAAGATCAATAAAATCTTAAAGTACATCTCAAAATTTAAAAAGCCTTTAAATGGTCATTCATTTTTATCAAAACAGACACTCTGCCTTTGGCTTACAAAAAGCAACAGTCCAGGGAGATTTTTATATAAAATAGCTGGCTAACAAAATTATTTTAAAATATTGACAAAATGTATACAGAAATGTAGGCTGAATCTGTCATTAACTCCATGAGAGCGGTCTCTTCCTTCGTAAGAAAGCCTCTAACACCAGTAGGTCTACTTAGGAACCAATGTGAACAAAGTGACAGAATCCAGCCAAAAATATTTTTAGAACAAGTTCTTTCTTCATAATCCATACTAAAATGTACAATATAAACAGACTGAAGGATAATTCTGCTCCCATGATCCAAACTTAGAGAACCAGAAATGACCTGCTCCCCAAAAAGCACACTCAACCATCTTTTATTGTTGCCTTGCCTTCTTCTGTAAGCAACAAATTTAAGGAAATGCACAAATGCACATGCACATGCGTGTGTGTGTAAATCTTGGGGGAGGGGGGGGAAGAAACACAACAGCAGTGGAAGATAAAGAAGGAATTGATTGGACTGAAAAATATTCAGGCAACAGACTACTCTTCAACTCTTGGATTACTTTCCAATGTCCAGCATTGTCTCTCACTCCTTCTCAAGGTAGACTGAAAGAATTGCCTATTTTTCAGGAGAGGCAGAATCTCAAAAGACAGGTAATTGCCATTCTGCTGCAAGAGCATATAACCACAGACTCTGAGAACTCTACATTTAAGTTGAGCAATACTTTCAGTGATGTGGATTTTGAAAAATTATTATGTTCCTCCATCTCACCATGGCATCTTTCTGTGGTGAGATAAACCTGATGTACACACATGTAAGATTTATGCAGAAGAAATGCCATAAGGGGGAAAAACAGAAGAAAAAGAAACATCTCCATCAATAAGCAAACATGGGCCCGGCACAAGAAATATACCCAAACTAGTTCAGATTCAGGTAGAGTGCTATTGTAAGTCTATTTTTGCATGCCCGTTAAAATTCTGTAAGCCTCCATAAATGCAGTTATCATTACCATTGTTGCCTTATCATTCTCAGTGATTGCTCTCTTTCAGTCAAGTACAAAGGCAGGCTGAATATAAATGTTTTGTCATAAAACTGCTATTCAAACAATAAAAAGGGTTATAATAGTACTAAAAAAATCACCCCCAGGGCTGCAGCACAGACTGGCAGTATGCATATTCAGGCTGCGCAAAGCAGTTCTAGTCACACACTTCTACCCATAGGACCCTTCCACTGCATCTGTACTTAATATCAGCATGTTTCCAAAAGTGATCCAGATATTATCAGGTAGTCAGGATACACAGAACATTTTGGAATCTGATTCAATAAGACAAATACAGTTCAATATTACTGTGTATTTGTATTGAATTCAGCAAATATCAACAAATTTAGTGTACACATTTGTCTTTAATATTTTTAAAAAGAAAACTGCTTCAATTATGTTTTCTTCCTTTATCTGAAAATGGTTTTGTTGGTCCCAGTCCTAGCCATGTAGTGCCACCCAGGGGCCAACTGCAACATGGTTCAATACTGCCATCTTGCCAAATAGTCTCAAAAAAGCAATATGCAGTGCTTCTCAAACTGTCTTCGCCACAGACTTGAGTATTCCTGTTGCAATGTCTTAGAGGCTTTGGTATTGTTTTTTGTAGTGTAGAGACCAGAGGTAGGGTCAGGTCAGGCATGGAAAGGTGAAAGAACATGTAACAAGCAAGAGACCACCAAAACAAAACAAACTAATTACTCCCACGGAGTGACAGGATGGCTATCTGATCAAAAAAGAAACAGCCAGAATTTAAAACAAAAGGTTTATCAGGGCCGAAAGCCCACTGCCCTAGGTAAATGTGCTTCCTTGCAACAATAAAGACAAATAAAGTACTAAAAAAGGATAAAGCGGGAGATTACAGACCTAGCTGTGGTTTGATAAATGGCACTCTACTCCACTCTGCTTATTGTGTACTTCATACCTCGCTCTTGAATATGGAAGAGAATTTTATTAAAGATTTAGCCACAGTGGTGGTGGTGACTGGCTCACAGTAATTTTCCTACAAAGTAGTTTAATCTATCACAGGGCAGACAGTGCACCTTCTTACCATGTATCATATCTGTCTATTGAGTAAGTGCTATCCAAATCCAATTTCTTTTCATTTTTGGAACCTGTGATGCATATTCAAGATACATTTTCTTTTTGTCTGTGGCCTAAATTAGGTGCTGTATAAAGTAAAAAAAAAAAAAAAAAAAAAAAGGTAAGTAATAAAAAAGACTGGACTCTGGAGGCTACATTTCTCCGTGGACATTTTCTTTTTCCTTTTTTTTTGTAAAAAAGATTCAGTACAGTACTAATGATGCAAAACAATGGGTATGCATGGTTGTAATTCTGCTCACAACACCGCTCGTGCACAGCTGTAACTCCGAATCCTTGCTCCAGGACTTAGAGGTGACTTGCAAAACCACTGCAGTAAACCCCTATGCCTTAACTTTTTGAAGATTTCAATGCTTGCTTGGTGTATTTAATTAAAATAACAATCAAAATCATTGTCTTTTATTTTACTGAATGATCTAAGTCTGGAAAAATAGTTGGTTTTAGTAATCTAAAATAGAGTCCAAGGATTTAGAAATTACAAAATGAATCTTTTTGCCCAACCATGTCTAAAATATAGTTTCTAATAATTTCTTTATTTTAACTGTAAATGAACTGATACAATTCAACACTTAATTAAATAAACTATTTTTCATGTCTGATAATTTTGCATTTCTGTAAAGTATTTCATCCTAACTCAGGGCTTTAGGTTTCGGGGTTGCAGGACTTTTCCATTTCCTAACTTCTGTATGTCTGGTGACAAGAAAGGGCATGTTTGCAAAACTGAGGGAGAAATTTCAAGAGGTCTAATCCAAAACTGATTGTTACATCTAAAGGGCCCTTTTTTGGAAACTACTATACAGAATATAGCAGCCTGCCCAGCTCTCAGCATGAAGCACATCAAAGCCTCGAATATATGAATATATGCCTAGTTTCACAAGCTTTCCAGAGGCAATTAAAGGTGCTGGATTTGGTCCTTCGTAGTTTTTGTCCTGTGTGTATTGGATGCTGCTTCTCTTCTCTTCATTAAAGCAGCACTTAAGATCAGTGTATGCATTTCAAGGTGATAATCTGAATGTTTAATCTATTAACATATTTGAATTTATGCCTGCTAAATTATGAGTGATTATTGGATGCCTGATTTACTATGTCAAGAGAAAATAAACTTGACATACACAAGCATTTACTTAACTAGTATATTCCAAAAGTGCAATGTTGGAAATGTGAGAGGCTCTTCCTGGAAGAACTAGACAGTATCACCAAATCTATTCCAGTTTTGGTCCCACAGAAGTATCTTTGTCAGGTTATATCAGCAAGGAACTTTTTTGACATATGCAACAGGCTGAAACAGTTACCTCTATCTTGATTTTTGACTTCACATCATGATTTTTTTCTCTTGGACTTTCTATTTCTAACCTCTGTCTCCATATCACCATATTTTTTCTCAGTAGTTCAAGTATCACCACTCCAGTGCCTTTAGACATAGTTCCGTTCAGGTCCGAGTCTTCAAGAACAGCAGGGACTACAAAAACTATGTCCCGCCTACTCAGTGTTGCTTATTTTAATTAGTTTCTCCAGAACATGTGCATGACTAACTAACAATTTCAGTCTATATTTCACCTGAGACCAGACTACTGAAAAAGCAAGTAAGATTAAAATACTCTGACTTTGTTGAGAGTTTACTTACTCCCTAGAAGATGTCCTCAAAGTCTTTTATCAGTCCTCTCCTTCTACAAGGACAAGACTTTCACTCAGAGATGAGAAGAAAGGATTGTCAAATTTTTCATTTTATCGTGGGATCTCTTCCCTCATTCCTTTACAAATCATATTTTTCTTGTCTATTGAACAACATATATTGTTAGCATACATTTTGAATCAAAAAGTCTGCAGCTTAACCTCTTCCTCTTTTACTGTTTCAGTTCTTTCTACAGTGTTAATAACCCAGAATCTCATGATTTTTTTGTTCTGAAGTGAACACTGTATGCACTGCACTGCATATGCAACTGTATGTGCAGTTTCTTCCAAGCTGAGTGTT
The DNA here is from genome assembly GCF_036370855.1 of Dromaius novaehollandiae. Lineage (NCBI taxonomy): Eukaryota > Metazoa > Chordata > Aves > Casuariiformes > Dromaiidae > Dromaius > Dromaius novaehollandiae. The sequence goes on along the minus strand of NC_088100.1, from coordinate 44,739,757 downwards.
TAGTCACCTTTGACTGCAATGTCCACTACTGCTCCTTTGAAGGGTATTATTCTCTGAAGTAGTAGCACTCATCTAGTAATGTCCTGTGAGATGTGCAGATGTTTCCAAAACCATGTAGTTCAATTCTTGCAATTTTTCCTCAAATAGCAGGCTTCTTCTAGACTTTTTATGTTTACTACAGTTATGTTTGTGGTGCTTCTTTTGGTTTCCTAATGCCTTTTTGCCTAATGTCTTTTTTGCAGTACTGCAGATTCTGTATCGTATCCAAAGCATCAGGACACTGTCTTGGGCTTTTTTCTCATCTTACTTAGCAAAGTAAATTACTTTTTGAACTTGGATCGGTCAGAAGCATCCTTCCAAAGCTTTCTGTCCCAGGTCCCAGACCCAGCTGGGTTTCATATGAAGGACTAAAGCTCCCCAAGCTGTAACCCTTAAATCCACCTTTAAGTAACTCTCACATACTTTTAGACCTTCATCATTGTTTTTGTGCTCTGAAAAGCATTTGTTCTGTATTTATATAGAATGCAATACTCTTCAAATTTCTGTAATACAGTTAGTTTTATCTGATCCAACTGAAAACTACTGAAAACATCAAATGAGTCTCATCCTATTATTGAAAGAAATAACACTCAGTTATTCACTGAAGTGCTTTTTCTTCAGGAATCATTCTATAGTTTGACAGAGGCATGTGACAGATACTAATAACAGTATTTGAGTTCTGGTTGATCTCCACTAAATAGTATCAGGTACTACACATTGTACCAACTGAGTACAATTGGCCATAGGCTTTCACTGCTACAGTTTCCCACAGATGGGATCAAAAGCTTATAGATGAAAGCAAAGCCATGATAACCAAGACCTTACGCAGTCAGTGTTAGTAGGGATATTGCATAGATAGTAGGCAACAATGTAAGCAAAAGTAAGCAGAACTAAAGGTAAAGCACTAAGTGAAATAACATAGCACCAATAAAGAAGGCTGCTCAGCTCCTGTGTTAGAAGGAGAAACCTGACTGAGGTATGATAGAAAGTCTTCACTTTCACATTAAATAGCCTGGCCTGTGTCATTAAAAATATGGAAGGGGAAACTGAGGAGAAAATGACTCCAGGATCATCTCAGATGTATCCAAAATTTTTAAAAATCTGTCACTTAGGATCTGAGAAAGATGCCACCTTACATGAAAGACATATACCAGCTTGGATATCTCCCAAAATAGCTTGCTGTAGGAACAGAATTGTAGGAATGTTTCAAGTCTGAAACACTGATACAAAGCACTGAGGGAAAAAAAATGTTGAAAGATACCTGTTAGAATTAGATATGATTTATACTTGTACAATTGGCCCTCATATTCATAATTCTATATTCATAAAGACTAGAGATGATATCTGATCAGAAAGAAAAAATAGTCTAAACAGAAAAATTAAAAATCAATAATATAATGGAGAAAAGCCTTACAGTGACTTGGGACTTAACTTGTGAACTGAATGAAAAACTGATTTGACTACATTGGTAATAAGAGGAACCTTTATATTTAGTCAGAAGCACAAGATGTAATATGGACCAACTCTGTCATCAAATACTTTCTTTGATGAATTATAGAATGAATGTCTTCCTTAAGACAAATTAAAACTATACTTTTCTTTTAATTTCATATAGAGATTGGTCTTCTTCTGCAGATATCTGGATAACCTTTTGATTTTTATTTGCAATGGCAACTGAGCAGTCAAGCACCTATTGCACACACGCACCTGGCTGTTTACACCTGCACCAGTCTAATAAAAAACCTTTGTTTTAACCAGATTTGTGGACTAATTCCTAAGGCCAGGTCACTGTATGATAAAAGCAGGAAGCGCTGTCCTAGAATATTACTTAAGGCTAACTGCCACATTTTAGCAGGTAGCTAATAATTCTAAGACTCTATTTCTGCATCCTTTGGGATAAGAAAAAGCACAAAAAACACCTACTACTCATCTAATTGAACAATTAAAGATTTTGAAACTTACGTTCCCCTGTGGAGTTTTTCATCCTAGAGTATTTAGAACCTCTCTTTCCTCTCCATATTAAATGACAATATGAGCTTTGGTTGTAACTCTCAGTTACAACAATACACACTCGTCTCATTTTCAATAGCTTTCATTGGTTTTTATGAAGAAATTACATTACTTCTCACCTTACCAAGAACAATATGAACTAGCATAAGAAACTATATAGCAGCAAGAGTTTAAAAGAGGGTAAGACTTAAGATGAAGGAATCTCAACATTACATATCAGTGATCAAAGATGATGTATAATTTTTATTTCAATTATATTTAAAAGCCACTATTAAAACATTAAAGATCTATTAAACACTAATTAAAAATTCAGATTTAACTTTATAAAGTCTAAATGGCCTGAAATATGAAAATAGAGATACCATTTCAAAATAAACCTCTTACTCATGGCATACATCAAAAATATGATCATGTGAAATGTGTATTACAACTTCAAATAAGATTAAACTGATTTGACTATTTCACAGAGTATTTACAGGTAATAGACCAAACCCTTTAATTTTCATAAATCCAAGAGGCTCCCTTGAAATCTATGCAGCAACACATAGGTTCTTTACATCAACTCTATCTGAGAAACTGGCCCAGAAATTTTTCTTTTCAAAGTAAATAATTATCTTTTTTAATCATCTTGATTAATATGAAATTCTTGAAAATGTTTTTTACAATATACATCTGTACTAATCTCGGTACATAGAGCAAATGTCTCAAAATGATCAAAAACATTTTGGTAGAAGGATCAAAATATATGCCAAATATGGCTGGATCCAACCTGCCTCACACTGTCCTTTCCCTTCTCAACTGCTTATATCAAGATCTATATCTTGTCAAGTCTATAGCAAGCATGCACTTCTTTAGTATCCCTTCAGGGTCCTGTTGTCAGTCTGGACCAGAAACACGCAGTAAGCCAAGCACGATGTTCAGAGTGCAACAGCTAAGCAGAGGATGCTGCCTTTAGGTGAGCTGGGTCCACACTGCATTCCAACACAAATACCTTAAACTTTCAATGATGTTTGGAAAGTTCAGTAATCAAAGGCTCAAAGTAATTAAAATAATAAAAAACAGTCATAAAACATCAGCCATTACATTAAGCTGATACTCAGTACATACAATACACATTTGATCCTTATCACTTTGTGTTATGACACAGAAGTTGGATTCTTCACCATTTTATTAAGTGAAAGTTAGGAAGAATTTTTAAAAAACAAATATGCTGACATTGCCTAGACTCTTCAAATATATTTTGAAAATTTTTCACATGTACTCTTCCCCTACAAAGGAAACATCACTCAGTTACATAGCAAGTTGGTTCAACCACAATGGCTATACATTCAGTAAACAGACACATGCAAAGAAACTCCTTCTTGTTGAAAAACCTAACAAAAACTAGGAGAATTCACAGATGAAGGACGGTTCTTCTCTCCTTCTAAATATGTATTCATACATATTTACTTCTGCCTATTTATTCAATATCAGCTATATCTAGAAACAGCACGGTTTTATTAGTATCTGTCACAACACTGGCATTTATATAGACACTTATATAGAAATGGCTTGAAGAGTATGTTCCAGATACAGCCGTCCCAAACCCTAGGAAAGGCCAGATACAGGCTCTGCAACACAGAACATCTTTGCATCTTATGAATGATGGTTTATTGTTAGAAAATTTTCCTTTTATTTTTTTGGTGTCATCTATCTAGAACTTTTTCATATAACCCATGGCTAACAATGCATTTTTCCAGGTTAAATTATAGAAGATATAATAATATCCAGAAAGTAAGAAAAAAATGGATTACTGAATTATATTATTGCTCAATATAAATATTTGCCCAGAAGTGTTTCTCTAATCAATATTTAAAGTGAGTCAAGAAAGTTTAATAGCTAAATCTTGCTCTCATTACATGTCATCATCCTTTATCTGATCTCTTCTGAAGCTATAGACCCCTCAGAGGTTGGAAGAAAGCAAACAATTAATTTCACAAAATTTTCATGAGAAAAAACTTCTCACTCCAAAAATGATAAGAAAACTGGATTAATATTTTCGTGCAGTCAGGATGGCACTAACAAATGCAATAATTTCTTTAATAATGAAACATACTTTGATCCTATTATACATTTCAGAAATAATTATATCCTGTCAAAACACCAAACAAAATGAAAATAAAAATGGTTCACAAGCAAAAATGACTGGTAATCATGAGCAATATATGCATATCTATTTAGGATAAAGACTGTATTTTGAGTATGTATGCATATGTGCATTTGTGCTCATGCACATGCTGTTTTTGTGCCTATAACTGACTCCTGATCTGGTACTGCCTGGCATTCCTGCTAACATGTCATTGTGACTGCCCATGCTGAAATCAATTGGCCAAGTTAAATCAGTACTTGTACTATAACTTGCAGTATATCAATGCATAAAAGGTATTACTGTTTTCTTTCAGCTATAAGGATATCTTCTATTCTGTGAAAAGCATGAACAAACCTTCCCATATGAACATGATGGAACCTTTTAAGGCATGAGTCACTGATGAGAATGAGCACGGAAGAACTAGATGACAGACACATAAAGTATTAAGTCATTTATTATTTATAGCACAGTACGCTCTTACAATGCCAGCTCTGAACCGGGTTCCCAAAGTACTAGGCCCTGCCTTAGGCATAGGCCCAAATAAAGCTCTCTGCCCCAAACTGCTTATTATGAGAGTACAAGACTAATTACAGAGGGAAAGACTGGAAAGCTAAGCAAGCAATACTACCAATGCAATAGTCAGTAATCTCTAAATACTAGCTACGTATTTATTACACCAGGCTTAACTAGAAGTTATACTATAAATGTGAAATTTTTAGAGTCAAATTCTGAAAGTTGCCTAGGGGAATCAATGTCAAATTTCCATAGGAACTCTGCATCCAAATCAAGTCATCTAAGTAACTTTTAAATAACTGAATTTCTAGATAAAACAGAAATATTTTTGAACCCTTGTAAATGCACAGATTGTGATTCATTTTACACACTAGTAGATGAATTGATTAGATTTCTTTTGGAAATTCAATGCAAAAAGATTATCTGAGTTATATCCCCAAAGATATAAAGTTTAAATATGTCTTTTCAAAATGTTTTAATACTTTAAAGATCTAGTTAATGTGGCATTTTCCATGTAAAGCTTGATTGTTGTGGTGAATTATCAAAGATGACACAGACTTCTCAGATCAGTAAAAATCAAATGAACATTCAGAGTCTCAAGGGCCTTTTGTTGTGCAACTGGGAAAAATACATTGGGGTACAGGTACAGTTGCTCTGCTTTGTCTGCTATCACATTTGTGCCGTGGATAATTACAAGAGTAGTAATAAGATAGCACAAAGATGAGACAATCTAGAGTCAGGATAATAAAGCAATTATAACAAAAGTGACCTAAACCAAAACTAAATGCAACAAAAACCACTACAGATCATCAATACAGAGAATTTTATTCATGTGCTCTGCTCTTAGCATTGATAAATTACAGCAAGTGTGGTTTAGGAAAGAAAATCTTTCAAGAATCTTGAAGTAAATTATTCCATGGTAGGGAGATGATATAAGACATAATAGTGAGACCACTAGACTGGAAACCTGGAAAGACTGCTACTGAGTACTACTTATTTTCACTGTATGTTAAAAGAAGTATCACCTTGCCCTTCTTAGTGAATGTAATAGTTTTTACCCATGCCTTAGTATAATGATGTACAAATTCATCCCTACTTATGACATGCTTTTGGATGCTCGCATAAAATGGGCTTTGAAAACCTGGATTCAATATGCTGCTTGGCTCCTTTATGGCCATATTTAATTTCCCTTTGCCTAAATTCTTCTCTGGCAATGGAGATAATACTTGCTTTCTCATAAAGTTCTTCTGCACATCATTACACTGAAGGTTGGGAGAACCAAAGGACCATGAGAATGAGTATTACCAAGGATACAGGTATAATGGTACAGTTCAACAGGCGCTTAATCCTTGTTAAAGTGGGTCCCTGTTCTATTTTGTATTTACATCTACTAGGACTACAGATAAAGGTGGGAAAAATCAATACTGAAATAAAACTATCATGAAACAAGCATTCTGAACCTCTTCAAGCTAAAACCTCTTATCGTTATTTAAATTTGCACATCACAAATATTAGTCATGTTTATGCAGTTACCCAGCTTGGTTTCTGATGATGTTTTTTGACAGACCACAGATGTCAAACATCAACATAAATTCAGCTGTCCAAAACTGGGATGTAAGGCACAAGGACTAAGAGATTACATTGGAGTACTATTTTTGCAGTGTACTAACAAATTTTCCCTCTACTTTTTGTAGCACAGTGCAATTACTACATCCCACTACCCTTAACAAAACCTGGGAGAGATAAGTGCTGTATAATATACAAATGCACTAACAAGCTAATGCCAAGAACAAAAGGGAAGGGGGGGAGAGATGTAAACTTGGATTTTTAGCAATCCTAGCTGTTAAATTTGGCTAAACTTCCAGAATCTAACTCAGCGCAGAGTAACCCCCAACAGTGAGAGAGACGTGGGACAAGCCACAAAGAAACTACAAGTAGCAGAGGGGCCAAAAGGTGTCCCTTTGGCCTCAAATTATTAAATAGCAACTAGCAAAGCTGTACCACAGAATCACTGCTTTAGCATTCCTCCTCCAGAGGTTGCTGCTAGTCTGCCTCATTATCATCTGGATGGAAAACAACACTCTTTCCTGGGAGTTCACTGCAACAGTCTTATTGATTAAGTTCCCACAGTGTTAAATCATTCTGTAGCTTTCACTCCATTCTGCCCACCTTCCCACCCCTGAATAATAAAAGCTTCAGTGGATTTATGGGGGTGGTGCAGTAGATGAGGAGGATTTGATAAACACCATAGCATAATACAGTTTCCATTCATGCAATGCCCTTAGCTTCAGAACATTGCACATGCCAAGATAGCATTTAAAAAAGCCAAATTAAACTAATCTGACTTTGTTCTTGCATATATACTGCTTCTGTTACCCTTAGGAAACTCTGCCAAACACATCCAATTGTGTCCTTTCCTGGCTGTACTGAATTTGAAATAATGGAAAAAAACACTAGTAAGGCAATGATAGGTCCCCTTTCATTATCTTTCAGGTTGGAGTTCCCCCAAAACGTCAGAATGAATAACTTGTTATTTTTTTCGAATCTCAGATGTGCAACTACATAACACAAAAAATTAAGAAATGAATGAAAATATAATTTATAGATAAAAATAAAGCTGAATTTTCTCTCACTGAGAAAGAACCTACACAGAATCACGAATCCTTATGTTAGCGAAACAACAAAGACCCTAGTGCAAGCTTAGGATGATTATAGGTTTGGCCATTTCTTTGCGGAACTGGGGGTAAAAAAAGAAATAGAGTCTCTTGTGTTAAGTTGCACAGAGAATAGCCAGGAGAAAAGCAAGCATTACAAGATCATTTCATAAACATATTGAGGTTCTCTTACCCTCAGCCAATCCTATGAGCAGAAGAGTTGCTTCTGACAAATGAGGGATTTCCCACATTAACAATTTCAGGATCAAAAAGAAAAGATCACCCTCCAAATACTTCTAAAAGTTAAACTGTTTGTGCTGTTTGGGTAAGGATAGAACAGGAGAAAAAATAAAAGGAAAAATGTCTCATTTGCAGATGAACAATCCTTGAAATAGTCATTGATCTGTTTCTAATAAAAACATTGTTCATTTTAATTAAAAAATATTATTTTAAGCAGAATATTTTTAAACTTACTCTTTCCCAGAAGGAAGAGGCCATGGTGGCTAGCATTAAAAAAGTACATCAGTTGTATCTGAGCATCTTTCAGTGGAACATGAGGGTGTGACTAATCTTTGTTACAAGTGGTCTTTCTTCTTTCTTATTCTCTTCTCAAGAATGATGTATAGCATTGCCTCTGTTCCATGGTTATTTGCTTTGTTTAAGTGTATATGCTTTGTAGATAATCATAAAGAAGTATGCTTTGCACTTGAAGCAAAAAAGTGAGAATAATGTAAATACTTAAGGGGTTTTATCCAATACTCTCAGATTGGATATAAAATGGGTCCACAGATAAGTTTAAGTAATTAAGCAGTTCTATTTTGTGTATGGAGTTTATCAATCATAGATGTATTGCCAAGATAGTATTCATAATGGTCATCACAGTTTAAACAGAAAAGATATTGGAATCCTTCTAATGTTTGTTAAAGAGACATATAGAAAAGAGAAACTTATGTTCATCTCTGAAAGAAAGGCTCTGCGCTATAGAATCAAAACAGACTGCAAAGAAGGTAAAACAAACCAAGGTAGTATCCCTCTGGCCCAAACATCAACATGGTGGTTGATCCAAAATCAAGACCAAACTTTGCTCATACGTGAAAGAGACAACAAGCAGGGGCTTAAAAGTTTCCTCAGAGGACCCAAGCAATGGAAAATGCACCAGATCCAAGTGGATCCTGAGCTATCCTAAGAGGAAGTGACAAAGAAGTCATAGGAAGGATGTTCTGAAAATGTAAAATTAATTATGATTATCCAGAAAAAAGCTGAAATTGACTGAAACCACCACTTAAGAAAAGACCAAGATAAGTGTATATTAGAAAGTGTCTGAGAGGAAAAGGAAATTGGATCAGCTTTTTGGCCAAGTCACACATTTCAGTTGATATGGATATTCAGTTGAAAACTAAGTATTTCTCTTCCATTTGTACAAAAACCCCAATAATATCTGTTACTTAATACCTAAAGTGCCAAATATGGTACTTCAAGATCTTACCAGAGAATTTTTGTTCTGTATGGAGCTATCTTCTGAACTAAGACATTGAGATTTTATTAACTCAAACTCAAAATGAACCATTTTGAATTCAAATATGAATTTGTGAGAGCAAGATATGGGAGGGGCAGAGTTCAAGGTTTTTGCTAAAGCTCTTTTTTATTTTACTGGTAATTCACATAACAGCTTTTATTTTGACCATAGCTGCACGTCCTATGATTCTAGTACCTTACTGTCAGCAGCAAGTAGACTGAGTACCTCTAGACATTCACCATGGATGGCATCCTTTCTTTTTTTTACAGCCATTTCTAAACAAGCTGAGATGTTGCCACAAATGCACCTCTTAGGCATGTTCAACTAAGGAATGCCTGTGCCTGCTGTTTCCATGGTGGACTCTGCTTTATAGTGCTAGGTGTGTCACCACAAGAAGCCAGCAGGAACTGAGCCTGCAGTGAGGTCAGTGGTCTTCCTGCAGTCATAGAGATATTTTTGCTTTCTCTGTTTCTTTCTGACTGGTTGTGCCATTAATTCATTATTGAGAGGAAACACATTTCCAGAAAAAAAGAAAGAAAAATTGCTGATACTCTAAGATACTATGCACCCATACTTTGATTCAACAGATGAAGGAAGGACAGTACTGCAGGAAAGAAACTAAACAACTACACTGAAATAAACTCAATTTTAAAAAAGGAAATCTGAGATTACCAGTATCTTCTAAACACAAGAAAGCCTGCAGGAGGAACATATGTGTTATTCTTAATATCCAGCTCATTCCCAGTACAAATAATTACACCTAGCTACCTAATTATATCGACAGTTTTACTTGGATGATTTAAATTTTATTCCTTTTCTTTCTCCCCAGCATTTCTTGTGTTGTGGCCACTTAATTATTTGCTGTACTTTATCTAAGAGATATGGATTTACATTTTGTATGCTTCTTCATATTGTTTGTGAGAAGCATATTTTGCTACCCTTACTTACACAGAAAGTACTAACTCTTTCCATGAAAGTTCCCATTGATTTTAACAGGAATGCTCACAAAGTAAATTATTAAATAGCATTAGTGAAAGCTATCATTCTATGCATTTACACTGAAAACAGATATGGGGTATGCGCTGCACTTCTTAGTACTAAATATATATATGCCTCCCTTTGGCACTTACAAAAATTAGTTAAAATTTATCCATTGGAAATAATTTGAGTATTTTGAAAGTCACTTCTTCTTTGTTACCAAAGCATATCTGCACTCATCAGCAATTTACAAGTTCTTCTTTATTTATTTCATGAAGCAATGAGACTGGGAAGACAGTTTTTGATGATACATTTTTAAAAGTGACGAAAGATCTTCTCAACGAGTATGGTTTTTTCCACTTCAGAAAGTACTCTAAAAGAGGCAGAATTTCTGGATCGGAAACTATGCTTCAGTACATATTTATCTTGGGAATTATAATTGAGTTCAGCAGAAAGTTCTATAGCTGTAGCTGCAGGTTTAAGCTGAACATAATTACAAATTTTAGTAAAAGACAGAATTTACCAGGGGACCATCCAATAATTAAGATGTGAAAAAGGCCATAATGAAAAAATAAACAGTTTCTATGATTCTCTTCTAGAAATAAACATGAAACATAAATGTTTCTATTACTCTATACTGTTGAACATAATTTTAGTATGTTTGATCATTACACCTTCTTAAATAACATTCTCCTAGTTCTCAAATAAATACAACAGTAAATGTAAAAATATATTTTCAAAAAACAAGCATGGGCTGACACTCATCCCATGTCATTTTATCCGTCCAAAAACTAAATGTTCAGTCTAAGCCAAGTTGCCAAGACCTCCCCAGCAGTAAGTGGAAAGTTAGTTTCTGAAGAGTCCATTCTAGAGTTTGCATACTATCTATGAAATACGATTATCATCTGTTTTCTGACTTATTTTCTCCCTCTCTCTTTCTCTTCTACTGGAAGAATTATACGTGCAAAGATTAGTTAATCTTGACAGGGTGTTTGCTTTGTTTAAATGTATATTTTGATATGCTTTTCCATTGGAATCAGTGAGACAGATTGCCCCTGAAATGCCACTCTTTTCCTCTCCACTAAGCAAGTAACACCTTGTCCACATGGCTTAGGTAAATGCTTAATTTTGTGTAACTAAAATGTAGTAAATCTGATTCACTGACTGTTTTCAAAAAGCAGTAGTTTCTATTAAATTATCAATAAGTGGTTCTGGTTTTAGCAGATGCAACAAAGTTAGTTGTTGGCCAAATGCCAACAGGGATCTTGATAACGATACACATTTTTTGGAAGCTAAGTTATCAGAACACAGAGAGATCAGTAGGATGATAAACAATGAGGAGAACATGCAACTGTTGCAGAGGACCACCTAGCTGATTGGTCATAGCCCAGGAAAACGTGCTTTCATACAGTCAAATGCAAAGAAATGGGTATGTGGAAACAAAAAACAATTTTTTTTCTTTGAAAAGCAGTATTACAGGAAATTACAAATAACCATCTCAATATAATTTCTTCATGCAATATTGTGGCCCTAATGGTTAATGAAATTCTCATATATTACAAAACAGAAGCAGGGAACAGTCTTTCCTTATACTAATTTTCGTGAGCCCACTACCATAGTACTGGATCCATTTCCCTTATTCACACTGCAGAAAGCATGTAAAGAGAAAGGTCAGAAAAGAGCTAGGTAAGTGATCCAAAGCTAAAAAAAAAGCCCAAAATATAGGACTTAAGGTGCTCAGTCTGGTTTATCAAAGCAAAGTTCAAGAGTATAGGTATTTACAAATGGAAAAGATATATGAGAGAGGCAACTTAAAATATATTTTATAAAAACTTTAAAGGGCTCTTCTTGAATTCTTCGAGTGTGATCAGGCAGGCCAGAGATGAAAAGTTAAGGAAAAGGAATATTACTGGTGGTATGATTCATGTGCCCTAATGTGGGAATCAAAAAAATAGACTAAGTTTAGGCTCTGTTTATAGTCAATGGAAAGGACCAAGCACCTTCAGAGGGCAATTTATCTCATCCTAAAATAGATGTCTGAAATACACAGAATGTACCTGGATATATCTATTTCTCTTCTCTGACTAAAATAGGAGCAAAGATGACTAGATCAGACTAATATAACTACATTTATGCGTCTGAAGCTAGGTGAGATGTATCCCAGCCTCTTACTTTTAGAGCCAGACTGTCTTTCAGGAGCTGTGGCGTTATCACCAGAAAAGTATTTTGATTTTTCTTGGAGAAAAACTTTATCCCTCTGCATGAGTGCAAGAGTGCATGGAGAAAGGAAGAGGGAATCTTTCAATAGTGTAGGGCAGTAATGTAAAATCCGCCAGATTTTTCATTTCAGCTTTCAATTTGAAATTATAGATCTGACTTTCATTTGCGACTGCTATGACTGTACTGAGATTAGCATTTACCATATCCCTCTCTACAGCTGGTACCAGTGAAAATATTTATGCACACAGTGAGAGGAGAAAAGAATCTGCCAAAACCTGTGGGTGCCACTAAACACATTTCTTTCAAATCTGTGTTTTTGTACAGTGCACAGCACAATGGTGCCCTGATCACAGTTGGAGCTACTAAGCACTACCATAATCCAAATAATAAAATAAAAATAATCATTTCCATGTTGTAGTAATTAAATCTTGAGCAAATTAGGCACTATAAATACAAAAGAATATCAGTTATACTGTCTCACCAGGGTGAGAGAGGTTGGCTTTCTAAGGAAGACGACTCTAACGGAAGTGGCTGTAAATTCTGCATTGAACTTTAAGCTCTCTTTGGACTTTCAATAAATAGATACAGTGCATATGAAAATAAAACCAAGTAAAATAAAAATATGTAGAGCCTACTTAGGCTTGGCCTGTGGATAGTAAACTAGTTAAGACTTTATAATATTACGATGGTAGTAATCATTCTTAAATACTTCATCCACTCAGAGATGGTAGAGAGGTACCAGAGCCAGACAACTAAAAACCGGATGAATTATGAAGCCTGTGCCAGGTCTTTGCAATATAAATTGCAGAACAAACTGTTCTTTCTTACCAACATTTGGCAGAGAATACTTGTCTTTTTTTTAATTGCTTTTGCAACAAACCCTATAAAGGTTTGTGTGATGGTGATGGAATGCTGACCTCACTGAAGAAAGACCAGTTTTTACCTTAGTTAATGAATAATAGTTGCCATTTTCTGTAATTGTCCCCCCCCTTTACTGTCACAAATGGTCTTATGATAATAATCATAGTATATAATCTGACACAAGTGCTCTTAAAGAAATTTCTAGTAAAGGACTGCAGCCTCTGTGGGAGGTAACTGTCGGAATTATCTTAAACCACTACCTGTCTTCCACTACAATAGAAAAGGCCTTTAATAGAAATAATCCTTTTTCAAACGAGCAACTTTTTTCCCTCTGCAATTCACTCATCTTAAAAAGAGCACTATAGCTTTTGTGCATAACTTAATTCATTCTTCAAGACAAGTACAAAATTTGTCACTGACATTTAGCGCCAGCCGTAGGCAATGGATAAAATGAACTAGTTAGCAATTTAACCTGTAAAAAAAAAACAGAGTGGGATGAACAATTTTCTGCCATCAAAGCAAATGGCTAACATTTAACAAGATTTTATTTTTATTTTTCAGCCCATCTCATCCTCAAGAAGGAAGAAGTCAGGCTAACATTTTTTCTGGGTCCTAAATCTTCCCCTCAGCCGATTTCTTTAATGGTTTAAAGTAAATGACTATCCAGAGGATAATTAGGCACTGTGCTGTCGCATCGTGTCAGGTCACAGCTGGATTTAGTCAGCATTAACCTTTGGGGAGAATTGGAATATCAGTATCATTTAAAATTAAAGACGTGTAAGCAGGCATTTCTGGAGATGTTAGAAAAGTAATTGTCTGTAAATTGTTTGACCTTGAGATTTAATTGCATGCACAACACACATTCTAGCAAGAACCCTGGACTGTGTTCATTCTCTTCCACCTCCATACCTCTCACTTTGCAGAACCCACTAAGCTACCTGTGGATTTTTCAGGAAAATATTAAAGATTGTTTTATACTCAGAACAAATGCTTTTAAGCAAGACCTCTAACAAATAAAATTGTTAAATAGCTATAGTATAGACTGTTCTTATTTGAATTCAGCCATTTTATATACAAAGAAATATTTATATATACATACAAAATACTCCTGTTAAAGAGTTATGCTTCATTTTTATTCCCCCTTTTTTTTTTAACTAACAAGTTTGCACATTATGCCTTATTCCCTTTTTCCCTAATGAGACAGCTTATGCTTTCAAAGTCCCTCAAGCTAGGGAAATCTCTCCACTGCTTCCACTGTTAATAATGAAACTTCATAATTATACAAATCCAAGGTGGCCAATCAGCTTCCCAGGCTGAGCCTTCGGGTACCTCATGCATTATTTATGTGGCACTGGGGCCTGTGAACTCACTTGCTTATATTAGAAGCCTAATTAATATTTAATCACACATAGAGGGGGCACACGAAGCTGTGCTAGGCCCCAAAAGAAGTGCAAGTAGAAGTGTACACAGCTGCTTGTTTGTGTGTGTGTGTGGGGGGGGGGGGGGGGGGGGGCGCACATTCAGACACACTGGTTAGAAATACTCATCTCAGATAAGGAAATAGGCAAGTCTTTGAAGATGCTAGCATATATCAAGGAAGTCCTAGATGGTTTTGATCCTGATTGAGAAACACCTTTCTCAGGTGATGCTGAAACCAGCTGAGACTCTCCAGAAGGATTTCAGCAGATGGAAACCAATGCCGTGTTTAGGTTTCTTGGCTCAGAAATTACTTTCTACATTTCCACAGACAGAACCCTAGGGCCAGATTCTCCATTCATACAGATACTAAGTCATCATTTGCAAAGGAGGTGTTTTGCTTTTATGCTAATCCATGACAAAAAATAGCAAAGTCCCCAAATACCCACATTTTTGGGTATATGCCATAACCATCTCTTCCCTGGCTTGGGAGTGGTGGATAATCTCTGCTCTTACCTTATATGGGGAAGAAATATCTTAAAACAACCATATTTGTTATGATGATGATTTAAGTTGTAGAAGAAACTAGTTGTTACTGGATTGTTTTCTAAAAATCTTCCATGTCAGCTGAGGCAGAATTATTTTCTTTCTCACATATCATTGTGCCTTTACCTGAAAAATTCTCATTTGTCTGTTGCTTCTCTTTTCTCTACCTAAACTCTGACAGATCACACTACAGGATGACTCCTTTCTGATGGGGAAGAAAAGAGATCCATATCTAGAAAACCCTCCGAGTACACAAGTCAAAGCAGTGAGAAAATGGCCTGTCTCATTATTATAAATTCCACTTAGCATAATGTAGCTTAAAATTATTAAACAAAATGTTTCATCACATTGATAATACTATTATTTCAACTGACATTTTCAATGAAGCCATTAACTTAATATTTCTGAGTTACTATCCTCTCAGATCATTCCAATCTTTTCCTACCCTTATGCCATCATTTTTAGGCAGTCATTAAAGACCTCATCTGAGCATCATCCTTAGCATATTTTTTCAGTTCTAGTTTCACCAGCATGGTCTCCCCATAAATGGTTAAAGGAGAACAGAAGCAAATAGGACTTGTGGAATTTATTCCAAAATCTGCTATTAATGTATTAATGTGGCTTTGAGGTGATTCATCTTAACCATCTATATGGCTGTGATAAGTAGACCTGGAAGAAGCAAGAAATTTTGATTTGGTGGTCAATCCAAAAATCAGGGGGAAAAAGGACTCCTACAAAACAAAGAATGTTTTTTTAAAAACCGCCCAAGACAAAATGTAAAATTTTTGACTTTTAATATATTTTTTATTTTGTATAATTCCATTAAAATTAAAAATCAAGAAGTATAGTTAGAAATGTTAAGTCTTGTCTTGCTGGAATATTTCATTTTGAAAGCATCACTGTGCAGTATCCACACTTTTTCCAACTTTGTTTTG
Source organism: Dromaius novaehollandiae (assembly GCF_036370855.1). NCBI lineage: Eukaryota > Metazoa > Chordata > Aves > Casuariiformes > Dromaiidae > Dromaius > Dromaius novaehollandiae. Next base: position 44,723,941 of record NC_088100.1, on the reverse strand, counting down.
GTTGAAACTATCCTCTGAACATAAATGAAATTTGTAAATAGTTTTAGTTACTGCAAATATCCACTTGGGTAAAATTTGCTGAAATCATGCCTCCCAGCTCTAGTGATATTGATCCAGCTCCAGAAGGCTTTGTGAAACTTAAAATTTATATGGAACTTTCACAGTCTTGAATGAAGTATACTACACAGATTAAAAGAATTATAATTGTTAAAGTGAAGTATTAAAATTCATTGCAATGACTGTCCAAGAAAAGTAGTCCTCCTCTCCCCCTCTAGTGTCACTTCTTCCTCCCTAGTGAATACTAGGGATAAATTGAGATTCCAAAGCTTAAATTTGTCATTACATCAATTTTTAAAGTAAAACGTCCTATCAACACACCCTAAAAACTCAGTTCTGATCTCAGTTGTGTAAAATATTGACACTACATTCTTGTAAAATAATAGGAAACCGTATGACTTCACATGTTTGACATCAGTTTTCTTAAAATCAGGTAGATATTTCGTAAACAATGAACTGCCTCTAGGTGCATCACTTTTACTTAGTGCAGAGGACCTTCCATAGTAAATTGATAGAAACAAAAGAGTTGGCCCAATGTATACTCCATATCATTCCATGTCTGTAATATATGCATACATGATATATTGACACCAGTTTGCTGAACAACTTTGGCAGTCACTGTAAAAATAGACATGCATATACAAACTTAGTAATATGTTTCAAATGAAACCAAATTCCAATTTATCTTGATTTTTTTTCTCCTTTCAGGAATAAAAATAGTAAGGGATTAAATATATGCCAGAAAACCTGTACCAAGCATCTGGCAAATTTATGGGTTCTTGCATCCATTTTCCAGTGCTACAGTCCCAGAGGTGCATGAAATGAGAAGAAACATTTGTTGTAGTTCCAGGGAGAGTTTGCAATTTCATAATTCTTATTTAAGATACTTTCATTTAAAAAAAAAAAAGACTTGCAACTGTATTTATGCAATTTCCTTACAATGACAGGTATCCAGAATTTGAAATGACACTTTGTATGTTTAATAGGGAACAATCTGTCATTAACAGGGAGAAGAACTAGATGAATCACAGTGATTTTCTACTTTATCCACCTTTCTAATTAAACTGTAGTTACAATACTAACAACAGATTAGGTATGTATAAGCATAGACAGAGCACTGAACATTATTATTCCTCAGCTGCAGAGGTAAAATGATCTGCTTTCAAAAATCATCAAAAAGTGGGCTGTTTTTGCAGTACTGTGCAAAAAATATTTTAAATATTTTTCCATGTTGTGCTTGTTTGCTAAATGCACCATTATGCCAACTTCAGTGCTTAAACTCCATTTATGTAAGACTTGTCTACTCACAAGACAATAGAGAAAAAAAGATTTAAAAAAATCATCTAACATTACTAGCTTCCATATTCCACCTCAGTTCCAATATAGGATTGTTCTATTAAGTGTATTCTCTAATGGTCTGGTCAGCCTAGCATTAAATTATTCAAATAAAGATGAGGGACCTGATTCTCATCTGGTATGTATCAGTATAGTTTCATTGATTTAAATAGTGCTATACCAATTTACATCTCCTGTGAATCATGCCCATTATTTCCTACTGGAATGATTGAATGATTAGTTTCCTAGTATATTAGCATAAATTGGTAATAACTAATGAGCGCTCATACTTCTCTGCCTTTTCATAAAGCCCTTTCCAAGCATATGAACATTTACCTGGTAGAGGGGTGAATACATATGCTGTTGTCACATGCATCTGAACAGTATTGTTACATAGCACAGCCAAAAACATGGAAAAGATGTACAGTTCTTGTAAATTTACAACTCACAGCACTCAGAAATGCAAGAGAATTTGTAGCTGAGATTTAAACAACAGATGCTACTATTTCACCAGTACAAAAAAATAACACTGCAATCTTCAATAAATGGCCTCAAAGGACATTAATTTTATGCTATAGAAAGACAAATTTGCTTTTCTTTGAAAGAAAACATGAATCCAGAAGCAATTAGTTTTAATAAAAATGAAATGAATTAGCAACACTGTCATATTAAAGAAAAGAATCAGTTGTACCACATATGTAAACAAATGAAAAACAGTGAAAGCTTTCACTATAGTTTGTCTTGTTAAATATCTTGATACAACTTTTAAATCCTCAAATATTTACCAGCTGTGTTAGCAAAGTGTAAAACCAGACTTAGTACCATCTAAAGCGTGTTCTTCCCCACAGATTTAGGAAAATATAGCTATTACTACTTTTAGACTTCCGTGTCAAGGAGGCATTTTTCCTCTCTATGCCAGAAGAAGAACACTTCCTGAACACTTCAACAGCTTCACAGGAAGGCAGAGAGGAAAAGGAAGAGAAACATAAGTAACGATCTGTTGTCAGGGATTCCAGAAACCCACGTCTTTTAAAAAAACAGATTTTCCTACTTGTAGGTACAAGGTAATGGAATTAACTCCCCAATAATCAAAACCCATACATTACTTTTTCTTCTTTTTAAAAGGCTTTGCATATCACTTTGACTCTGTCTTCTGTAACAAGCACATACCACACAGTGAGAAAATTAATTTTAAAATAATAATTTAAACTTAGGGGTTTTTTTTTCAGAGAAAGAAAAGCAGTAGAATAGAAAATAAATCACATAGGGACAAATGCTCAGCACAGAACAAACTCTGGAGCAAATATAATACATTAAAGTTGTACTGTAAAACTTGAATGGGAGAGGAAAGAGAAATCATTGTTTGAACTCTTGCCCAGACTGAGGTCCTGTGAGTTAATATATATCCTTGGATAGGATCTATTAAGCCACTGTCCAACCCAGCAAAAGGCATTTCCTTAGTTTCCTTAGATTTTGTGTATTCCACCTTTTAAAGGTACAATAATATTGAAGAGATTTATCATAGGATTATAGTAATACATGCACTTAGAAACATCAAGTTATATCTGCTCTGCATACAGCTTACAACATATCTAAAGAAGTTTAACAAAAAGAACAGACTTTGGAAAACAATTAGAAATGACTACAAAGTCAAAAATTTCTTTGGATTGAAAAGGACACATAAAAGAAAGAGAAGGGAGGAAAGGGGAAGGGAGGAAAGGGGAAGGGAGGAAGGAAAAGGAGAGAAGAGGAAGGGGATGGGGAAGAGGGGAAGACAGAAAGAAAAAGAAAAAACAAAGAAAGGAAAATAAAAAGAAAAGAGAGAAAAAGGAAGAAAATGAAACTAACCTTACTTACAGTCAAAATGTCATTCAGCAATCTTGTTTTCATTTCTAGCATGTACCTTTATTAAATCCATTTTTATTAAAAGTGGGGTTTGCTGCCCAGCTTGACTTTACCTTCTAAAAATATATATATATACAGACACACAATCAATTTTTCACTCCTGATCAGAATAGTTCATTTCAAATCCTCATTTTATTTTTTTTTTTTATCCAAGACCTGTTTGGATTTTCCATATAAAGTTAGCAATATCAAGACCTTGAACTTCACTGCAAGTGCTCCTGAACAGACATTTTGCAACAGCAAGAACGAATTCTGAGATATAACTGCCAAACACCGTGCACCTTTTGTATAGTATTTTTTCAGAGATTTGCTGATGAAAAATAAATATTCACTATAGCTAGGAAATTTTATTGTAAATTTGTAACATACCCATATTCACATACAAGCATAGATAGCTATTAGATGTGTGTAACCATAAACATGCACACACATATACATTATATATGTATATATATACATGTTTTTATGTATACATTCACCTTCTTTTTAATTGCACCTTCAGTTACTTCTAATGCCTTCTTATCCATATCAAGAGGGTGTATTAAGTAGTTTCCCTTCAAATATATCAAAACCTTCAAAACTGATCCAGAATTTAAGGAGACTTTTTTTCAGTGATTAATGCATCAGTAATATAGTTGTTGGTAAATTAAATATCCACCACTTCCCAGGTTTCCTAGTTTCACTTTGAATTTCAAATTCACTGTAATCCAAATCTTTTACTAATCCAAATTTAAAAAAAGAAAAAGCCTTCTTGTGTTTCTTTCATCTGACTTTTTCAAAAATCATTGAAACTTGGTGCTTGGTTAAAAATCTCAACTACGAGAGCTGTTGATTAAAACTGTTGTGCAAGAGCCTTGCTTCTTTTAGTGAATTTAGTATAAACCGATTCAGGTGTAGCATCCCCAGTGTTCCTTTATGTTTTTGTTTCTGCTACAGGAAAGAAATGAACAATAGGATATAGAAATATCACTTTGGAGAATTAGAAGACTAAGACCAAACTGGTGATTTTTCACTGTTTTCCTATGAATGTCTCACATACTTTAAGTACTAATGCCATTTTCTAATTGGGTACATTTGCATAGAAACATTTCCCTCTAAGCTCCCTGGAATGTCAATAAGAGGTTTTCTGTTGACTTCACTGGGGTGAGGATGAGACATTTTACAACCAAAAATAAAGTTGTTCTTGATGACCCACAGCTCATGTGCACACACTCCCTTTTCAAGTTCTACATTTTTACTACCTCCTCCCCTCTGAGACTTGAGAAATGAGAGAGTCTGTATCCTCTGCACAACCTCCGTCTTAAACAGTGAGGAAGGAAACAAGAGAATGAAATTGAAGTGCTCGACACTGTACCCTCTATTTCTGCAGCGTAGCACTACAGAAGAAAGTCCTTTTTGCAGTATAGAGACAAAATACTCAGGTGCATTCTACATTACAATAGTGATAAAAATAAGAATTGAACTGACTAAAATATGACAGTGTGCTGGAATCCTAACATACATCTAATTCTGATGTATGCCTCTGATATCTATATTTTTTAATATCTGTTGTCTTCTCTAATACTGAGTGCAACGGTATCTCCTTAATAGTGATATCTCCTTTGCAAAACCAAAGTGAGTAATTCTCTGCAAAATATTTTGGTTAGGCTAGAACTGTTGAGAATCTCCTACACAGGTCTCTGGGGGTACTTTCACAATGTTTAATGAGTGTTTTAATTACATCTGCTTTATGCCAGTGGTTTTAAGTTTTAGAGAAATTATAACAATACCTTAAGTTTTAAAAAAACTTTTCATATATACTGTTTCTATTTGTAAGCTAGCTTTTACACTATGTGAAATAATATAGTATTCAAATAATGGAGTTTAACGTTTTGGAGATAATATAATAAATATCATTGAAGAGTTACACTTTGAACAAATGTATTCTAGTGTGATACCGAATGGGTAGCCTTTTTCATAGATAGTTACAATTTTCCTACTGTGCCGCCAAGCATCTGGGTATTAATAAGTAACGACATTTAATGAGAGGAAGCACTCCAAAGTAACACAGTTAACTCACTGTCATTATTCACTGCATCATAGTAAAAATGTACACTTATGCCAAAGGGAAGTTATGCTTTTAAACTGCAACTGTAAATTGCAACTAACATACTAAGGCAAGGATGTCACAGTTACACATAATTACCATTTCTACCGGAGCCTGTTTCCTGTGGTGACAGTAGCATATTTAAAAGATACCGTTTTCAGTCTTTGATGTCACTTTTCTCAGACAAAACTGTTTTTCACTAAGAGCCCCATTCGGTAGCCCAGCCTTACCCAGTAAAGCATTTAAGCACATGCTTAGATCCTATTATTTCAAAAGAACTTAGGCACATGATTATGCATTTTTCTGAAATGGGATTGAGCTTGAACTATGTTTCAAATGCTTTGTCATACGGGGACCTAAAACAGGAGTGTAATTCTAACTGCAATACTACCAGTACTCCCTACTACCCAGGAATTTTTGTGACAACAAGTTTTATCAAGTTTTTAAGGTTTATCTTTCCAAATAATGTTTTAGCATCAGCTTGTCTTCTCATATAGCACATGCTGTAAGCTTATTACAAGCCACAAAAAGTTTGAAAAGACATTAAGCTTAATCATATTTGAATCTTTAATACTGCACCAGTGCTTCTCATGGCTTAAAGACCATAAGCTTTAAATACCACAGAGGCTTTTTTTCCATACTTGAAATGAGAATGCTAAGGAAGGTATCTGCTGCTTATACAACAGGTTGTAAGCCAGAAATTCATGGAGAAACCAGGGGAAAAACCCTTCTTATGTTTCCTGTATTTTTTTCCTTGTGCTTCTATACAATTTCTATAATAAAAAAAAGTATTTTCCTGGAAAAATATTACAGAAAAAGGATATAGTGTGATTGCCTTCCTATTCAACCACAAATTTTCCAACAACCTAACTATATATAAAATGTGCCCAAATTGTATTTGCTAAAAAAACTGTCATCTATTCCCCTTGTACTAAATTCCTCTGTACTACTACCAAAACTTGAAGAAACCCTTCCTAACCAACCCTGTAACTGAAGCCACCCTTTATAAAAATACTTACTGCCTAATACCTCAGATTTTTTTTATTAACCTGCTTATTATCGCAAACTGTGGTGGTTTTAATATTTATATACTAAGCTTGTCACATTATGAAGGTTATGCCATCATCATCGTACTTCCAACAGATCTGGTGCAGGTTTCCTCAGGGCCCTTCAGTGGTACTCATGAACAGGGCAGATCACAATGGCTGTTGAGGTACCTATAACACATTGCCTCTTCTTCATAGACTGACTACATTTTCCCTTAGGATAATTTCTTACAGATAGAGCACAGAATTGAAAAACTAGAAATGTATATTCCATTTCTCACTGGACCACAGACTGTGTGTGGATCTTGAACAAATTGTTTTACTCATTTACCTCTGCTTTTCATGTCTGAAAAGTAGGAATAAAAGCAGCAACAGCAGCACTGCAAGGCTCAATTCTTTAAATTTGGCAAAGAACTTTCAGGTCAATGAATGGAGGCTGCTACAGATTAACATTGTTAAAAGTCTTAATATTTTATTTGTGATCTATTTTTACTGATGTAAGATGATTCTAAAATGCAACATGAAAATCTAACACTGTATCACTGGTATACAGGTTCAGTTTTAAAGGTAAGCAACCAAAACTGAAAGGTATTAGGGGGTTTCCTCTCTTTGGGCTGTATACCAGAGTATTAGCAGAAGCTTCAGGAAGAACCTTCTTCAGATGGAAAATTACAATGAAGCTACATGGAATATGAATACATACTTTGTGTTTATACACACATGTACATTACACATCCAGAAGATATGTGCATTGAAATAACAATTCAAAGGAAAAAAAAGGTTTTTTTTGATTGTGTATTAGAAGGCCATAATTCCTAAACCTCAAAGATAAATGTTGCAGAAATGGTCCAAAGTAAAATGCCTGTAATTAACTAATATAAGATTTTATATAAGATTCTGTGTTTCATATGTCTTCATATTAACATACTCTGGTTAAAGGAAAATAAAACAGCAGCAGAAGAACAGACATATTTGTGTTTTTTAAAAATAATAAAATCTGCTTTATTCCAATAGCATTTTTCCTTAGGATTTTTTCCTTTTAAAAATAAAAATTCTGTTTTCCTGTCTGAATTCAAAATGATTGACTAGAGCACAATATTAAGTAATAAATAAAACAGTCCCAGTGCCTGAAAGACTCCTGAATAAAGAGAAAATTATTTTTGGATTTTCCTTCTGATCAGATATGAAATATTCTGAAACGGCACCTCTATAATTTGATAAAAAGCTTGATATCCCCAAATGAAAATAGGATTCAGCACTTTCATTTTTCTGTCTCTAAAGGAACCTCTAGGTAAACTGATTTTAAAAAAATGAAAATCTCAAGCATAAAGGTGGGAGTAATGAAGCAAGTTTAAATATGCGCTGACCTTTGAAATGAACTGCATTCCATGTTGTTTGGCCAAGAAGCTGGCTGTGTTGCTGTCTCCATCAATTTCCACAGCATAAAAGATGTGGGTTTTGGAGCTGCCCTGCTCTCTGGTGGATGTTGATAGGCATTGCTGCAAATACACCAGTGCCGATAGTAACAGCCGTATGTTCATTGCTCTGAAATATGAAAAAGAAATCCACAAGGGACAAAAGTGTAAGCGTCTTCTTTTGTTGTTGTTCATCACCATAAGAATTTATCCAGAGGTAGTTATATTTTATTTTCCCCTTCTTTGGTTAAAAAACAAAATTCTATAATGTTTTATTTAATAGCAATATTAAAATATGAAAAAGCAAAACAAAACAGGTTATTCTTGGAAGCTCTGAGCATTATGCTGTTTGACAGCATCTGAAAGCAAAGTAGTATTATGTTACCTGATTTTATTCAATACAACCTTCAAAATAAAACACTATTTTGTAGCTTTAGTTATATAACTATTTCCTGTTTCCACTCTTGATTTATTACCTAAGCTGCAATAGAATTTATTCATTGTTTAGCTAATCTGAAGGTGTACAATAAACCCGAAGATCAAATGTCATTCTCTTAAAAATTTCAGTGTTTGATATCAAAATGGAAGGTTGCTATTTTAATGTCTAATAGTTTTAATAACTACCATTAATTTAAATATCTAAATGCTTGTTTTAAATCTTCCTGTAATATTTTATTAACAATCCAGTTAAAAAGAGAATCCTATGATATAAACATATATTGCCTAGAAAGATGAATAACAGAAATGACAAAGTCAAGATGCCACATTTGAGAAATAATATAGACAACTTAATTAGGAAATATTCATACCTGGCTAAAATGTATTCTGCACATGCTAAGTCTTAGGTACTAGATTCTGGCTTTAAAAATAAGACAGCAGCAAGTAACAAAATTATCCTGAGTGAAACTACAAGAAATTTTGTCTGATTTAGCCAAAAAGCTTTCTGCAAAAGAAGTTTTTCCAAGTCTGCACCGACTCCATCATTCCTCTTTCCTTGCATGTCTTAAAAGTTCTGTGCTGAAACAAGAGCATCTTTTAAGTAGCTGTGTTATTAGGTGCAAGCAGTGGTAGAAATCCAACTAACTTTTCCATCTATTTTCTCATTCTTTTATATATCTGTTAATATCTGTATACTAACAGAATTGAAGTATTAACTTAAAAATGCATGGTATACAGGGTTGCATGTTTATTTACATGTTTGTCATATTTACAGTAATTATATCATCATTAAAACAGCCTTTTAAAATAAGTTAGATATAAACCTATCAGTGGGAGCAAATATGTAAAAGTAAACTATTGTATCAATCCAAACTTTGAAGACATATTTCTATCTTTACTTTAGCTTTCAATTGCATCCTTCTTGAAGACCCAGAACTAATGAAAAGCTGCCAGTGACTGAATTCTACCCCCACCCTGGGCAGTGTCATTTTTAATATTAGGTACAACCTAAGGTGCAACAGAAAATAAATTTTATCTCACATCTTGCAGTCCATAATAACATAAGCTACCATCTTCAATAAATACTGCCAGACTGAAAAAATATTCTCAACATATCTGCACAGTTGAAGATACAAAACCAAATCTTGAAAGAGATCCTACCATACAGGTACTACCAAAAAAGCCTAATAAAGCATATCCTTATGGAATCCCTGCTAATTATCCTAGAGTGCTTCTGGATTCTGATTGCTACCTGAAGCATATATAAAGCCTCACAGAGGTGTTTTTTAGTCAAACGTATGCAATCTAGATTTTTAAAGTTCCTCTCCAAATCATAGCAACATACTTAATAGAGACACTATTGGTCTTCCACTTGGCTTTCTGGAACATTAAGGATCAAGGTGGTGGGAACTGCAATTTATCTTTGTTGTCTAGCTAAGCAATCAGATCACAGCCCTATGAAATGAAGCCCAGTAATCAAAGGAAGGGAAATCACAAAGATTATGGAAGACTAAGTTTCAGCTCCTACATGTAAGGAGATTTGAATCCCATCAAGTACTATCCAGGACAATGCATGAGGCTAAAGGTTACTTGGCTTGCTCCTTCTTCTGCTGATACAATTCTACTCTGCATGGACTACTTACTTATACAGTAATTAAGTCAGAAAATGACATTACAGCTCAGTCTATCCTAAACATGATTCAGAATGGATTTCAACCAAGGTCTTCTACTAACAATTCTAATGCAGGCTAGAGTCATTCCGATCTCTTTGTCTAGCTCATTGAAATATTTACGTTGCAAACCATCTAGGTGGGCAAGAGTCCTATTCCCACTGTCTTTAGAGAATAAACATTGAAAGGAATTCTCTAGTCAACCACAGCCAGCTAGGAGCAATATAGTTGTCCCATATTTAAAGCAAGCCAAAGGATATGAAGCCTACAGAGGAATCAGAGCCACAGAGAGAAGTAACAAAAAAATACAAAATTGATAATGTGGGCCCACCCTAAGTAATTCATGCAAAATCAAACATTTCCAAAACAAGAGATCATTATGAGACTACCTAGGATGCCCTAGATCATAAAGACGTTGTTTTAGGTAAAGAAAAACTTAGGTTCAGCTCCCTGAAGAGAGAGGGAAGAATAGAACACCACAGTTTTGAGTAAGGGACTGCCTCCACTACAAGGTTGGTGAAAAGGGATTTGGAGATAATCCTCTCTTCTCTCAGCAATATTATTTACCTTGACATTCACTTTATTACTTTTCAAACCAAACTATTTTAATAGTATTGAAGTACAGATTTGCAGAACTTGTTCATTTTTTTAAGCTAATGGATTTGGCAAATTTGACCTGACCTGAATGGAGCCACTCTGCAGATTAATTTTTTTGACTACCAATGAATTTCCCCAAAAATGATATTCCGATCTACAGATAATACAATGCAAACGCGGCTGAGAGGCATTTCTTATATACTGGTGGCTTATCCTAACTGTTACTAGAACAGGAAAACAAAATGCTTGGGGATTAAATGGGAAATGCTATAAAAAGTAATAATCATAGAAAGCTTCTGCTATGTATATACACATTAGGAAGCTTCAACCAGCAATATAAAATTAGTTGTATGTGACTTCAAGATGACACTTAGAAAAACAGTTGGCTGACAAACTGGAGAAAAAAAACTTTTTACAATTACAATTAGTACATTTTATTTAGTAAATAAAATTAGTAGTTCCACTCCCCTAAAACTGGAAAATACAAAAGCCACCAGAAGTGCCTGCTTTCCATCTATTAAGCCACATCAATGATTAAAGCCTGGTAGTACCAACAAATGGCGAGTTTCTTACTTGCAATGGCAATGTTCTAGACTGTGGATGCAAAGATTCTAATCCCACTAATGCTTCCACGGGTATCAATAGGTTGCCAAAGGATGACATTTCTACTCTAATCATGCTGCTATGAACACCACAAACATGAGTTAATCACACACAACACACTACACTAAAAAAATTGCTAAAAGTCTGCAAAATCCAACATTAAAAAAATCCAAATTAAGGTGTAAATTGAGATTGAATTCAAGAGTGCCAATAGAGGGTGAAAGGTATTTTAAAGGTTAGGAAAAAGGCAATTAAAGGCCTGAAATTAGTCACGATTCATGCCTATTACAACAAATTCACATAAAGTATGATCTCATACAACTTGGATCTTCTTCAGTATCTGCCTTTATTTAGCTTTCATAGTAAATATGATAAATCCTAAAGTGGGTTCTCACGGGTTGGTAACTGCTGACATCCATGACTAATGTTACATAAGTGCAAGGGCAGTGCTTCAACCTGTTCTAAACTTCTGTTTCTTCAGTAATGAATTTTGAGAAATTTTCAACAGTAAAGATCAGATTTTACTTAAATGTGCTGGAAAGCAACTTAATTTCAGAACACGGGATTTCACCCAACCTATGAAGAAAGAAGGTTCATGATTTTATTAAAGGGAGAAGAGGGAGGGAGAAGAGGGATTTAAGTTTTTCCTCTTGGTGTGACAAATACAGTGGTATTGTGCAAGTGAAATTCCCCAGAGAATTTTCTAAACTACACATATACAGTAAGATACTAGGCTGATTTTTAATAATCTATGACAAAATTAAAATATCATTTAAATGCACAGTATTATGGTAGCCACTTCTATCTAGGCAGTGAATAACTACCATAAAACATAATATTGTTATTGGGTTTTGTTCTTTTTTTTTAATGCAACTGAGATTATCCCACAGTGAAGTACAAACCACACATTGGTTCTATTAAATTTATCTAAGTACAAAACAAAAGAATATATATAAACCTTTATCATTATTTTGGTTTCAGGTTAGGAGTAGGAGATACTATCATGTAGTCAAACATATATATAGTTTCTGTAACAATCGAAAGTGTAGAACATCTGAGACTAGATTTTTAACAGCTCTTTACTCATTAGACTAACTAGAAGTAATGCTATGGCAGTAGTATTTCTATCATTGAGTGCCTATCATGACAAAGAGTATTCTCAATGAACTCTGAATCTTTTCTACAAGGTCAGCAGCAGATGAATAGCATGTTTAACAGTTACTAGTCTTGAGAGCATTGTTTTGGTGCATCAGAAATGTTAATTTAAATTCTAAATATGAATGATAAATTCCACAACAAATTAGTAGCTTCCTGATGTTATTATACAATGCACACTTATTTTTCTGAAGCATAATTTTGCTACATAGGCACATGTATATCAAAAATTATTATATTAGTCCTTATCATCCTACAGAAAAGAATAGATAGATACAAATCTAAAATTTTCAAGGTGTTTTAAGCTAAATATGCTTAACAATAAAGCTCAGTGATTACCATCAGTAATATTTTTTTAAATGTTGAGAAAAGAATTACATATGAAGCAACAGTAAACTCTACTTTTCATTAGAAATGTCTGCTGTTTTATAAAATAACAAAAAAGAGAAAAAATAGATGAAAGAGTGAGTTTTTTTTTTTTTTTTTTTTTTTTTTTTTAAGAAGAAGAACTGGCTTCCTTTTTTTATCACCTTCCACAGGATAAAAATAATCATCTCTAACTGTGCACTGATAAAGTGTTTAGTTTTTGAGGAAACACAGCAAAACAGCTGAATTACAAGCACCACATTTTATATTATGAAGAGTTTCCTTACAGGTTTTGTATCATATGCTGACCAAGCCCAGTTTTGTTCAGGTTTATGAAACATGACAAGATCACAGTTAAAGTTGATCTATGCTGCAGGCTATTCATGTTCTCTACTCAGATGGCATGTCATAATGCCAGAAGTCCAGATACTGCAACTTCTTTGTTTTCTTTCATTTATTTTACTGAAGTTTTATAACAACAGAAACAGGGCCAAGATCTGAATTTATGGTGTTATTTCTCCCAGCTAAGAATAAGCATCAAACCATGAGGGTGTATTCAGAAGCATCTCCTGTGATGTTTCAGACCCACAGGAACACTATATTCTGTTGATTTTGTTTTCTTAACTGAAGAATAACTGAAGTGAACATTATGTAAAAATATAAACTTACTTACTTTATTTTTTCTGAGCAATATTTTTTGTTTTAAAATGTATTGGTACTGGCAAACACTTTTAAAAGAATTATCTTAGAAACTGTCAGTATTTTCTAGCTCCTACCAAAACTCTAAAGATTGTACTAGAAACTGAGTAGAGTTCAATTACCAATACAGCTTTTAGGGATGTCACCAGATTTTCAGAGGACATCAAAGGCTTTAGATCACCACTGAGAACCAAGAAATGGGCAACTTCTGTAGATTGAGTTTAATCTTGAAAAATCAGACATTTATAATAGAGTACACTGTCTCTTTAGTTGTTACCATTTCTGTTGGTAAATAAGAAACAACAGGACAATTTCATGCCACTTTACAGCTGGGTTGATCTCAAAATGCTTTACAAAACACATATACAATCATGCATGAATAATAAATAGAAAATAGTAAAATTACAAAAGCATAGCCACCTAGGAGTTTGGACTGGCAAAACTGTTTATTAAAACACTGAACTACTATAAAACTTCTGGAATTGAAAGGGAGGAATTACTTCAGCACGTTAGTGTGAATTAAGTAGTACTACTGTCGCCATATGTTCTAACAATATAAATAGGAACAGTTCATAAGAACAGTTAATATCTTCTATTAAACTAAATGAAACATTTCGGGAAAAAATGACAAGCTTTCAGGCATGCAAGACTCTCTTCCAGTCTAAAACAGAATTAGCAATCTTCCAAACTCAGTAAAAGTTGAGAACAATTACTCCGAGTTTAACTTAATCATACTTACCAATTAAATTAACTAAAAGAAAACATAGTTGGTATATATGCAGTTGGTTGGTATGGCGTTGGTATAAATGTTAGAAAGGGAAAGACAATACATTTGTTTGCTCCTACGGGACACAGAAAGAGAGAGACAGGTAATTTATTGTCTCTACAGCATGGAAAGGTTATCCTGGGGTGGCAAAAATTATAATGTGCCATAAAACCAGTGTCTCTGTTGAGTCCATGGTTTTTAGTGCCCAGCAGAGTTATGAATTTTAGTTCCAGACTCATCTTTTGAATGTGTTTTGTACATTTCCCTTGAGCACCAGGACTGAGAGCTTAGAGATGGAGTGGCTGTTTTGAATTAAAGTAAATGTGACATAGCTAGACAAACTGGAATTCACAAGACAATAAGATTAATATAGCTATCCTACCTCAAGGTTCTGTTTAATTGCCAAGAATGATCACTCCCAGAAATAAAAATAATTCAAAGTCCCTGCTTAAGCCATTTTCAACTTCTAGAATAGTGCAAGATAACTTTAAACCAGTCTTAAATAGTTGTTGAAAATTACTTTTCTGTGATGGTGATGGGGCCATTACAGAAAATGGAAGTTGATCTATATCTGGCTTTAAGCACTTGCTTCTCTCTACTCTGACAAAACAGAGGGAAAGGACAAAAATAAGTCTTGGGAAAATCTTTTAGCCAGCATAACTTCAATGAATTCCTTGACTTGCTCTAAAACTTCTCTGGAATCTGTTAAAACCTCAGGATCAGGGAAGCAGAAGACTGACTCAAAACTCTAGGTATAGGAGAATATTTTCCCACTACATGCAGCAGCATAACCACTTCAAACATGTTGAAACAATAGTTTGAAGGCTCAGAGAAAAGAAAGTCTTTACTGAAGTACCACAAATACTACTGGTTGTGTTCAGGAAGCATTCTAGGCTGAGGTTCTCAAAAAGATCTTTCCTTTTTTTTGCAGAGGAAATTCCAGCTGCCAAACCCTATCTCAGACATGCTGTATTTTAGAAGTTAAATCACTTACTGGCTGGTTAACCTACACTTAAAATTGCCCAAATTATGCTATCACTCAGCAGATGATATAATAGATAAATTAAATGTTTTAAATTACATAGCCTGTCAGGCTCACTTCTGTGTGTGCTTCATAGCTAGTGAGTAATAAGGCTGCAAAAATTCATATGAAAAGGATACAGAAATCTCAGGAAGGTACCAAAGGGGATGAAGAACAGTTTCTCTCCTATGTTCCCTCAAGAAATGAGAACAAGGAAAAGAATTTGAAAAAAAGTGGTACAAGGCAAACTAAATTCACACATTTAATATAAATATATATAAAACATATAGAAAGTTAAAATATATATATGAACATTGAACTATTATAAATAGGAGATATAGTGAAACTGTAGGAACAAGGATTACATATCAGTGAGAAAACAGGTAAGTGTCTGGGTCAGGCTTTAAGAGATTTTAAGAGGCTAGAATGAAACTTCACAAGAGACTTCACTGTGATATCAAAAAAGTACATTTTCATGAAGCTTAGCAGTCTTAATACCCACTCCAAGATGTACAACTTATGCAGTTAAAACAAAATCCTTTTGCTATTATACCAGCATACTCCAATCTAGCCCTTTAGACAGTGTGAGCTAATCCAAACTTCTTTGAAGGCTTTGGCTTTGATGTTAACCAAGGAATGCTTATATTTCTAGAATATCTTTCCTTTACCTTTGAGTCAACAGATTCTTGGTCTTCTCTCTAGTAAGACTCAAACAATCTTATTTAAAACTCAGAGCCAGCTTAACTAGTTAAGAGTTGTAAATGACTGCTCCACTGTTCTAATAACTCACAAATACCTCTTTCATGGTAATGCACATAGTTATGTGACAGGTAAGAGCATCAAATGATTTATACATTTGAGTTCTGGGCAATCATTCTCACTGCCAAGGCTACTTTATGGTCTTCAGTTTTATTAAAAGGTAGTCCTTCTATTCTGTGAAATATAACAGAGACTTTAGTTAACACTGAAAAGAATTTCAGTAACACTAAAACAACATATTGCCCCACAGTTACCAAACTAAAAATCCTGGGCAGCTCTGAAATCATTTATTTCCCTATTCAACCACAAAGCTGAAAAGAATCAAATATTTGATACACTTCTGTGTATAGTTTCCAGAAAATAGAGGCTGTATTGTATTGTAGAAAGTGTGTAAAATTATTAATCTATAGAAAAACCTATGCAACAAACAGAGGGAAACAGTTGCCACTTCAGGAACTTTTGGGGTCATGTAAAGCAGAAAGAATTAATTGTTAGTTTAAAATAAAAGAAAAAAAGCAAATTTAGCATCACCATCGGTTTGAGGAACGTCACATTATTGGACATTCCAAGAAAGAGCCTTCTTTTATACTTAATGAGCAAGGCAATAAATTCACTTCCTAAGGCTAATAAAGAACCAGTTCTAACTTCTTGGTCAAAACCAAAGATATTTAAATATATCTCACTAAAAGCATAATTTGTATCTGTTCTAATCAATAAATAAGGTACCCATATACAGAATAGTTGAAGATGTTATTGTGAAAAACAAAAAGATAAGGATTATCTTGACACTTCCACAGAACATGAGGTGATTATTTAGTGGCTGAACTATATCATTTGTCTGAAATTTAGAAAATGAACTACATCTTGTAATCAAAAAATTAGGATGTGAATAAGAAAGAACATCAATGTAACCTCATTCCTCTTTCTCTACCAAATGTGAAGGGAAAAAGTGTGTTAAAAAAATAACCGCTTCTTCCTTCGGAAATGGCTATAGAAGCAGAATTAGCATCACAGTGCTAGTCTATTGTAGTAAATGGTTTGCCAAGCCCTGCTTCCAGGGTTTAAAATTATTATCAGGAGTAGAGCCGAAGATAACTAAAAATGAAAACTAATTAACATGCAATTTTCAGCATCTATTTAGTTTAATGGAACAAAATAACCTTTACTACAAACTTGACTAGTATTAATAAGAAAATTCTAAACACAAAAGTATTGCTTTCTTGTAACAACAAAAAAGGAAAATTAACCTTCATTTTACTCAGAAGATTAGTTAGTGCTGCTCATTCCCCTGAGAAATATTCTACACCATCACAAAGGATCCCTAAATCTGATTCATGCCTAAGAGCCAAGAAGAGTTGGAAGTGCTTCAAAATCAGCTTAGGCAACTCAACACATAGCTCAACAGCTCAACAGTGATTTCTGCAGCCAATTAAACAGTGGAATTGACGGACTCTGAGAATGCCCTATCCCGCCCTCTGCTGAAAAGATGATCATTATGACATGAGGTCTTAAGGCTGGAAGGTTTGACAGAAGGGAAGAATAAGTCAAGAATCCTCTGATCTCAGGGATGTGGATAATTCCTTTAGGGAGGGAGGGAAGATTAAATGTTCACCTGGGCAAAGAAAAATTTCATAGCACATAAAGATGGTGTATATATAAATTACTTCGACAGGAACATGAAGTCAGCAAATTAGTTATTAGAAATATAACTATGGAGAATTACATTGATTATATTCATAAATGTCTTTAAAATGGCTACCTGTCAAGTAGTTTAGAACCAACATGTGACCTACTTAAAGTTATTATAATGAGGAGTGTCCTTCAGGTTCAAAATATGTATTTCTTACCCTGTCCATACTGTATTTACTTATTGGTGCATATAAATGCAGATGTACGCATTTCAAAGTCACTGTGAGAAATAGTTAGTGATAATGTTGCTGTTAAAAAAAATAATTAAATGGTTACTCACTTAGTAATACTTTTCACTTTCATAGAGTTTTATATCTTAATAAAAATGTAGAGAAATGTATTTTTCTAGGATTTTCTGTTTCATAGCCAAACTGACAGATACATGAAAAGCGGACAAATGTATGAAAGCGACTGGCAGACTGTATATTAAGTCAAATAAAACTAGATATATGTTTCTTGGAGCAACGATCAGAGGATATCAAAAAAGATGGTATAATTGAACTTCTCAACTAATATTCTGAGCCTATGGATTTAACTGAAAGGAAAGATAAGAGAAAGATGCTTAAGTATAATTATTGTAGTAATGTTTTATTCTAAAGAGTAAGGGTGCCACTCTCCTTTCTTAGCTAACGAGGTACTCCTGCCCTATAGTATCACGTAATACCAAATAAACAAAAAAATTACATGGCATCTCAGTGACAGTACAACCACATTTCTACTTCTATCTACAAATAATATGGTCCCCAGTACCACCTAGAATAATGTGCAAAACGAAGACTAAAGTACTGTTATAGACCATTTTTCACAAGATTTTGTAAAAGCAGTAGTCCATTTAGCCTATATTTCCCCTTCTGGACCACTTTGTTATTATGAATGAATACAGGAATATCATGTTAATTTTCCTTTGGAATATTGTCATCTTGCTGGCACCACACATACTCCATGGCATAGCACTGGTGGTATAATATACACCAAAAATGCACAGCATGCATGTTGCTGTTACTAGGGATGACTGCCATAGAAGAATCAGTGCAGTGCATTTCAAAGTAAAATAACAGAATGTACAATGGTGAAAATTCTGTTTCAAACAACACATTTGATGCTTATTTCCTATAGTTGACAGCTATTAATTAGTGTGCACTAATCTGCTTCATAGTATGTGATTTATCTTCACCCTATCCTTACCTTCTTATATGTAACAGTATAGAAAGTGCTAAGATTTCTATTAATGCTATTTTAAAATAGTTGTCATTTTTGTTATGTTCCGATAATCAGAAATATTGTTTAATTTTTACACTCAATACTGTAATTTAAGAGGATTCTACAACATGATGATCAAGGGAAAGAAATGCTGATGTATTACTAGCAGCCATGTTTGGAATACTGTCATGTTTGAACACCCTTATTTATAAAGATTTGGTCAGACAAAATGTTAATATATATAATTAGAAGCTTTTACTTACTTTATCAAGGGATGATACTTTTGTATTAATTCTGAGACCAAACTATTGATATTAAACAAGTTAATTGTAAAGAACAGTGCATATAAATGGCAGCTTGATGGAGATGAACTTCAATGTAAATCATGCAGCAGCAGGAACTCTATAAAATATTCTGGGTATTACTGTGCTACCCATAACTATAAATATTTCAGCACAGGAACAGAAATGAAAGTAGAGGAAAGAAGATGGGCTTAAGCCATTTTTTGAGCCCTACATTTCATGGCTCTCACACAACTTCTAGTATTCATTAGAGTAGCTGCATGACTGCCTTCATTTATATACTGCTTCTCATAAGCTAGGTGAAGGAGAGAGTATCTAGGGAGCCCCAACCTGTCTTGGCTTTGCAGAGGTATAAGAAATGGGACTGGCCCTGGGCCATTCCAGAAAACTCTGTGCTAGGTGAGCTTTATTTAATCAAAGAACTAGAATGTCATTACCTATCCAAGATTTTCTATAGTTAAAATCACCACACTTTGAGCACCTATTTGGAACAGCATTTGCTCAAAATACATACAAAACAAATTTTATGAAGGTTCATGTAACAGGATCTACTATCATTCATCTTCATTTTTGTATAGATATATTTTGCACAGATAACTTACCTCCACTTTGGAAATATGCTATTATACAACTAGTGAGCTTTACAAATACAGGTTATAAGACAAAAAGTAGGCTTCCCAAATTGAAATCTGAAGACTGATTTTATTATTTTTATCGAAAGTCACAAATAGTACACTTAAAACATCTCCAGATAAATATGAGTGGTAGATTACAATCAGCTTAAAACCAATTTGCACAGAAAGGAAGAAGCCAGTTAGAACAGTGGGGGATGCAATGATGAGGCAGCAAGACAGCTGAGTCTGTGATACTCAGAAGGCCCACATGGTAGCCTGGCTCCCAGATGTGTGGGGGCAGCAATCCCACGAGCCTCTGGTCAGGTCCAGTGCCAGGAATGAATCAGTGGTGATGGTCTAAGAGACTCTCAGTGACTTAGCAAAGAGCAGGAGAAAGGTAACAAAGGTTAAACGCATGCCATTTAGAATAAATTAAATACAAAAATTTCCAAGGCAGCACTCTCTGAAATGTATTTATTATTTATTATATTGTATTTATTATAATGTAATGACTTGGGAGACTTCATCTAATTGCCAGTAGATAACTGGATGTCACACTGGTGTATGAATATGACAATTTTTAGGTCCCATAAATGACCAGACCATCTAGTGGCAAAACCTCCAAAAAGAGAAGTAATTCTTGCCAGGATCATGAACAGCATCAAGGATGTGGTTCTCCGTATTACTTTTTAGGAGCCACTCTATGACAGCGACCACCATATATTTAGATATATCTTTAGATATGCTTAATTTCAAAACAGGGAACTACATAAAAATTAGAAGGTTTATGAAAAAGAAAAGAGACACCAAAAAGGGAAGAATACCTGCAGTCATTAAGGAGATTATTTAAAGGCCTTATATTTAAGTTGCATAGCAAAGGCATACAGCTATCAAAAGGACCAGAAAGATCAAGGAAAAAACATTATCATTAGCATAGCATAGTCATGGAGACCAACTAAATGTAGGAAGTTACCTTTCAGAAAAAGAAGTTGCATTCAAAAATGAATAAATAGAAAAGATTACAAACTCTGATAGTTTGTGCAAAAATACAGAAAGGCAGGCCAAAGACAATTTGAAGAATAACTTGCAAAAGGCATAAAATATAATAACAAATGCCTTTTCAAATAGATGAGGAACAGGAAGCCTGACCCAGAGTTTTAGGAATTAAGATATAAAAGGAGCACTCAAGGAAGACATAAGAAAAAATCATTAATTTTTAGATCCATAGTCATTGTGGAAGAGTTTCAAGAGTTTTGCTTACCAGAATTTTTCTTTATGGGGAACATATTAAAGAGTCTGCCTGAAACTTTTCAGAGTTCTGGAAGAGGTTCTGGAACAAAACAAAACAAAAAACAATCAAAATGAAAAGTAACAAACTTCCTATCTACTAAGTGGTATTCACCAAAAGTTTTTAAATGATACAAAATATAACACAAGTAAGTATGTTATGAAAGCTCTCTCTCAGAAATGCTTTGGCACTAGAGGTACAAATACACTCAGTTTTCACAGTGAAAGGGAGAAAAACAGCAGAGTCCCACTGGGATCTGCATCATGACCCTGTTCAACAGATTCATAAGTGATCTGAAAGAAGGTTTAAAGATTACAAAGTTTGCTAACTTTGACAGAAAAGGTAATGGTTAATTTCAAATGTCATGATACTGTGTGACTAAGTAATTAAGTGCTGCGTGAAATTCACTGTAGACAGATGTAAATTGATAGACCAAAGGAAAAATAATTCTGTCTTTACAAACACAGTGATAGACTATGAAGTATTATCACTCAGTAATAAGATCTTGGAGTTATAACAGATCATTCCCTGGAAATATCAGGCATATGCTTAGCAACAGTCAAAAAAAAAAAGAAACACCCAAACAAAAAATTGTAAATTACTATGAAAGAAATATAAAATCCACAATGCCACAGAATAAATTAAGGCACAGCTGCAGTCTGAATACTGTGTATTCAGGAAGGTGGTCCCTCTTACCTCAGAAACCATATAGTATAACTGGAAAAGGTTCAGGAAAGAGCAAAGAATGTATCAAAGTTGGTACAGTTTCTTTACAAAAAATTACCAGGATTCTTTAGCCTGGAAATGAGATGGGGACATACAGAAGTCCATAGATTAGAAGTGTCATCAAGCAGGTGAACAGAAAGGTATTGTTTACTGTCTCTTCCAATACAATTAGTAGGAAACATTAAAGGAAAATAGCTAATAAAAGATTCAAAACAAACAAAATGAAGATAATCCTTCAAACATCATTAAATTATGATACCTCTTGATACAGAAACATGGATGCTAAAAAATGGTTCAAAAATGATCAAAGAAATTCATGGGGGAACAAAAATCTATCAAGGGCTATTAAAAATAAAGATTCAGGAGATCTCTAAGTTCCAAATCACCTGGAACTGTATCCTGGAGATGCATCACTCTCAGACAACAGTCTGTACAAATTAGATGAAATGAGTACATCTTGATTACAGAACTATGATTCATTTGCCTAACCATATGCATAGAGTGCAACTTCAGACACGTAAGGCTATCTGAGACCTTGGGCTGACAGACATAAGACCTAGAGGAAATGTGAGCCCTTTTGGAGTAGGAGTTAGAGGCTAGATGAGACATGCTAGGGCATTTCAAATAGCACTAGACATCTATGTTTTGGGAACAAAATCCTACCTTTCATTTTCAAAGAACTGTTCTATAGAGGCCCAAATGTCAGCCATACCCATTTTTATTTATAAAAGCTTCATAGCCAGTAAACTCACTCACTCTGTATGTCAGAGCATGCTCACTGGTGCCAAAGTCAATTGAAGGATCTGAGATAATCAGGTTAAATTTAACGTTAAACTCTTGCCTAACAGCAAACTACAGCAGCTGCTTTTTGATAATGATTACATGCAGATTGTTGAATATTTTTTTTTCTCTCTCTCTCTTTCTCTCTCATATCGAACCATCCAGTTTACCTGTGTACCATTTACTACTCTTTTTTTTTTTTTAAGTCCAGTTAACGGGTTTTTTGTCATATGTGAACACTTCAATTCAGAGATATCATAGTTTCCTTGATAACCTAACAGAACATTAGTGGGAATGCATATCAAACATTCAAAAATAGATTTATATCCACCAATACAAAAGAAATTCAACCATCCTGTACATTCAAATACCATCAGTATTGTACTTTATGAACATATACTATTGTTTTCCAAGAAAATCCAGATTCATTTAATGCTCAAGATTGAGCTGTGATAGGAAAAGATAATTTTATAGGGAATTTGTATTTCATTTGCTGGAGCACCTGGAAGTTACGTAATAAATATGTTTATGTAGACATTGTTTTATGTAAAAAATTTGGACCACACTGAGACAAGGATCGATGGTCAAGGTGAAATGGAACAGGACGTGTCAGGGGAACTAAAGCTGGGACTGGGCAAAAGAGTCCATGCCACAGTGATGCAACTTCCTCCAAAGCCTGAAATAGAAAACAAGATTCTGGATGCTTTCAGTCCTCTGCTGTCAGCAAGTATCTGTGAAACTCTGCCAGAAAGTATGTTCCTCTCTCACATTGATCTATGCAGAGAATGCCTAGGCAAATCAAACTATTATGCCTCTCATCTCCCAGTTCCAGTTTCTTAACCTAAAACCAACTCCTAAATGAAGTCTCTTTGCCCAAATACTTCCAATTTCCTCCTCCAATTTCTCTCTCAGTCAGTTTCTCTCTCAGTCCCACTGTCAGTCTCAGTAGACTCTTGTCTTCATCCTCAGGCCTACCTTAGCACCAGCAGCAGGACTGTGGGATACAATGGCACAGCTGAAAGGAATTGCATTGCAACTCACAATTAGACTGAGGAAGAAATTTATTCTGAGTCTGTAGTATGTTCAGTGGCTTGGTAGGAATGGCACAGGTGCTAGCACTGATGAGACAACAGCATGTCTGGGGTTGATGCACAAGCATCAAGCTCCTGTTAGATGTAGGAGATATAAAGGGATGAAGTATATTCAGTTGCCATCTGTTAACACTAGGGACTATGAGAGGATCAAGCATGCTTAGTGATGACAGAATATTAGCTAATTTTAGCAATTAAGTTCCACAAAGTCATTACTGACTAAATATAGACCGAACACACAAGCCACTTTTTCAAAGGCCATTAAATGTTGACCATGGGAAAGGAGGAACCAAGCGTGGAGGTTGCAGGTAGAAGCCTTTTCACCTGGACAACCAAGCCACACTCCTGATGCAAAAATAGT
Source organism: Dromaius novaehollandiae (assembly GCF_036370855.1). Classification (NCBI taxonomy): domain Eukaryota; kingdom Metazoa; phylum Chordata; class Aves; order Casuariiformes; family Dromaiidae; genus Dromaius; species Dromaius novaehollandiae. Next base: position 44,699,972 of record NC_088100.1, on the reverse strand, counting down.
CCCATGGATAGGGGCAACAAAGTATTTAAAAGGAAAATAGTTTCAACTGCTGGGTTTTTCTTTATGAATGCTTTTTCTTTTTCTCCATTCTTCAAAAAACCCGAGTCTTTTAAGCTGCAATTAAAATAGCAAGCTGGATGAGGCAGACAACAGCATGTAAAATTTTGCTTCCAATTCTCAAACTTTGACAAGGTGTAAAGAACTGAAAATAGGTTTTTAATACTACTACTTTCATATCTATACCTGTTACATCCTCCCTTGGGAAATATTGTTCCTTTGCAAAGACTGAACTGTTTTTAACTGGAATACAATACTGTCTTTTAGCAAGTAAACATTTTGCCACATACACACACAATAACTTTATATTAAACACTATCCATTTCCTAACCTCACTTCAATGCCTGTCTGTACTGTTGGCATTAGCTACAAGGGAAATTCTCAGAGATGGCACATTTGTACTTCAAAAAAAGTTTAAAAGTAATGAAATCATGATCTAAAAATTATTTATGCTCTACTTTATTGAAAATGCTAAAATATTCACAGCTCACTGAAAGAAAGAACACAAATGTGAAAAAAATCTAGAGAGAAGACACTAAGTGTTTTAAAAGTAATCAGGAAAACTGAAAACAACTTGCACTATGTCTCAGTGGCCAGGATACTCCAAAAGGAAGTGAGACCTCATAGTTCAAAATGATTCTTTGCCTTAGTTAAGAAATAAAAACAATATTTGCCAGTAAGTTTCCTAACCTGTAGTTTTGAGATATTCTCAAGTATACTGCTGAACTCATGGACCTCCTCAGCTTTATATGAGAGACAAATACTCATTCTGATAGACAGCAAAATCACTGTCAGCCCATGTGGTAAAAGTATTCTCACAGGCAGTGGGAAATTTGAGTTTGTCTTTCCTGAGGCAAAAAAAGTGAATGCAGATCTCCCATGTCCTTGCTGAATGTTCTAACCACTGAATTCTCACACAGAATGGAGAAGGCAACACAACTATCATTTATATTATTAAACTAGTCCTTCCCCTTCTTCCTCATTTTATCTGTTTTTCCTGAGGCTGCTGCTGGGATAAACCAACCCCAAATTGTGATTTGCTTCAAGTAAACCAGAATACACTCTTGGTTATTTGCTTTTTGAAAAGAAAATTTCTCCTGGAACTGGTCTCTTGAAAAGGACTTAGCACCATGGAAGAACATAACAATACCCTCAGCAAGAGTTATTGTGTGTCTGATTTAGTGTCACTGGAGGTGACAACAGAGTTGTAAACTACAAACACCTAAAAGCTTATAACACAAGCTGTCAAGCAAAGAACTCCCTGCAGTTTTAGACCATCTGGATAGCTCCAAACTTTTCTTAATCTCATTCAAGAAAGAATATGAACATGGATGTATAAACAGTGGAATCTCAAGTAGGAACAGAGACACTACTTCGCATCAGCTACTTCAGTACTAGAATGATGCATCCAGTTTTTGCATTCACAAGTCAAAAAATGTTGATAAGTAGATAAACATTCGTAATATAACCATCAAAGGATTCAAAAACATGACCTAAAGTAAGAGAACTGAGGAATTTCACCTCTTTAGTATAATGGATAACTAGATTACAGTCTATAAATATACAAATAAGGAAGATAAATTTCATTTCAATTTCATAGAGATGTAACAAGACTCAGGGGCTGGAAACCAAAAAGAGACAAACTTAGAATTAACAACATAACTAACAATGAAGAGTACCTCATTGAAAATTGTGGTAGACACTTCAATACTTGAAGTATGCTTTTTAAAAAGCAAGGGAGAGTTTTGTTTTATCTTCAGAAAGATACGACCTAGTTCAAACGGGAAGAAATTGAAGACAGCCATGAGGTCTCTGTTTTACAGTATGCCAGGCTGCATGATCACAGTGCTCCCTTCTGGCTTTTTAATCCATGAAACTGTGTACATTTCCATTTCAATGAAACTGCATCTTTCAATGAACATTTTTTTTAATGGAACAGCTTTTCAGTGAGATCTAGTTATGCCTTGAAGGCATAGCACTGTTTTGGGGAAAGCTTGTGAAGAACTTCTGGATAGCACAATATGGTGTTACTCTTTGAATGGGGGCAGCATTCAGTTTTTTCAGCTGAAGCTGGGACCAAGTACGGTATAGGGTAGAATCTACTTTGTTTGACATACCGATTTGGAAATGAATGCTTTGCAGCATCAGCCTGAATCAGTTTATGCACTCAGTTCTATCATCACTTCATGAATTTCACATCAGCTTGGCACAGCCAGATGTACCATTTTAACCAATTTTGGTTTACCAGATACCTTCCCTTAAATCACTGCAGAAAAGGGAGGCTAACTGTAAAAGTGTTAGCACTGGAGCACATTTGCATCAAGATTTCTGATTTAGTTACCTCTGAAAGGAATTTTCATTTTTGCACATCCAACTACTTAGAGACCTGAACCAGCACAAGGCAAATGGAGATCACTGAAGGATTTGCATCAAAAAATTCTTACCGCACCAAGGCAAATTGCCAGGGTAGACACAGCCTTCAAAGACCCTCTGGTTATGCAAATCTAACAATCCACTATTATCCATCTGTGTTTAACTGTCTCTACATAATATTAGAGAGAGAACAAAATATTTTTTAAAATGCAACTCACTATAGGATTTTTTGAAGTCATTGATTTTGACAGCACTAAATTTAATCTAATGCATTTTCAGTATGGCACACAGAATGTTACTTATTCATAACTATTTCATTTTCTTACAGTAGTTTCCATTTCATTAATATCTCTTTAATATCTTCCTGTGATTTTTATTATCTTCTTTCAGACATGTAAGTAATCATCAAAAAAAAAAAAAAACTAGAAGATCATTCTGACTGCTGACACACAGAAGTAAAACTGTAGCTACTTTACATGAAACTAGTTTTTCTGCATATAGTATAGTAAAATGGACAGACCTTCAAGTTCAGTCACATAATATTGGCTTAAATGCCATATCCCAATGAGTATACAGGCTTAAAACACAAGCATATCTTAAAGGTAGAGAAGGGGATAATCACAGTAGTATACCACCTTTTGAAAAGATCTCATTATTTTGTGATTTAATCTCTGTCTACAATGTGTGTGTTGTGTATGCGTGTGTGTGCGCATGTGTGCTATAAGCACATTTAACCTTGAGAAAATCCTGCATCTGGTACATGTTTTCAGCAGGGAGTCCTTATACTAGTAAATGTGAGAACTAGATCTGACTTCATACTTGCTGTGGTGGCAACAATGGCTCAAACAATTACTTGTCTGCTTTTAGCTTAGTGTTTGTGAATGATTTCTGATACCAGGTATCAGTTGTTACCTTGTTGTTAATACTTTTCATCTTCATGTCAGTAGAGGTCACTGTGATGGAAACGGCAAATCATATAGAAAATATCTGTAGTCATGAATAAAGAGTTTGAAAATAATGCTATTTCTCTTTCATTGTTTCATCCACAATGTTGCCTTTCACATTCTGACCTCTAATGGGTAACAATACCTGACGAGAGCATAAGAATAGCAGTAACTACATGTTTCTCCATAACTGCTGTTTGTCGTTCATTTCCTCAGCATTAACAACATTCCAGACAACCTCAAGGTCAACTATATCTTACGCTAAGGGACACATCCGTTCTTTCTTATCAAAAGAAATGTGCAAGCCAACGAAATCCATTGCCAGCTTCCAGATGAGTGCTCCACTCTGGCTCAGTTCTGTGCCCATGACTAAGGAAAGAAAAGCCACTGAGAGTATGATGGCATTATAAACTGGCAATCAAAGCAACTGAAAATACCACTAGTATTATTTCCCCTTTTATATGTGCACAATCAATTCTGTGCACTTAGACAGTATTTTAGTACAGAGAGCCAAACCTGTGCCCTGAGGTGACCTTCCCTACAAACCTGACCTTGATAGAGTGCTAGAGGATGTTTACATGAAGACAAACAATCCTCTAACAATTTCTAGAGTGTATTACAATGTATAAAGTTGCATAAAGTATATGACTAATTTTCTGCCATTAGTCTTATTAAATACACCACTGAAATGGATAAAGAATATTAAGCTAAAATAGATTTTTAAAAGACTATGAATTTGAAAGTTTACAGATTTGTTGTAAGAACTTTCATGAAATGACATAACTGAAAAAAAGATCTTCCACCCAAAACAGGCACAAAACAAACAATTGTGCTAGACACACAAAGACTGAAGAATTTTGGTAGGTATTGCCACAGTAGAAGTGCATATGAAAGAAGCATAATCAGGAGGAAAACAGAGACCTTTACAAAGCAATTTGCAAGAAATCACCAACCAAAAAGACATAAATAATATCTCTCAGGGAGAGAAATAGGAATTATTGTTTTCACCAAGCACTAATGAAACTGCAGGAAAGAAACTATTCCATAGTTTGATTTCTCTTGTATTGAAGACAATGGGGTTTTATTTACTCTTCATAAATAACAAAGTTTTAAACAGAAAATAACTCATTCCCAATTTCTATTGTAGGGAAAATTAAAACAAACCCATGAAATAGCTACCTGCTCAGCTTAGAAAGGCATAAAAATAGAATATAGCTTTGTGCAAAGACAGAAATGTAATTTAAAAACATTTTTAGATTATTTTTCATAAGAAAAATAGTTTCAAATTTAATGTATATTGAGCCACTCATCCTTTTTGTTGAGTAGTAAAGGACAAGATAAAGGTATTCCAATCTTTTGACAGAAACTTTTTAAAGAAAATTCAGTAGGGTCCAATGCCATGAAGCAATTGGCAAGAATATCAATTGACCTTATGCACCAATTGTTTCATCTCTTTTGGCACCAAAACTGTTTTTCCTCAGATCCACAATATGACCCTTGTCCCGTTGCCAAAGCAGTCCTTGATATTAAGAAAAGAAATTCTGGTGGCAGCAGAATTTAGTGCATAAGAAATGGCAGATTCAACATCATCAGTCTCATGAGAGCAGTGGACTGAGCTAATGGAATTTTCCCCAAAATCATTCAACATCAACCTACTGTTACTCATAAAAATTGCGGGATGCTGCTTCTCTGCTGCTAAATGCCATGCAGGCTGACTATTCTAAAACTTGCAAGACAGTCTCTGTTTTTTCCTAGCTAAAAAATTGTCTATAACAAAGACGCATCTTTTCACAAGGGGACACCAAATAATGAAACCTGACACCATGGTAAACCATGCCACCATGCTAGTTTTGCAGAGATTAAGTGATAAGTGCATACCCTTCAAAGAGTTGTAGCTCTGCTCAGTCCAAGTTCCAGGTTCAGAATTATGACATGCATTAATCAATATTGTTTGGACTCCACACAACAGATTTTAAGTCTTGTCATTATAATAACTCAGTCTCTAACTAACAGCCAGATTAATTCTCAGCTCCCAATCTCTTCCAAGTATACTAAAAAAGACATTCTGAGAGGGGATCACTCAGGTGTCAGGTTACAATTATAACAATAATGTAGCACAATAAATAAGTGAAGTATGAAATAGGTTTGTTATACCTATACCCTGTTTAATTTATTGTGAAGTGACAGCCCATCTAACTGAATCCCACTGTCCAAAGCTATTTGATCATGTAATCAAAAGTCTTAGTGTTATGTGTAGGGGAACAGTGATAAGCACAAAATAGGAAGGATCAAAAAGATGACAAGACAAATGAGAAAAAAAAAAGATTTTGAGGCAAAAAAATGAAAAAAGATTATCTCTGAAATTTTTTGCTTGTATTATATTTAATACTTTTTGAAGTTTTGTTTATCTACATAGCATCCAAAGAAATGCATGCCTGTAACTCTACATATTTTGACTCTATCTCACCTTTCTGTCACTCTTCTTCTTCAGTTTCCAGTTCAGTGCAAATGTGCTTAATTTTAATGTGTATGTAATTCCAGTGAAGTCACAACGAGGTGTTTGGTATATAGGTCTTTTCTGTATATAGTCTCTTTGCAGAGATCATATTTCACATGTTTATGTATACTTCCTACAGCAAGTAGTGATTTAGTCTGGAACTAAGGCACCGTTATGCAAATCTTCAATACTTTAATAAATACTAAACAACAGGAATGGCATATTTATATTGCACTATTAATCAAATATAAAAATAGAATAGCTTCTCTATAGGACAAATTATTATGTTTTTAAACATTTTCTTTCTATAGAGAAGAAAAAATGTTACCCAAGGGACTTGAGACTGTCATATGACAATCTTGAACTAGGTTTGAAACCTCCTTCAGAAATAGTTAATGTAACACTGCTATCCTAGAGTAAGAGGAGATATACAGTCTTTTTCCTGTTCTTCAGCTTACATAGCAGGGTGCCAAGAGTAACAAACTCTGCAAAGGGAATATAGATTTCTCTATATTGCCTTTCTCACTATCATTTGAAGGTACATAATGCAATTACCTAATGGCATACATAGTCCATTCAAAAATTTGGATGTAGGAATAGAAAAGCTTTGCAGCCCCACAAAGTGTGACTGAGTCATTTGATGCAGGAATGTATATTGCACTGGAAAGCGCTAATAAGAAGGTTTAAAGTCCTCTTTAGTCGCCCCCGTAATTTGTTAAACACAGCAAGGACGCATCAAGAATTTTTTCCTTGACTGCTCATTCAAAAATACGATGCTAAACACAGCACACATAAAACTACAGAATTACATCTTTCATCACCAAATGTTTTGCATTTACACATATATTCTACAGCTAGATTAAGAGGCCAAACATGTGTGAAGTGTGTAAATCAGCACCAAAAACATGCTGATACTCCTCTTGCCTTGTACATCAGCTAGGCACCAACAAGGAAGACAAAAATGAATCAACTGCTCCTGCTTTTATTCATGATAGATTATTTACAGTACACTTAAAATACCTAGAGTTGTATACCTTTCATTATTCAAATAGATTGTTTTTTCATAGGTGTTAGTGGTTTTTGGAGACACTGAATGATGAGAAAACAATGAGAAAAGTGATTTCCCAAATATGCACTCCTTTTATCACATTAAAGTATTTGATAATTCATAGTCCATTTTTAAGATATGGGAATGCTACAGAAGTAACAACAAATGCAACCCAATCTTGTAGTAACGTCACACATGAAGCTGCACTGATATATAGCAGAAATTAAATATTCTTGTTTTTACAGAAAATATACATCAGGACTATACTGCATGCTTAAATTATTTTTTAATAAATGTCATCAGAAGTACAAATCAGATTTATTGCTTCTTCAACAATCTTTTCAAAGTTAACGTGAACAACTCAATTCTCTTATCAGCAATGCTCAACTAAGATGGTAGGAAGAGAACAGACATATCTTGGTATAAATTGCATCAAACTTTTGAAATGCCTAATACTTGAGCTGGCTTTCCTCAGCTTGTGTACCCCAAAGGAAAACACTGAAAGATATTTCTTCTTTAACTTAAGCAACATAACACTACCATATTAAAAAATGAGCTACAGGGCCCATTATTGCCAGTGCTTGTTAACCAAAGCTATATACAGATATGTGATCAGAAACAGTGAGGTAAATGGAAGGTGTGTTAACTTCAGCCAAATACAGAGAAGCTTTTCTTTTTTGCTTCTGCCAAAGTATATGACTGTTTCCAGTTGCCTAGCGTTCATTGTGTAACCACATTCTCAACTCCAAAATTAATACATCTAACCTTCCAGATGCTGATCAGTTAATCTCCTTTTGCAGGTATAAAAATCTACATCTTTCTTTCAAAGAAGCTACATCAGGGATTATTCACATAAGGCATATTTAAATTTTGAACAGTATTGGTTAACAAGGAATTATTAGGATGCTCCATTATATTATATGGACACTATGAGTTACATTTATTATGATTTCTGATTTTTATGAAGGGGCTCAGATCACCAGACAGGCATTCATTATGAGGCCATGAGAGCAACTTAAATAAACAAAGTATTTCTTATATATCCAATATCACAAATTTCCTTCTGTACATTGAGTATTCTAAAGAATTAATGCTTGATATATGAGTCCATTAGATGAAAAGAACCACTCAATTCACTTTCTAGTAAGTATATTTTACTCAAAGTGCCCTTGAAAGCAACTATACACATCTTAAGTGTTCCTTCCTATGTACTCTTTAATCCTTGCCAAAGAAATTAGTCTCTATTGATTTCCTAGTTCACTAATAAAACTGTCAAAATAGAAGAGATAAATGAAAATACTATTGACCTCAGCTCTGTACTTTCTGTTCCTCTTTATGCATATGACAGCTTTATTTATGAGGTTTTTTTTTATATATAAGTTCCAGTCTGTCTAAAGCAAAACTTAGAGTGTATCGGGCTCTCATTGCAATTTTTAATGGTACCTGCTGACATTTGTCTGTTGTTCATTTAACGCAAAAGTAAATAACAAAATCTCTATCACACCCTACAGATCAGCATGAGCATAGGGACCAGACTCCAAAGTGACTTCTTCATCATATGCAGACTTCACACCTCAGCAGGTAGTAGCACCTGTAGTCTGTATGGCAGCCACCTGCCATGGCTGTAGGAAAACTTAACTTTTTCTGGCTGCTTCTGATGTGTGATGTCAAAGAAAGCTTTAAGTGCAGGAAGCCCTGGCGCTGATCAAGGTAATAGAGCTAAAAGCAACAGAATCAGAGTGAATTCATAGCTCCTGTGTACAAAGAGCTCTGCATTTTGTGATCTCCCAGTTCTAGGACTCAAATCCTTTCATTTGGTGCCAAGCCCATTTTCGAAAGGCACAGCCTCAGGAAAAAAAATCTCTTTGCATTCTCATTTCCCTTCTTACAGGCTTTTCTAAGCAAGTCCCTCATTTGGCCCACAGTTACACTTTTTTGATTATGTGTAATTGTGTGAACTTTATAGATAGAGATAAAATACTAAAGGAAGTTTGACAGAGCTTTTATATATCCTCTTTGTATATTTCCCATGTCTTTGTAAATATAGGGATATTCCCAAAATTACTTCATCAATTTTTCAGCAAGAAGGAACAGGATTCACACTTGTAGATTGGTTTCCTGATTTTTCTTTTAATTAAGAGGATTCCCCATTAATCAAGAAACGCATGAGATGATTTTAGATTTTACTTGCAGGTCATACATGTTATTAAATATTTGAGAAGAAGAACTATTATTAAAAAATACTTGAGTGACTTCATCTTTTCTAGAACTATTAATTCATGCCACAAATACCTTATAGTGCCTATCTTAAAACTTCCTAGTGTTTGAGAGAATAGAAAGATGGGCAGATAACAGTATGAGAAATACATGTCATTACAATACGAATTGATGGTACAAAAATTGTAGAAACTGTAGAAAGATGATAGTACATCTTTGATGGTACCATGTTACAACCATCTTTAAAAATTGTTTTGAATTTTGGCCATCTAATCTCAAAAATGACAAAGCAAAAATAAAGGAAGAACAATAAACTGACTGGACATAAGGTAAGACAATCTTGGTTATTTCTCTATAGAGAAACTGAAAAGACCAGCATTATTTGGGATGAAACACTAGATGTAAAAATACATAAGACAGATATATACTACAACAGAATAAGAAACTAAGGGCTAAAACTAAAACTAAAGATTTTCAAAGGACATCTAGTTCATCCCCTTGCATGTCACAACCACAGGTCAAACAGATATTAAACAGATTAATCACAAACACTAAAAAATAAGCTGCAGTTTTCCTGGTTTAAAACAAGGCAAACTTTAAAAAATGAACTCAGACTGAAACCCAACAAATTAATTTAATTATTCAGTGTTAACAATCCCAGTATGTCTTCTTGCCATACTAAGACCCATATTTAATTGTTTCATTATGCTACCATTCCATTAAATATCTGTATACCATTCAGAGCACAATTATAAACTTTTATAAATGCATTTGCAAATTTTGCTTCAGACCACATCCTTCTAAACTCCTGTTCCATTATTCGCAGGTATACTGGATGAAATGTATCATTACACAGGAAAATGGTACTCTTCCATAAAAGCATTTTCTGATTACTAAATTAAGCAAGTTTGATTGGTTTTATTAGATCAAGTGACATATAAGGAGGGAGTTTCTAGTATGACAAACAAAGAAAAAGTGAATTTGATGGTAAGTACTAGAGCTAAGCCAGCCAGCATATACTAAAGAGTAGTTCTGCCTGAAGTTAAAATTAAATACTTTGCCAAAAAATGTCAGAAGTCTTCATCTTTCAGTTTCAGAAAATTTATGGCACAGAGTATTTAGAAGTCAGTAAAGAAGAAAGCAGAAAGATGATGCAACCTCACTGGCATCAAACCTTAAACTCCAAGACACTACTTTAACAAATGCGGCGAGAAAAAATGTAGAATGAAACAGGGTACAAACATCTAAAAAATAGCCTCCAGTGAAAAAAAATACTGTTATATACAGAAAATCAGTCAGTGGGTTTAAAATGGAATGATAACACAACAAAACATCCTGCAAATATGAAAACAAATGATATGTACCAGAAGCTCCTAATAATATGTTAAAGAGAGACATGTTATAGATAAGGAAAAGCAGCCAAACTCCAAGGTTTGCTGGGAATTTTGACAAAACTTTTAATATTAGAAAATAGTATATTAGATATGACAGATTTCTCAGCCCCTTAGAACTTCCAATCTGAAAAAGGAAAGTCCCAAAACAGACATAATAACATTGATAAGAAATGCATGAGACTCGGCTTTCACCCAGTGATTGTCTTGGGCACTACCCATCTTCCCTCATGGATATGCAGAACATTTCCACTTTTTTATATTTGCAGAGAATACCTTATTTCTCATTCATGATCAGATTACAGACCACTACATCTGTTACAGGCAGAGCAAGCAATATACGTGAGAAATTTTTAGTATATAATTCATTTCTCTTAAAAACTGAGGGGTTGAGAGTGAGCAGCAACATATGATCAACAAGTTTTTCCTGGTTCACTAGATCATAACCTGAGAATCTAACAAAAACACTGAAGATAATCAAATCAAAAGGAAAAATATAAACATAATATAGAAGTAGAACTTTTCTTATGACAAGGAAAAGGAGCAAACACACAAGCACACACACACACACAAAAATCTTAAGTGTATAAAAAGCTTCTGCTTTTCCTTTTCAAAATCAAAGATTGAAGAGAAGACAATCTTACTCATGGAATAAATCTATTATCACACAGTCAGATTAAGTCCCACAGAGGAATCTTAGCACTGGACAACACAGAATGGAGCCAGAGCTCTCTGAAAATGAATAATGTAAACAACTATATGCAGAGACAAACACATACACACAGAGACCTGCAAATATATACACTTGCATACATCCCTGCATATACCTACACTTGTAAAAAATGAGGACTTGCTACTTATTTTCCAATAACATAGCAATAAGCCTAGGTAAGTCTCCAAAACTGCTATTACAAGCAACTTTAAAGCCATTATTTAAATAGGTCATCCTCTATACTCCAGAACTGACTTTCCCCCAGCTCTATGTCAAAAAAAAACAACTTTGGTCCTAAAGTGCCTGTGCAAATTTCCCAGAACAAATAGTGAAATACCTTCAAAAAGCAGTCCCAGGAACTCCAACATCAGGCCTCAAGTCTGCAACAGCTAATATGGTATTAAAACAATAGAGATTTTAACAAGTTATGCTTCATTCAGAACTATTTGCTTTTCTGGAGAAGATTTCATAGTCTGAATTTAGCAAAATTTTCTAACTTCATACAGAACCATGTCATACACATAGATTAATGAACTTCAAGAATGAAAACTCAGATAACTACAAACTGGATTTAAATACAGCCCATAAGAACAAACTCTGTAAACATTTTTTTGCACTGTCCCTTCTGGATTCAAAAAATACAGACTTTGACAGAGTAAAGTGGTCATTTGTTTCTAGGTGTTGAAGCATCTGAAGTAAAATCTCAATAGAGATTAGAAGACTTGTGGTTATCGCATTTTCACAGGCATAGACTGTGAAGATCAAGCCCACAGCAAGAAGTCAGTCTGGATGAGTGAGGAAAAAGGCTTAAGGAGCAAACAGAGCAATTCTAGCAATTACACAACCTTATTTCTTAAATGAAAAAGTAAAAATTATTTCTAACAAATAACTGAAAAATCAGAGAGGCATAAGATGGAAAATAAAGTATAGGGTGCATAAGCACAAAGGGCACTCCATCAGAGTCTAAATTACAGTCAGTTTTAACAAAAGCAGTGAAAAAGTGTGAGTCGACTCAATGACTTCCAGAGAAGAAAACATTTATTAGTCAATCACTTCCACTCAGAGAAAAGAAAAGTATCATTTCTCTAATGCACACTGGCCAAGAGACTGAATTATTACTTTGCACTCTATCTAGAAAGATGACAGTCTTGAGTTTATATCATAAACAGAATTAGGTTAAAAGCTTCTCTCAAACAAGACTGACAACAATCAGAGGAAAAACACTGAAGAATAATCACAGAAAATTCAGAGTTGTGTAACAGAGAGCAATTTTTTTCTTAGGAAGTTAATTTTAGCATATAGGATATAGAACAGAAAATATCTTCCAAAAACAACTTGTAGCTGCCTACAATACTATAAAAGCAACACTTGCTCCAGTGAAATGAAGACTTCTAGAAAATGCAAAGAACCTGCAATATGAGCGGCTCTTCCAAGTAGTTTTATTACTCACTTATACCATCTACACATACTATCTGTGAACATATTAGCGAATCATATTTTAAATAACCAAAAATTTCTGCCTGTTTTTCTAGGACTATATTGTGGGCAGTGCCTGCATATTTACCTCTATAATTAAAGTACTGTCTACCTGTGAACCATAAACTTCTACATAAAAAATAACAATACAAAATAATCAAGGCTGACCTATTCAGCACTTAAAATTTGATCCTGCACTTGCATCCACTGGCAAGTATTTCTGGAAGTTTGGAACCTGGTCCTCTCTGATGGATCAGGACTCATATGTGAATTTCAGTTTTCGGGGACTGGTACATTTCTCCACAGCCTTACCAGATTAGGGCATTCACATTCAGCCAAAGCAGCAGATGTGTTGTGTTAGTTCAGCAGCTATTCATGAGCACATATAACAGGTATCAGAGGAGTTGTTATCAAATATGATTCTAATAAAATACTATTGCCAACTGTCATTTTTTTTTGCTGTTTATGTTCCTAGATATATTCCAATTTTATTTTTTCTAGAATAATATGATTAAGAAAATAGATGACATGGAGATAGCACGTAAGACAACACCACTTCAACTGAAAATTCTAAAGATTTCTAAAGCATTAAGAAATCAAGCTGATGCTTTTACAAAGCATAAAAAATGTCTGACTGGCAATAATTTCTGAATATTTTTGCCACTGATTGTGAAGATCATGGGAAGGGAATGGATTATTTGGAACCAGGCAAGTGAAAAATCCACTGTAAAGCAATTGTTTGAGTAAAAGCTAAAGCAGTGAATACTATACACCATAAAGGGATAGAGAAATGAAGTAGAGAGCAGAGGAAAGTGGGGGAATATAATGCAGGGTATGCAGTGGAGTTTCTTGGGGTAAGAGGAAAGAGAAGCAGCAGTAATAGCTTTCCATCAGAAGCTGTTACTCCTGGAAGCCTGATACCTAAACTGATCCTTCAGAATAAGGATGAGATTTTTATGAATACGAAACTATGAGTATATTTAAATATCAAATAATTTCAAATGAAAGAAACATCCTATCTTCACTAAGAAACAAGGCTTAGCATCATCTACTGTAGACTCTGAGAGAACAGAATACTCCTTGGACCAAAGACTATTGTTACTCTTCACAGTTCCCTAAAAACATCAGTACTGTAATAATACTATAGGTCTCTTTGCTCATCTCCTCTTGATCACTTCCAGTAACCAATTTCATCCAAGTCCAATACAAGGGAAGAAGTCTCAAAAATATGACATTCCTACATATTTTGTGTAAACAGGCAGCTGGAAGAACAGGGTATCTGTTAGTTAGAAGAAAATGAAGTGAACGTAACTTTTATTTAGCAGTATAAAATCCACTTCTTAGTCAAGGCTTCTCTTTCAAATTGATTCTCTTCTGTCTAATAAAGGAGAAATTTACCCTGCAGTCTGAGTTTTTTATTTAATTAAAACATCAATTCACAAATACACAAATACAAACACATAGGAAATCAGGATGCACTTACTCTTACAGAACTATTTCTCAATCCAAAAAATCTAATATAAAGTGCACAGGTCTTTCTCCTCCTCTCTCCCTCTGGAATACAGACAGCCACACTTTCTCATTCTCTCTTACCCAATGAATCTGGCATTCATGGCTGCACAGTGACTGGATACCAATAAACCCAAGACGCACTCCCACCTCCTCCCTCAACCATTACTTTAAGTACATTTGAATGGGGTAAGACAGAAGTCCAGCTAGTTCAATACCCTGCCTCTGACAGCATCTCTGATAGCAGCCAGTAGAGAATGCCAAGGGAAGCAATGTAAGAACAGAAAAAGCACACAATAATTTTTTCCCTGGCATATTCTCCCAGTAGCTGGTATTTCGTGTTTGTGTAAGACTGAGACTGCGCTCATCTCTTGGACTTGAAGTTGTCTTTATAATATTTTCCATAGGAGGGCTACAGTAGTGGTGACTCTATATGGAGTCCAGAAGGGAAGTAGTCCTACAATTCCCTTTATATACCTGACCACACCACACTTTCCAAAAGAAGGAACAGATGAGCAGATGCACTAAAACATGTTCATGAACAAAGCTTTGATAAGGTATTAACTCCTGTAGCCTTGAAAAATGGCACACAAAAGTCCAAGCTCAGCTACTAGAAAACAAATCAGACAGTCTTCAATTTCAATAAAAGCAAGTTCATTAACAGTGTTAAAGCTGTGAATAAGGGGACTACATTGCCTTTCCAACTAATAATAGTTTGAGAAACATTAATATTTTGAATTGTGAGTTTCCAAAATCTATTATTGAAAAATAATAGGTTGATAGATTGAAGGTGCATTTCTTATTTGCAGCAGAGTATTGGGAAAATACCCCACAAGTTTGCTGGATCAAGGTAGTCCCTGAACCAGAAGAAGCACTACTGCCTCAGCACAAAGTTGTGTCTAATTTAACTGATATGTTAAGATGTACAGTATATTAGCTTGGACAAAGCAATATGCTAATTCAGCTGTATTATTTTTGAGACCCCAGCTTGTGTCTCTGCACTTCAAATGTGATATAATCAGCCTTGTTGACCCTAGTTTTAGAGTCAGAAAAAATCCTGTGGGCTAATTAGCATGCTGTTTACTTATAATGGATAGGTTACTTCTGTCTGGCCATGATTATCTGGCATATCTAGCTGATTTCAGTGCTGTTAATAGCTTGCTCTAAGAAGTATTAAGCTATGGTATTGATTTTAAAAAGGCTGTATCACAGTGCTAATTTACAAGAGATTCAATTAGTAAAGATGACTATCAACATTTATTTAAAAATACTCCCTACCTTCTTGTGAATTCCTAAAAAAGTATAATTTAAGTAGCTAGTAAAAATTAAGAACAAGATATTCAAAGTGATCAAAAATATGAATTCTAAAACTTTAGAAACAAGAAACAATTTCCAAAAAACAAAGGTTCAGAAAGTTAGGTCCCTTTGAGATATCTCAGACTACATATTCAGAACTTGAGAACAGAAGCAAAAAAAAAAAAATCAGCTGTCACTTTTGAAAATCCTGGTCTAAATCATTTGTTGGATTTTCACTCCAGCTGCTGCTATCCATTCTGTTCCATTAAAACGCGGTCAATTATTGTAATATACCTGCTTTACTGAGCAGTGTGGAAGTGTTCTCTATTGGTATATAATATAGAAAGTTGAACAGCAGTTGAGCAGTGGCATTTATTCTCTTTTGTAAGTCTCTCAAGAAGTTTCTAGCTGGCCTACTTTTTTTGTTTCAGCATGGTTTATGAAATCATAGCCTCTATAAACAAATTAAAATCCCACTAACAGAGACTAATGCCTCCTCCAGATGAAGTCTAATCAGTTTTCATCATTTCAACCATCAGCACTGTCTCTGGTCTTCATTATGCTCAGAACAGAAAAAGATCTCCTTTCTTCCTGTTACTGTGGGAAGAATCTACCTCAAAGATCTGATTATTGAAACATCTGCTCCAATGAGTTGTCCAGATGACTAAAATAAAATTATTATTTTTGTCAAGTACTTAAACAATCGGATCTTAGGGTTTGTTTGTTTTTTGCTGAGAAATGTATTTGTCCATATACCAGAACAAGGGACTATGCAAGAGCTTGTCCTGTCAAAGTGATGAAGTAGAGCACCACATGATCACAGCTGTATGGGCTACTTATAGTTACAGTCCCTTGGTAAAACACAAACACAATTCATTCAATGCACCTTTGAAAATGCATTTTTTCCAAAAGAAATAGAGATAAGAGAGGACCACTGCCTCAGTTCTTTCTCTCAAAAAGGGCTGCCACAACCTCATGGAACATTCAGACAGCATTTGCACTCTTTTGAACTGGGAGATGTTATTTTTTAATTTACTCTACCAAGGATATATTCACAACCACATTGGTCTGAGCAGGGGATAAATTACAATGTCTTAGGAGTGTCATTTTATGGGATAAGGCTGACTAAAAATAGTTAACTTTAAACACAAATTTAGCACAATTTTACAGCTTTTGTCAACCTACTTGAAATTGCTAGATCTAATCTATTACATAACACCATTATATAACCTGCATTTTTCAAAAGTAAAAGTTTCAATATTTTGGTAAGTACTGTTAAGTCTATCTAGAATATACAATATACAATTGTATATGATTACTTATACCCACTAGTTAAGTTGAGACACATTCTCTAATACAGTTTTCATTACAATGTACTTTCATTTCTGTAGCCTAAGCCTGAAGCAAGACAACTGTCAATTTATTCTCACTACTCTCTAAGGTTTCTAATTGCATTGCTCCACACTTAAATTTCGCATATCAGACTGAAAACAAGGAAAGTTCTATGTTCTTGTAAATCATATAAGCTCATCTGGCAAATCACAATACATACCTCTCATAAGGATATAAGCCTGAGGAATCTTTAAAAATCTGTAATTCCTTGCAGCTTCTCTGTGGGTATGTTTATTGTATAACATACACAGAATAAAATATGAGGCACTTCTTGATGTGGAAAATGACTCCAGTGGGCAAGCAGACAAACTTTCCCTTCTCTCTTCCCAGAAAGAAATTTGGCTCTGGAGATTTCAGATCTCAGCATCAGACACTATCATGACTCTCCTATCATCTAAAACCTTTCTCTGTAGAAACAACATTGCAGCTGATACTCATATCCAGATCATAGTATGAACATGTAGAGATAGGATCATAACAGTAGGATCCTATTCAGTTATAATACAGACCTAGTCATTTTAAGGCAACCAGATACCAGGAACAAATACCTTCCTCTGAGCTCCTCTTTTTTTCTCTGTGACAGACACTTGAGAATAGTTTCATTATACAGTCATGTTCAAGTGTGCTATTACGAACTCTTCAGCCAGGACGTCTGTTTCAGCTGTATTTATTTATCTAAATGATTGCTGTCAAAACAAAGACTACATTGTTTTACACCCCTGTTTTGCAGATTACATAGCCAGGGCATCTGCAAAATGAAGGTTATGCTCATTTATTTTGGCAAAATGCTTTGAGATCAACTGGCGAAATGTGATATCTGTATACAGTTGTTTTAATAATACACTGGCTAATCATTCATCTTTAGACAACCTGCACTGATTTCTATATAAATTTTTAAAAGCATTTGTTTTTACTGGTTCCTGTTAGGTTTTGAAATTTTTTTGAAAGAAAAAGGTCTTCCTTCCTCAATTTTTCACTTTCTCCAGGAAAAAGAAATAAAAACCTAATATGAATTAATTTTATAAACACGCTTTTAGTACAGCTGACTAAAAAGTAGCTCGATAACATGAAATTCAGACAACTTCATCCCACATTCTGAAATGAACAGTGTGGCTGATGAAGTCTAAACGAATGAAGAAAAGCTTCAGCACTATATGATTGTGTTGTTACCAAGTCCTAAAAAACAGAGCAATGTGTTACTGGTGCCAGCGGAAAATAGTAATAAAGGTGGGCAAAAGATGAACAGGACAATGTTGACCTAAAACAAATGAAAAATAAAATAAAACTAAAGAATTCAATTAAAATCTGAAAACCTCAATACAGAACTCACTTTAAGAATATTCTGACAAAATTCCCTTGCAATTCTAGAAATAAGCTACCATTACAAAAAGATGCTTTGTGTATTTCTTTGCAGATGACCCATGTTCCCCAAACAGATTAACAAAAATATAATTTTCTTCAAGTACAGCAATATTTTCAGTTAAGTATTTTAAAAACACATTAACCTTGTCCAAAAATAGACAAAAGCAAGATCTGATGCAAATAAAACTTTGCATCTTGATTTTTATCTTATTAAGCTAGTAGTAGATGATTTTAATTTCACATGTTGGAAAGACTTAAGGGGTCATTAAGTCCAGTTTGCAGCTGCTTTTCTCAGGCAAAGTACTATATGACTCCTTCCACCAACTGTTCCTCCTCCATTTCAAAAATCAATTCCTTCTCCACCTCTTTTTAGGAATCTCACTGTACAGTTGCTCAGCAGAACTTCATTTCATTGATGGCTGGAAACTATTTTTAATTTCCACGACTGTTCATACCAAACTGTTTTTATACATTTGCTCAAATCCTATGTCAGTTCACTTGAGTATCTAAGAGCCTCTTGTAGGCTTCAGATGAGAGTAGGACATCACTGGCATGCTTTAATCACACAATAAGAGAGAAAACCTGCAGTTAAATTCATATGGTCCAAAGAAATTTGGACTTCGGATTCTGAAAAAAGTAGGAAGATTTCCATTTCCATTACATAGTTTAGGAACTGAGATACAGAGATGAACTGAGTTCCCAAAATCATACAGATAATCTGTGTAGAATGAGAAAATGAACTTGGGCCATTACCACTGCCTTTCTTTTCTTTCTACTAATCACATCTCTTTTTTCTAAATTCCTAAATGAGGACTTGAAATACTTCTGAGGACAAATGAGGACAAAGAATACTTTTTTCTTCCACTACATAAACAGTATGCTAAAATTCAGAGAAAAAAAAATTTTTTTTGATCCAAAATTTGTGAAGTCATGCTAAGTACTCAATAGTCTTCCAAATTTTTTTTGGCGGGTTACCTGGAGAGGCAAAGAGCAAAAAGCGCTCCAGAAAACAAAAAGGGAAAATTGCTGAGATGAGGCAAAAATGGGTAAAATAGTATACTTTGGAAACCACACATGAAGTTTATCAGAGATCCACTTTCTTGATGGATTATTGTTATCTGTTTTAATTACAGCAGCTATGGATAGGTATTTTGCTTCTTTAAATACCTGTTTGAACATGTCATTTACACTGAGAGTGCCTTTACACGAGGCCCAGATCCATAACCACAGAGATCATTAACATGCTTTCTAAATGTACAGCATGTGAACAAGCCATGAGAAAAGAAAGCTTTGCTAAGCTCATTAGCAAAGCAGGATCTCAGCCTTAATTCCCAATATTAGTCAGATAATGTGAGTTAGAGAAAGACAACTAGACTTAAACTTTTTTTCTAATTAAAAACCTTAATTCAAATACTGTCAAATACATATCCATCCAGTGGTGCTGAAGCAAATATTCCGTTTTTAAAAATTCCACACCAAAAAGTTTGTGCTATGGTTTAGCCAGAAGGTTCCTGCTAAGCTTGATGTTGGATTGCAGAGTTGTGCCTTCCACTTCCCCAAGCGAAAGGACACTACCTGTCCCTTTACATTGGATACTGCCAACAAACACACACTATGTCAACATGCTGCTAGCCAGACACTTCTCCTCCCAACATCTAGAATATGTGTATCCCTCAACATGTCAAAAGCACTGATTTTTTCCAAGACTGTGCATTATTTTCTCCACCTTATTCACTGAACAGATGCCTCCTATAGACTGACATCATCGTCTAGTCACGGTAGCCCCCTCCCACCCTGCCCTTGATTCTGAAGCCTGCACACGTGCTGTACTCAAGAACTCTTGGCTCTGAGACTCCTACTAATTTCAGCCATATTCCTATATCCCTCCTTGTCCAGCATCATTCTTCGATTTCCCTGTCAGCCACCTTACCAGCCAGTTGCATTGACTTCCAGCATCCCACCCCACTTTGTACCAGGGTGCCCCCACCACAGCTTTACGATATCTCTTCCTCACAGAAATTTTTTGCTCCACCACAGCCACTCTCAGCCAAAGCCATTCCTCCTGGCAAAAAACCCTCAGTCTACACCTGGACTGATACAGTCCTTCAGCCATACCTACAGAGCTTGTATTATCTCTATATACCACACACCCAACCAATTTATGTACCCAAGAGCTAGAAAATATTCAGCACAATTCTCATTGGACCTAGGGTCTCTTTGACGATTAAGTGTTACACAGGGGAGGCAAAGAGAATACAGTGCACTGGACAGAAATACTTTGAGAATAAGCTATGCTTTGCTTGTATTTGACCGCTTTCTCCCACAGCTTCTGACTGCCCCAACTGTTAACTTCCCCACTATCCAAATGGAATTGTATTGCAAAAATGTTATGAGTTGAAAAGACTGACAGTGTTATTAGGAATTAAAAGTGCAGCAATTAAAATACTTAAGCTTGTACATTATTTATTTTACTATTGTTACAATTATCAATTGTATTAAGATAGTGCCTCAAGGCCCACTGTTTTGGGCTCTCTACAAGCACAGAACAAAAACAGTCTTTTCATTAGAGAGCTTAAAATCTACACATAAATGGGGAAACAAGAAATGGGATACTACAAGAAAACAATGAAAAAAGATAGCATGATAAGAAAGGATTTCAAGGACATTAGCAGCCAAACTGTTGTCAGCTCATGTAGCAAACATAACAAAAGAAGTGTAAGGAGGGATGCTCTGGCAATAGTAAAAGCCTCCTGAGCTTCAGGCATAGCATGGGGGAAAGTTTAAAGTGAACAGTTGAAAATTTAGCAAGTGAGCAATGGAAGCTTGAGTCATCTTTTAAATAGGAAATAGCATCTCCCTGAGGGATAAGAAGTAATTCTGAAAGTCAGGAAAGTATGTATAGACGATGAGACAGAAGAGCAATGAGTTGGAAGCAGCAAGATGCTTTTGTACTGTATTAAATATTTTTACCAGTATTTTTTCTGGCCTGCTATAGACATATATAAAAACTGCAAAGTTTTATATATCTATGTTTATACTTATAGAAGCTTGGAGTATGTGAACTCATACAGTTTATTATGCTACTTATAGTTTGATTTCTCAAAAAAAGCCCAAGCTGAGTTTAAAGTAATGATATTTGCCGCTATTCCAATTTAAAATGCATATAATATCTTAGGTTGCTATTCTTAATATTGAGTCAATTGTATGGAATTTTACAGAATAAACTATATATGTTCTACTTATGAAAAATTTCCTGGAAAACATTGGTGAATGTAAATAAATTTGAGATTTCTACCAGATATCCTGATTACTATAACTGGCATATGACATTGGCATATATCTTCCAATAGAAAAACAGATAAATTTGGAATTTAAAATATTATCAATACTCAGTCTCTTTCTACTCTGAATATTTGTTTCTTTTGGTTAGCCTTATTCACTGTCAATCAAGTTAAAATAATGATTCAAAAGGGAGACTTCCAGACATATATATCCACAAATTTTTAGGCTGTTCCTTGCACAGTGTAGTGCTCCCACTAGTTTTCATGGTAATTTTGCATATAAAAGGATTGCATTATTAGGCCAGACTAAGAGAAGATATTTGGAAATACTTAACTCATCATCCCACTTCAGCATTTATTACTTATAATGGTACTTAAGCTGGAGCTATATAAATAAAAGCAGAAAATATCTCTCATGTAAATATATTATGGATGGATTTTTTTGAACACATGTACACACACGTATGTATGTATATACACACATATATATACATATATATGTGTGTGTGTGTGTGTGTATATATATATATATATGTATACATATATATATATATACACACACACAGGTCCTTAAAAATTTTTTTTGGTAGTCACTACGACTTCATGATCAGATTATGTCAACTCTCATTCCATGGAACCATTACAAATATCTTGTAATTTTTCAGGCACGTGACTCTTCCATTTTGGCTTCAGACATCACGTTCTCCCCCCACCACATGGGAAGGCAAGCAAGGTTAGAACTGACCCTTCTTTCCTCCAAGCTAAAAATGAATTGAGATCTACTTTCCCCTAACAGAGTAACCATAATTTGCTCTTTCTTAGGTATGTATCTCCAGATGTAGACTGAATCTGCTAGGCTAGTTAGAACAGGCTAACTTTCTAACTTTGTTTTTAATCTAACACAGTGTACATCCTTGCTGCACAGCTAACTCAGGACTTTTGTTACTGGTTACCACTAACTCCCTTGCCACTTCCCAAAAAAATTTTCTCACTTGACTTTTGCGTTGCCTCAAACTCAGATTGTCTGATCCAGCTGGGGATAGGAGAAAACGTTCAAATTTGAACTTCTTCTGGAAACCAAACTTCCTGACAACAAGAGCACGCTCTTGTGTCTTGAGACAACTCTACCTGTGTCAGCACAGAAAGTTCTCTCATGAGTTTCTGGCTATTAGAACTCCCTGCTCACAGCAAACACAGCACCTCTGAGGAATTAACACCTCAAATATTCTTTTCAGTATGATGGTGGACATTAACCAGGTCAGAGCCATGTACTGACCAAGAGAGTTAAGGCTATAGGATAACATATCCACCCATACAGGCCGCTCCCTGTTTTTGAATTAAGTTTTTGAATTAAATTTGAATTTTTGAATAGGCTTTTTGAATTAAAAACCTATTCAGACACATACTGCATCTCTTCATCCTGTTCTAGATTGTATATCTGAATTAACGGATGTCATTGCAGAATGTAATGCAGAACTTATTTTTATGACAGTTGGAATAGCATGTCTGCGTCAGAAGTGCATTTCAAGAAAGAAGAAATACCGGAAGTCCAGAGGACAGCAACAAGAATGACTGATCTAAAATACAAGAAAAAGAAAAGAATGACCATTTCTTTCTAACAAGAAAAAAATGAAGTGGAGTTGGTTAAGAGAAGAAAACAGTGAAAATGTGATTAAGAACAAATATGTAAAAGTCTGCTGCAAAGAGGAAAATAAATTCTCTGCAACCACAGTGCAAAAACTAACAGGTTCATGTAACTTTCAGCAAGTTTCAGGTCAGAAATTAGCAAAAACTTTCTAATGACAAGGCCAGCGAAAAGCTGGAATAGATAACTTGGGAAAGTAATCACCAAAATCTTTAAGCTAGGCAAGCGAGCATTAAAAAGACAAATTTTACTGATCCTGTCTTCATTGAAAGAGTGAGGGCTTGGGCATGACGCTTTCTTGGAGACTTTTTCAACTGTGTGATTCTATTCTGAACTGACTGAAGAAATGCAGCCATGTAATCATATTGATATATACCAGCACAATTTGCTGTGGGATCCTGACCTGGAATGAAAGTCCTATTCTGCAAAAGACTCAATCAGTTTTTTCATGTTGATAATCACTTGGATTCTAATATAATCAACTAGTTGCAGATCACCTATCTACATTAATCTAGACTGCAAGTTCTTTATTCAGCCATTTAACAACAATTACTTTCAGGACTGGACTACACATAAACATAATGTCTAATACTGGTCATAGTATTTATCACTTTAGTTGCTAGACACAATGACTTAGTAATTTGTTCTGAGGCCTTAAATACAGACAACACTAGTAACAGCCGCAAAAGACAGCAAATTCCAGATGTAGTCTTTGGAAGAATATTTTAAAAGGGATTAGCTTTAAAATACTTTGTTTTAAAATTCTAGATGTACTCAAAATTCTTAATCTTATGTCTATACTTGACTATTGAGTAGGGGTCTTTGATTTTTTTTAACTGAATGGCAGATCATCTTTAATAGTAGATCATCTACTTTTAAGGGTAGGTCGTGTTTAATAAATAGAACTGCAATCCTCCAAACACTGCATGAGAATAGGTTTACTTCAGAATAGTCTGAGGGACTGTTCTTTATATTTTAGAGAGTTAAAACAGAATAATTAAACAAGCTTCTCCAGTGAGATATTTCGTCATTTCCAATTAAAAAAATTATGATTGTTCTAGTGTGAGAACTCGGGACACCTGTACAGCTGCCAATCTGACTAGCGACTAGGTATGGAAAAACAGCACTCTCTCTCCAATTTCTTCTCAGTTGTCCTGATTTTTATTCTATAATAAGCAGCATAGAGAAATAGGAAATTTGCATAACCATGCATATTTCCTACATTTAAATCACCCACCTTAACACTGGTAAATGATAACAAGGAAAAAAAGGAACAAACTAGCCTTATAAAACAATTTTTTTGGATGGTGAGAGTGTACTGTTAGAAAAATAACATGTTTTCTAAAATGTGTATACAGTAAAGTCTAAGAATGGGAAAAGGTACAACAACAAAACAGTAAGCATCAGGTGTTCTCAAAGTTTCTACACTTAACAAAGTAGCTCCCTTTTAAAAGACTGTAGTTTGGTAGAAGTTACAAATGTCTGCTTTAGATAAAATCTTTAAAATGCGTTTAATCTCTCCTATACATGATTGGTCTATGATAGCGTGTACATTATTGCCCTTTTCACAACCTTTAAAAAAAGGCACAAAACACAGCCCCACCCCCATCCTCCGACTTACAAAAGCTGCCAAAAACACGGCTACAAAGTTAAGTCTGCCCCCAATTTGCTGCTTTGGGCTGCCTATAGTGTACTCACCATAGCGGGTTAGTTTTGAGGACTTTCTTCCCCTCCCCCAGCACCTAAGCACAATGAGTGAGAATGGAGAGTAGTTTGAGAATTAAATTTGAACTTCCCTGCTTTTGTTACAATGAGTCACCGCCTTAACATTATCTCAACTGTAGACTTTTATCTGTGAATATCTAAGCCCTGTCTTGTGGAAAACTAATTACTGAGCCACTGAGAGGCTTCATAATGTCCTGCATTTAAGTCCTGAACATCATACATAATGCATAGGAAGCAGTCTCTGCACTCTGATTACAGAACACTGTCATTAAGTGAGCAAATTAAAGATGTGAATAATTCACTGGCTGAGCTTATTGTCAGTGCTGCATTGTGAAATTAGAATTTCTAATAAGTACTGCAATTTTTTTAACCCAATTAACACAGAGAACATCTTGAGTCTGATTAGTACAATAAAAATTATTACCTTATTCTTTTGCTTCACAACAGCCAAATTAAATACTGTATTTAATTATGCAGCATTCGTCGCTTCTGTGATAGAATAAAAATAACCTCACTATCGCTTTAGTAAGAGTTCTAATATTTAGAATGCCACCGAAAAATAGAGCATATGAATCTCTAGCGCAATTTCTTATCGCAAAGTTGCTCGATTTTTTTACAGACTTTGCAAATCAGTTTTAACATCAGCGGTCGACCATGATGTCACTGCTGGAGTCGTCTCTGTAAAGAAAAACGTATTCGGAAAAAAAGATCACAAAATGACTCTTCCAAATAAGCTCTGAAAATCATCGTGAATTAACTTTTTGGGGGGTTGATGTAAAGACAGGGAAAAAAAAATTCCACTTAATGATTCTCAGTATACATACAGTTTGTGCGTGTATATATACACACATACAGCTACACATATATGTTATATACATACACACACACGTATACAAACGAAATATATCCTGTTTCAAAACGACGCTTTGGAAATACACTATGGAAAAGAAGGAGCTGGAATAGCTCTCTTACCTCAGTTCCCCCTTGGCACGGGATAGATAACATCCTTTCATCCTAGGAAGGAGGAAAGTCCAATTCAACATCCAGCATGTTGCTGTTCCCCCCCACACACGGCGCCTGCTGCCATATTAAATAAAGAAAATGATCACTGAGGATGCAGCTTTTGTCTCCAAATATTTTTATACTGCCTTTTGGTGTCAAGGACCCCAGGAGCCTCAGCACATCTGGCAGTACACACTGCTGGCTGCAGCTGCCGCAATGGGATTTTCCTCAACCCTATTTCATCCCAGCTCCGTTTTCCTCCCCATCCTGGGGAAGTTTAATCACCGAGCATGGGGGGGGGGGGGGGGGGGGGGGGGAGAAAGAAAAAAGAAAAAGAAAAGGTGGCATTGCAATCATGAGATTTCTTGGTTTTTCTTCCTGGAGACAGGTACTGCAGCAACCACCTTGCATCTTTGTCTAGTTATTTCAGCAGGTGCATGCGAGAGAGAAAAAATAAAGGAGCCCTGAAAATCATTCAGACACAATGCAAAAAAGAGAAAGAGAGAGGGAGAGGAGGGAGAGAGGGAGGGAGAGAGAGAGACAGAGAAACACAGAGACTAAGAGAGGGAGAGGGGGCTGTCAGTGCAGATAAATCTGCATATGGAAATCAGGGTTATCCTGGGTACAGTTTTATTTAACCATGACGTACTGTTTTTTTAATTAGACGGGAATTTAGAGAAGGAAATGAGGGACTTACATACACAAGAACAAATGAAGCTTTTTTAATCACAGCAGAGTTTTCACAGCAAGCTGTAGCACCAAGAGCAGAACTTTTTATAGTAACTTTCCTGTTAGAAACAAAAGTTTCATGCACTGCTGCTAATTTATACTAAAAAAACAAAACTGGAAGAGCATTTTGAAATTAAACTAACCAAAAGCAATCCAAAATAATGCAATAATTATTGAAAATCCCAAGAAGCCACCAGCTGCACAATAGGTATTTTAAGCTAAATTATGCCAAGTATATGTTTTAAGACTTTCTCCCAGGCCCCTACTCTTGACTGCCATGACCAACGACGAGATTTTAGTAAATGAAAATAGCAATACCTAGCCTGAATTTCAAACGTGCTAAACACGACTTCCCAAGTGTGATGAGAATTGCTGCTCTGGAAATGGGAGCAGTAACTGAGACATACATGGAAGATGGAGGATGGTTTATATGGCATCAAAAAAACCGAGATGGGCTCATGTTTGTGGCTGCCAGGATGCACGGGAAGAGGTGAGTTTAGGTGGCAGATGAGGGGGAGGAAGAAAAGCTGTTTCTGCCACAGGGATTTGATAGGATGGACTAGAAGAAACTCCCCAAAAGATGGTAACAGAAATACGGGGAGATAGATTGGGAAGTGGCAGTCTGACTTGGGGCATTTACTAGGAGCTGGAAGACACCAGACCGCGTGAAGGGTGGCCAGAAACAACTCGTGGTGGTTGGCAGGCAAGGGATGCCCAGCGAGGCAGTGAGAGCTGAGGGCCTCGAGGCACTGGTGGAAGCTGGGAGCACTTGACCAACACCAGGAGAAGGAAGGGGACGGCGGGTGACTCCCGGGAAAGCCTGCCTGAATCAACCACCACGTTGTGACCTAACATGGGGATGGGAAGCAGCACAGCTTAAGAGGCTCAGCCACCCGGCCACAGCGGGAGATGGGTGGAAATGCGGGGTAAACAGGCGCCAGGTCAGCACGGCACGGCCCGCGGGCAGGCAGGGCCGCGCCAGGGAGCCCGTGTGCCCAGCGGGGCCCTGCAGGTAGCGGGACCAGGGCCAGAAGGCGGTGGGGACCGTCGAGGCTGGCGGGCGCGACCCGGCCCGGCGGCAGTTGGGGGCGCGCGCGGCGCTCAGCGCTGAGGCGGGGGAGGGGCGGACACGGCGCGAGCCGGGGCGCCGCGGCCCCGCGGGCGGCAGTGGGGGAGGGCGCGCGGGAGTGAGGGCGTCCCCGACCACCGGCGGCCGGGGAGGGCGACGCGAACAGCCCCGTCGCGCGCACGGGGCGGGCGGAGGAGGAGGAGGAACAGGAGGAGATGGAGGAGGAGGAGGAAGAGGAGGAGGAGAAGGGGCGGCCAATCACCGCACCGGCGCCTGCGCAGTTCCGGGGGGCCGGCGGCGCGCGGGACGTACGGAAAAGTGTGCGGGTGCGGAAGGGCAGCGGCGGTTGGTGGTGCTCCCGCCAGAGCGCAGGTACCGCGGGGGGCGACGCGGCCGCTGCCCGCCGTCCGTGTGCGGGGCTGGCACCGGCCCCCCCTGCGGGGTGGGGGGAGCGGCGGCGGCGGCGGCGGCCTGCGGTGGGGCGGCCGCGCCGTGGTGCTCGCGCCGCTCGCACTAAGGTCGCCTTTTAGAACAGCCTTTATTGCCTCCTTCTTGTTCTGTTTTTAAACAGGGGTTTGGTACGTTAGGGAAGAGCCGCGGAGAGGTTTCCTGAGCTTGGCTCAGCCTGGTCAGCGACGGTCCTGTCTTACTGCAGTTTTCAAAGTTACAGTTGAGTTTCGGTATTCAAAATCCAGGTAAAAACTGGGCGCCGGTAGCTGCTGAGATGGTAGAACAGGGAACGTTACTACAACGGGCATGGTTTCGGGGTTTGTTTAAGCGTACGCGTAAAGTGTGGAAGATGATGATTTATGTAACATTAAGTCTGTCGGGGAAGAGGCCTGTAAGAGCTTGCGAATGTATTATGAACTGACAGAGTAAGTTTGTACTTCTTTAGTGCTTTCTATCATTTAGGATGATAGCTTAAATTGAATAGACTTTCTTTTGAAACCCACAGCAGCAATGTCATCATCTGCTCTCCTGGTCAGGGAAACTGATCTGGGGAGTTCCTTTAGTTGCTTATTTCTGCCTTGACTGTTGTGCCAACACACGTAGGGGCCTGCTGTAAACTGAGCCACTAAACTCATCAGGTCATTGAACAGTAGCCACTGCTTCTGCTGTGCGGCAGGCTGCATCACAGGAGTGTCAAGGGGGGGGCCGGGGGATGAGGAACATAAAGTTTTTTTTTTCCTTTTCTCTCTTTTTCCCTTGAGCTCATTTTCTAGTCAAGCTTCTGTATTGTAAACCTCTGGCCACAGTGTAAATTGGTTCATGCAAGAACAGTACCAAAAGCTGTCAGCAATGAAACTGAAAACTTGGTTTAGGGTTAGTAGTCTTAATTATACTGCTGGCATATTATTGTAGAACTCTGTGGCATCTCTTGCCTAGTTCTATTCTTTCAGTATGTTGTGTAAAATACTAGCTCACTAGTGTCAAGTATACAGGGTATTTCCTTTTGACCCAGTCTTTCTCCTCCTTTTGCTTTATTTTTCTTTTTCAGATTCCTGGGAAGTCAGATTTTACATGGGAACTTATGACTTTAGCCATATCAAAATTAGCTATACAGTGGTTTTCTCAACTTCAATAATTCAGCATCTCACCCTTGCATAACTGTTACGGGCGTGTATTTGCTACTTCTTAGAAGGAACGTGAGCTGTAATGTTGCCTTAAAGTCATGAACTTTATGCAGAACGTTTTTTCATGGTAGCTAATGTGGTCAGAGAACTAAATATTGCTGAAATTAGCTCACCCATGCTCTCTTTCATGGCATACATTCCTGCCTCCTCTTTTACCTTAGCGGTATTCTGACCCCGTAACTAGTCAATTCAGAGAACTAAACCAGCAGAAAATGAACCTGTCTTGTACTTCTGTAGGGTTAGGTTTTTGCTAACTGAACTCCCTGAACAAGTTATGATGGGAGAAGATGAATTCCAGTGTTGTACAAAGCAGCAGAAGTATATGGCAAGATGTGGAACCATGTCTGCCTCTTTTTTGTTTTGATGATAGCTCTCCTGCTCATTTCACACCGCAACTAAGCTGATCTGTGTTCTCACTTGTGTTGCGGGTTTATGGGGAAATGTAATATTAAAAACTTATTTGTAGAAATACTGAGTTTTATTTATTTCTTATTTATATTTTCTAGAACAAGTGAAAACAATGGATGATGACTATATGGCTTCCTTCACACCCCCGTTCCTCACTGAAAGCTTGGAGATGGCAATGGAAGTGGAGAATGAGAACTCGAAGCCATCCTGTTTTTCCTGTGTTTTTGACAACCGAAATGGAGGGAGAAGCTTCTCTTCAGAGTCTTATTTAGCAAGTGGGTCTCTTAAGAGGTAGGTTTATATTGAATTACAAATATAATAAGCATTTATGATGTTCTTTCCACAGGTGTTTGGTGTCTCAAAATGCTGACAGGGTCTCCAAATCTATTCTTCCTTGAGTTTAGCTTGATGATGCACCAAACCAGGAAGGGCAGTTTTGCTGATACAGTGCTTTGGATATTGTTTCGGGTCCAGGTCCTAGCTTTGTGAACTTAATCTTTGATGGTGTAAATGGTGTGTTACAGTCTTAGAACTCTTCTAGACAGAACACTTCAAAAATTGTCCTGTTGGGTAACAGCATCTAAGACTTGTACCTTTAAATGTCTGAGGAGGCTGTGGGACTGCTTTTTTGCATTTGTATGATTTCCTGGATGCTGGCCCTTTCTCTGTTTCCTGTGTGATAGAAACATGGCTGCCCTGCGCAACTAGCCTAGGAGTATTTTCAGTGGCTTTATCACTGTATTTCTCAAAGCTCTTCCCTTGCTGTCATTTTGGATTTAAGGTTCAGAAGCCATGTGCATAACAAATAAGTATTTTCTGTGACATTCTAAAATGTTGCTTTGGATTAGGTAATACCTTGTTTTCTGCTTGTGATCCAAGTTAGCTTTCTGTGCCATTTACTGATCCTGCAGGGGTTGTCTTGTTTATCTTACAATAGCTTATTTTTTCTTTCTTTCCCAGTACTTTCTTTTTTTTCCACATTTGTACCTTTGAACTTGCATGCTGCGGGTTTATCTTGCCAATTCTCATGGTTTTGCACTGTTGTTTGATTTTTTTATAACCTTTGGTTCCACAGCCTTTTATGTAAAGCCTTAATGGGGGCATCCCACCCCTCAATCTCCAGCTTATCTATCATGTTTTGTTGTTTGATCAGAGCACATTCATTAAGACTAGTATTCAGTAAAGGAATGATAGAGCCTGTGTCTGCATGAACAGATCGGTAGTGGATTCCACGCTGGCAAAGAGGCGCTCCATGACAGAAACAATTTCATAAAAAAGCTCACTCAGGAGCTTGTATATATGCAGGTTTTCCAAATCAGTACCGTCGTGATAATTATGTTCTCCTGCCCTTTAGTCACCTTGTCTACTTGGATTGTAAACTTTTGGAAAAGCTTGCATGTGAGAGACTTCTCTGGCTTTGTTACCTAGAATGATAGTGACTGGATATAAATTGCTGTAGGCTTCAAAACAGGACAATGTTTAGACAGTTACCAAGAGTGAGTTTTAGGTATTCTAGGATGCCTTTTCTGCCTCTGATTCAGTAGTGAACTGATAATAGCGCATAGTTCAGGGAGAATACAAATTTGGTGTGTGATACAATGCAAACTAAGTGCTTATTCAATATCTTCTTTATTTTTAAAATAGAAGTATCATTTCTTGCATCTTAGTGAATACGGCTTCATCTATACTGAAGTTTTTTATAAAAATCAGTAGAAAATGCTTAAATAATTTGTTTTGATGCCTTTGTTTTTATTATAGAATACAACTTGCAGTGATTTTCTTCTTTTTTTTTTTTTTAACAATCTTCAACAATCTTTAAAACACCTTAATGAAATATTTTTATATTTACACAATTAATACATTCAGCAAGTATGTTAGGAAAAATGTGCAAAAAAACCCTGGAATATTTTAACAGTTTATAAACATGCCTGATTTTCTCCAGTTTGAGGTAAAGTGGGAATTCTGACTTTCTTTGACTAGAGCAAAGGGTAGTCCTGGCCTAGTGTTAGGTTAAGCTATAATAATGAAGTCACACTTTGTGTGTCTCATCAGTTTAGCTGCCCAAAACTGTGCCTCTATTGATGTACTTTTATCCAAAAATGTTCCATACAAATGTTCTTAAAAGTATACAAAAGAGCGAATATGCGTTCTACAGTTAGTTTTTTGGCGTGTGCTATACATTGAGAAAGATTCCAAACATTGAGAAAGATTCCAAACATGCATTTCCAGTGGAGAACACTAGCTAATGTGGCAGCCTCTTCTGTTAAAGGCAAACTGTATGTCATGCATAGGCCCCTCTGTAAGGATAAAGATGCTTTAAATTAGCTTGCTAATTTTTTCTTTAGTTTCTAAAACTTATTATGCCCTGTAACAAGACAATATTTTTATACTGTTGAAGCTAGGAGTTGCCGTATTTCATACACTAAGTAATATATGGCTATAAAAGATATGACAGTTTCTCTTTTGAGAGCAGTGCTGTACCTTCCTGTCTATAGGATATATACTGCTGATATATTGATAAAATGGTAATGATACAAAATTCAGCTGTAGACATTGTATCCTTAGGCTTATTACTGAAGAATTTGTGAACAGTGCTAGCTTTATTTTACAGGGTTTTGCTGAGACTAGATCCTTCTCCAAATGACTGTGAAGAAGATACAGTGGAAATGTTTGGCTTTCAGTGGGTTACTGAAATGGCATTAGTTGAATCCTGTGGGCTTCTCTTTGGATTACTTAGGTATGATGTCATTAATGTATTTTATGATTAATACACTTCTGAAATTGTATACATTTACCTAAAGGGCGTAACAAACTTTTTAAAGTTTCTGAAAATAAACTTAAGACAATGACTGTGGGCCATGTGTCTAAGAAGACTGTTATCTGTATAATTCTCTGATAAGTACTGGGTAACACAGATGAAAGTATTGGAGGAAATAAATCATGTATTGCAGAGTTGTAATATTACGTGACTTACTAATGCATTTCTAAGCAGTATAGTGCATATCTTAGGTACAGCCAGAAAAAGATTTATAAATATATTTGCTAAACAATTTTGTGATTAATTTAAAAAGCATAGTAATATTATTTGTCTGGCTTCAGAGTGTATGAATAAATTGCGTCAGGTTTCCTTAAATGAGATTGTGCTGTATTTATAGTCTTGTGTGTATGTGTAAAGGAAAAGTAGAGGTTAAAAATCAAATACTGTAAATGTTGGATGCAGCATTTTCTTCAATTGTTTGGATTAGGAGAGCTTCAGCAATCTCTTGAGATACAGTTACTCAGTGTTTGACTAATTCAATGCAGATGTTTAATCTGGTCAATGCAAATACACAGATCACCAATAATCCTCTTTGCTACTGATAATCCTCAAGATGTACAGCACATACAGAGGGTGGTTGGAAAAGGGGCTTTTGTATGATACACAAATATATGTGATAGAATATATCATTCCTTTGATTGTAGTGGATTCTTCCATTTGTTGATGGTGTGGCCAAGGGCGTGGTGTGAAATGTCATTAATTTGGTCTGGCTATTGAAATATCATGGCATAAAAGACAGGAGGTGTTTTAAAAACTAATATTATTTGTTTTTGCTTGTTAAAACAAATTTTGACTTCACTGTGTGTTGTTTTTATTTCCTTGATAGTGAGAGAGACAGGAGGATAACTCAGTTAAAAGAAGCACTATATCCCTTTCAGCATCCCATCTGATCTGTTTATTAACAAAAATTGACCACCTTGGGCAACCAGACAGCAATGTAATTGATCTTTGGAATCAAATCTGTTTTTCTTTGTAAAAATAAAGCCATTCTGTAGTTATCTTCTAATTGTAATAGAGACAAATACAGTGCATAATATATTTTATTATGGTTTTTGAGTTATTCAAGATGTACATGTTGCAAAAGCTTTTAAGAATAAAACCACTGAACTGGTAGAAATGATGGATTTCAGCTAACTCTTGGCTGTGAGAGTTTGGTTGCTAAGCTGTCTTTTGGTGTGACAAGTCCCTCTGCAAAGATATTCTTTCTTTCAGTTCATTCGTTTAGTCATAAAATGGAACACTTTCATTTATAGATCAGTTGGTAACTGAAAGTAGGAAAGTTTGTTTCTCCAGTGTAGAAATCATGTGTGAAAGTACAAGTTATACTAATTCTTTGAGGATAAGGTGACTGAAAACAGTTCAGTCTTTAAGCTACAGATAACATCTATGTTTAAATGCATGCTCATGGATACTTAGTCTATAAATATACTTTCTTAGGTGTCTGCAATACTAAAGATGGTTATGTAATATTCTATAAATATTTTAAGAGCAATGTAATATTACACCACTGCAATTTTAAAAAAAGAGTAACTGCTCGGTAAACAGAACTCTTAACTATAATTTTTTTACTGTGATTAAAGATGTGTGTGTTAAAATTGAATAATAATTATGTAATCATTTACCTGGGTATGTTAAGACAATGTATTTCTTTAGTAAACAGAGGTGCTAGTTTAACTCTCAGATGGTATTTATTTGAAAATCAAATGATTTGATGATTAACAACCAGTGAGGATCAATCTTTGAGGTACAAATGCAAAATGAAATTAAAATGACTTATTTAACTGAGGACATCTTTGTCATGCTTTGTGCTTTTATTTTATCAGCCCACTGTATTGTCTTTTAATATTCAGTAGATAAGTTTTTTTTTTTTCTTTCCTTTTTTTGTCTGTGGCTCCTTTCTGACTCACTTTCTCTAACCTTCAGCCTCAACAGCCTGCTTACATAAAGTCATCCAATTTTAGGCTTCCTTCCTTTCTACACAGCTGAAATAGTTGAAAGATTCATTCAGAAATTCAGCATTGAGAAAAGCTAAATAGCTGAAAGTAGTCCTAGGTAGACTTTATCGAAAGAAGAAAAAGCTGAGGGAGGTAGTTTTAATGTGTGCTTGCCCTGTAATGTATGGGTTACAGTTTGGATTTTTTTGATCTTTGTGGAGATCTTCATAATTTTGACAAGGGTGGGTTCGTTTTGTTTTTTGTTTTTGTTTTTAAGATGAACAGCTGATCTGGGTTGGAGTCGAGCATCCTATTTCGAATTCTGCAGTAGTGAGTGCTTAGACTGTGTAAGAAACAAGGCTGAGTTACATTTGTGGGAAGATCACTTAAATGGAGTGTGGGGTTTTTTTGTTTGGATGGTTTTTTTTTCCCATTTTGGTAGTTAGCTAACTTCATTGTTATTGTTTAATGTTTTAGAAACATGCAAAAATGCTGTCCAGTATTATCGCTTCACATGGGATGTGTCTGTAGCCATCTTCAAATGCTTTTTCCCAAGTTACATTTCTGTAAACTTTCTCCGAGCAGATGTGTTCCTTGCTTTGTATTTCTGTTTAAAACCTTATTAAAATGTTGTTAAATACCTTGCATTTATATAAATACCATAAACCTTTATATCTCTCTAATTAGGCAACGAATACACAGATTGGAAAACCTAGTACAGATGAGTTCATCTGATTTCAGTAAGTTTAACACATTTCACTTTACATGGGGTAGATATCTGACTACATTTTCGTTATAGAAGCTATTACACTAGTACCTCAATTCTTGTCTGAGGGCTCGTGTGGTACGCACCACAGAACAACGTATAATCTGCATAAACCTGTAATAGGTGTAGTAATGATGCAACCAGTTGATGTAAATTAGTATGAAAATAGATACCTGACCATGCTAAATAGAAGTGTTATGAGTCAGTTTGGAACTGGATCTTCCTGAGTAGTAAATGCACAGGTCAAAATCCTGTTTTTATTGACCTCAGTAGGGAATTCTATGTTAACTTAGCTTGAACTATAAGATGTCTCCCACAAGGCAGGATTTGGCAAAACCTGTTTACTCATCTAATTAAGGTTCTGTAGGTTTTTTTATTTTCCTTAAATTTAAGCATCTGCCTGGTTCTCTTCTCTGTACTCTGTTCCTCCTTTCATCAAATAAGCTAGTAAAATAAAAATGGTATAAAAGTTATACAGAAAAATATCAAAAAATATGGATATATGGACACTTCTCTGTGTCCAGTTCTCTAATGCTGGATCCATATTACTCATGTCTGGTCTAATTGCATAGCAGGAGTTTGGATTCTGTGCCATTGCTGATAATACCATTTGTTTCTGCTAGGTCATATATGACCTTAGTTGTGAAATAAACTTTGCATGCAGCTTTAGCCATACCTGAGCTTTAGTAAATTTAGTTTACTCCAAAAATAACTATTTTAAAATAGGCTGTTGTAGAATATGTATAAAATGCCTTTAATAATATAGTGAGCATGATGATTTTTCTGGTGAAGCACT
This sequence comes from Dromaius novaehollandiae, assembly GCF_036370855.1. NCBI lineage: Eukaryota > Metazoa > Chordata > Aves > Casuariiformes > Dromaiidae > Dromaius > Dromaius novaehollandiae. Next base: position 44,663,891 of record NC_088100.1, on the reverse strand, counting down.
GCTTTAACTCGGTAGCCTCAAGCAGGGATTAATACTTGAAGGTGCATGTAAAACAGGCACAGAACTGATAGAAACGTTTGCAAAACTCTGAGATAATCCCAGGGAAATGTGATGTGTAAATGCTATGTGCGTGTAAATGCTAAATGCTCCTGGACCAAATCATGAGAAATGAAGGCTGAATAAAAACAATGTATCCTGCTGAAAAAGACATATGGAACTGAGTAGTTCTCTTCAGGAAGCATTCCTGTATTCCAAGGCCACATCTAGGACCTACCAGATGTGAATTTTACGCTTTGCACCAGAATACCTTTGTGACTTAGAGGAAATCACTGATGCATTTGTGCCTCAGTTCCCCATTTATACAAGCAGTGTAATAGTAGAGGTGTAGTGTGAGGATACAAATGTTAAAAATGATCAGATAGTGTGACGATAGGTATTATTGATATCTTAGATTAATGGGCTATTGCTGCAGTTTAAAATCAGTTTTGGTTTTTAGCTCAATGGATCTTTGTTGTGCATATTCCTTTGCATATATGTTTATATAAATGTCAATATCATACATTTTGTTTAATTTCTTATCAGTCTTAAGGAACTTTGGAGGTTTGCTACATGGATCTATGTAATGTGGAGGCCATATGAAATGTTTCTGAATTTGAAATTTGAAATATTCTGGTGCTTGTGCCAATTGATTTGTTGTGCTCAACAATGAGTGTTGTTGCACAAAAGACTGAGAGACAGGCTTATATGCATTTATTTGTGCGATCTGTAGCAAGAGGCATACATGAACTTGAAAGTTACCTTGGAGGGAAGAGGGGAAACAAAAGGAAAGAAAGCAAGAAAAGGAAAGGGAAACTCTCCTCAGTCAGTGGCTAGCTGGGAAGAGAAGCAGTGGAGTCTTCAGGCAGTTGTCTCCCCCGAGTGTACTCTCCAGTGCCGCAGGTGGCAAAGAGTTTTTTTTTGCCATGCTTCTCCCCTAGTACTATACAGTTTTCTTTGGGACCTCCTCAAATTCCCTATTTGTTTTTCATATTTATGATGCTCTTAGGAATGACTGGCACATGCTTAATCAGGTACAAGTGTTGTATGCTGACTGTTTGCTAAGTTTTTGTGCATATATATTATTGGGTAACAATTATTGGGTATTAAATGACCACTAGCTACTTTGTTATGCACTGAGTTTTGGTTCCCTCTAATATAAACTAAAAGTGACCAGATAAGTTGTAGGGAAAAGGTGTGTGGGGGGGGAAATAAGGAGTGATTCTCACACCAGTGGCAATTGCTTACCATAAAACTTGCCTTAATGGTGTTTGGGCTTGCAGGTGCAAGGTGATGAGGGTGACACCATGAGAACAACAGCAGGAAGCAGCAAGGGAAAGGAAAAATACTACCACAGAGGCTTTGGGGAGAGACAGTCACAATAACTAGATGAAAGGATACACAGCTGCAAGCAAAAAGCAGGCTACTGAATTGCAAATGGAAGGCTCTTTGCCTTAAGCTGTGTAATGCTCTGTACAACAATGCAGTGCTTCCCAGGAAGAAATGTTACAAAGCATATTTCCAAATAAGTCCATCTACTTAAGAGTTTCCCCAAGAGAAAAGGATGCTGAGAAATTGCTTCATACTCTTGTCTTTTCTAAAGGCTTCTGGGAAGCAGATAGGGAACGGGGCAGTAGAGTTGAATGGTTTGTTCTAGTAATGATTGTTTGCCTCTGCCATCTTTCCAGAGGGACTGGATGCCTTCTCTTCCCCCCATATCTGGATACGTGCCTTTGATGATAAGATTAAAGAACTATGGATCCCTCTGGCAAGATGGCTTTTGGAAGTGGGTTGTTGCCACCAGAACAATTCATCTGGCCTGCAGCCTTCCCCCCTCCCCCAGTCTGGCTTCAGGAAAGAAAGTGGCTTCGTGTGATTGATGAGTCACAGTTTGGACAAGTCTGCTTTAAGCTATTGATCTTCTCTTTTACTTCAGGTCAAGCTGCCAACTTGCACTCTGAAGCAGAGAGCATCAGGCATCAGTGTATTGAGTTTTTGCATTATGTGAAAGTTTTCATCTTCAGGTGAGATTTGCACACAGTTTACTAACTTATTTTATGTACTGAGCTTTGTCTAGCTGTTTTTTACGTGTTTTCTGATTGTGTATCTCTGTGTTTGTTCAGGTATCTGGAACCTCCTAGCACAGAAAATGATGGAATGCTCCACCCATATGAAGAACTAGAGGCCCAACTGCCGTCATTGTTGGTGGAAGAGCTTCATGCTTTGACCCTACAAATTGGCCACCTTTTTGAACTATCTAGTAGCATTCTGGCAGCATTTACAATTCAACATCAGGCAAAGGTTGATGGCTTTTGTAATTTTAAATTTGTGTAACAGTCCATGTTTGACTTGAAAAATTATGCTTTAATAAGAATTAACATTTCTTCAGAAAGATGAACTTATGCTTTTTATTTTTTTTTCTTTTTCCCTTTTTAAACTTAAATGCCATCCCATTCTTCAAACACAACTAAAGAGCTCTGGATTTACTAGTTTATTATTTCTTTGCTATGCTTTATTCCTTTTAAAACTCCTCCTATAGTATACAAATGATAATAACAATTGCAGGTAAATAAGTAGGCTTGAATTAGTATAACATGTTACAAATTTCTCAGTGGTGGTCCTTGATAATGGTTAGAATTTCTAACCTTCCCAGTAGGAGGGGTACTTCTTACAGGTATATTTTGAAGTGTGTTTCAAAATAGGAAAAAATCATGCATATAACAAAGAAAACTGCAGGCATAGAAGAACGTGCTGCAACATTTGACACTGCAAAGTATACACCAGTAAGATTTGTGCAAGTATACAATAATTAATGCTTTCAAATCTCTAATGCTCAAATCTCTTAAAAAGAAAAGAAAGAATTTCAGTCTTAGGTTGTATGAACTAATATGTGGAGAGGAATGATCCACTGAGGAACAGCATCTTGAATGTTTCTGTTCATTTATCTTGTCAGTAGGACTAATGTTGAGCTAATGAAATAAACAATAATTTCAGCAATCTTTGGGGAAGAGAATATTGAATATTTGGAGTTATTTTAAGTGTATACTTCACTCTCAACACACTTTGTGGGCTATCTAATACTTTACTGGAAAGGAAAGGATAACTAAAGGCATTTAATCTGGCAAGTCTGAACCAAGACATTGTGGCTAAATTGTAGTTTAGATCAGTCTTCATGACTTTGTGCTCTACATGCTCTACAGACAGAATTAATTGTCTGGAAGCTCTTTCTCTTTGACTGGATGGCATGTTTGTATGTTACAGTTGATTTGATAGTAGATATCAATAACGTTCTCTGTAGGCAAAATGTATGCCCTTATTCATGTGCCTTAGCAGCATCCCAAATTCACAAAAGAAATATTATAAATAAAACCTAAATGGGTGTATTTTTTAATCACAGCTCTTTCCTCCATCATGGCATTTACTACATCTCCATTTGGATATCCATTGGCTAGTGCTGGAAATCCTTCATGTCCTAGGTGAAAAAATGATGAGTAAGTATATGATTTTTCTTTTTTTTTTCTTGAACGTATTCTTCTGCATATGACTTATCTAGATTTCTCACCTCAAATTGTCTAGAATAACTTATTTTTTTGTTAGAGTAATTACTAAGCCTATCTATATTTAATTGGTTAGACTCAAATATGGTGAAGGCAGGTTCTTTGCAAACGTTACCACATAGTTTGGCATCTGCATCATGGTTTCACTGTGCAGTACACCTCTATGATTAAACCTTCCTTAATATAGCTTTCATTAAATGAAATAGTATTGGGAATTTGTTCTATCAAAAGTTGACTAGTATTACAAAGTTCTTTCTCAACTGATACTTGCAACAGACTAATAATAATAAATATTTGACAAACAAAAATGCATTTGCAGAGATCTAGAATGTGTGATTGTTTGCATCAAATTGCTGTGCACTATGTGGGAAAAGTGTCCATGGATAGGCCAGAACTAAGAATCTCAGATGCATGCTATCTTGAGAATCAAAACATCAAAAGGAGAAGTATAAAAGGAGAATAGTTTCAGGCTACATGATTCCTCTTTCATTATTAGAGACTCTGAGAAGGTTTTCTGAAGATTTAAAATAGCGAATCCACATTGCTAACCATATATGACATTAAGATGATACTGGGCAAAGACTCGGTCAGAGGAGTTTGTAAAAATACAGCAAGAAAAGGGCAAGGCAAGACTTTTTTTTTTTTTTAATGGATTTTAAAAGGGCAAGGAATAGATTGATATGAGTAAGCTGTTCAAAGCAACTGAACAAAAAAGGTCATAGGATGCAGCTGAAGAACCCAACTACAGAGCAGTTCAGTTTGTTAGAGAAGAATTGTTAAAATACAGAAGATAACATTTCTTGCTTTTTGAGAACTATTTATGTATTGTTTATTTCCATGTCAGCAAAATAAATCGCAAAAAAATGTTTTCTCCTATAAGCATTGTGTTGCATTACACCAAAACCCCCATGTTTTTATAACCCCACGTTTAATATAAATCACCTATACGAGTTCTATATAGGAATTGCAACAGTTGGAGTAACATTGAGGTCTATCTTGAGCACACTGTATGTCTAGTCCAGGTAACTGGAATTGAATTGGAACTCTTGGATTAGCATTAATCCACCTTTGAGTGCTGTCACAACACAGTCTTGCTCAGATTAATGTCTTCACTGTTTCTGCACATCTGTTTCTGGTTAGCATGTGGATTGGCTCTTTGCTTTATAAAACCTTATTCTAAGTTTCTTTTATGATCCATTGTAGGATAACCTGTTTTCTTTTTTGAGGCTTTTTGGAGAAGGATGGGAAGATTGTTGGCTCTCAAATGATCTTTCCTTTTTCTTTATCAGAGAGTGGACAGTTTTAATCTGGAGCTGTGCTTAGATTCATATGCACAATCACATAAGCATGAACATATTCAAAACAAATCAGCATAGGTTTGCAAAATTTTGCTTGGATGTTATAGAGATGTTGGGTAAAAAACATAATAAAGCTAAGACTATAGTGTAGCCATTCTAGTAGTTCGTTAAGTAGTTCTACCAGTCTTTCAACTGAATTGAACCCATTGAATTGAACCCATTGAAAAAGGTGAGAAAAGATGGCAGAATTTCATCAAATCAAAGCATTGTTATTGTCCAAAATGTAATTGAAAGAGAATATCATATTTTTTCACAAAATATTTATAATAAAGTGTATGTGAACTTGGGATAATCTAAAGTTAACTTCTGTACTATCCTAAATGATGAATTTTTAAGTGTTTGAATCTTTCTTAAGTGGGCATACAAAACTAGAATAATATAGCTATTTGATTATTTGCTTTGCTTGAGAGTAACATAGCTTCAGTTTAAATTAATTACAAATTTCCTATTCACTTCAACAGCTGAGTACTCCTGCTTGATTCATTATCCATTGCATTCAGAAATGCTTCAGTTTTTCTAGAATTTTGTTCAATAGTTATGAATTCAGTATTTCAAAAACAGACTTCTTATTTATACGACCCACAAAATTTAGCACTGTATTGAGACAGATGCTTTCCTTAGCCTCAAAACATTCTCAAAATACATCTATCTTTCCCTTTGCTATAAGGGTGATAGCTATTTCAACATTTGTATAATGCCAACCATGTACAGTGTGCCTTACAGAGTACTTGAAAGGCAAGGACCTTCTAAAAATTTGAGCTTGTAAAGGGAATGTGTGAAGACAGCATGGTTTGGAAGATGATGAAAAGCATTACAATTTACTAGTGAAATTTAGTGGTTGTTAGTTTTTTCCTTGCCCCTGTGATTTTTCCCATTTTTGCCTAAGAAAATTGACAAAGATTAAAAAAAAAAAGTGGATTTACATTCTCTGCATTAATCTTGCATTGAATATTTAGAATTTCTCCATAAAGAGGTAATTTCTCCTCCAAAATGTAGTATTTATTTTTAGATCAAATTCTGAGTAGTAATATAATAATCCTTTTTCATAAGAGAAAACTTGTGCTTTTTGACAACAAAATTCAGTAGTTGAGATATTAATAAGTCTGCATGTATTATTTTGTCCTGTATTCTGTATGCATTGTAGAATTTGTTAGGCTTTCATCTCGTTCCATAAAGCCTGCTGAGTGAAAGCTTCATGCTGCTGAAATCAGTGGCAGGATAGTGGGCTCAGAGCTTCACCCTACATTTCCAGGAATAAAATAGAGGCTCAGTCTGCGTATCTTCTGTTCCACTGATGTCAAGGGAGTTGTACTATTGGAAAGCTAGTGAGATACGATCTTACAGCCTCTTAACTTTACCGTGTTATCTGTGTTAATGTCTACAGATGCTCAAGTTGGAATATGGTCATGCCAGCTTTTTACATCGACACGTCCCAAAGAAAGTGTTAGACCTCTCTAGAATTGTTTGTCATCAACTTGCATATCTGTAAAACATGTCGTGATTTCAGAACATGCACGCTGGCGTGTGACAAAGGAATTTGCAGATAAATAAATTTTTATTCCCCTGCAAAGGCTGTGCCAATAAAAGGCTGTGAAATGCCAAACCATTCTACTGTCAACCAGAACAATATCAAATTGCTGTGTAATAATGAAGGCACTAGCTTGAATTTAGAATGGATGAACTTTCCCAAATGAGTTTGCAAATGAAAATTACTCAACAAACCAATTCTGTGATACACAGTATAGAAAAAAAACATTCTGTCTTTCTTTGTATTCCTAGAACCATGGCTAGAACTAAATAGATCTAATTTTCTTTTGCGTTTTAGGACAAGTTGTATATGCTAACCATTTCATAAACCTGACTGGAGAGAATTTAACCAGTATCAGTTTATTTGAAACACATTGTGGAAATCTCATATGTGATTTAATAAGCATATCCATCAATAAGTATATAAAGGTAACATTTTTCTTTATATATAGGATGAATTAGATGCTTCTGTTGAGGACCACATTAGGTGCTGTACCCATGCATAGATGACTTCTTACCGCTAAGTTTTAAATGTTATGTGTGGCTTAGTATCTCCATGTTTTAAAGAGTGTTATTTGTTAGAAGCTCAAATTGTGTTATATTTATTCATGACCATCTGGCAGTTGAATGAGAGAGTAATATTGAAATGCACTGTGTACAGAGCAGAAGTGTGCCACATTTCATAAGTTCAGTGTTCCAGGTTTCATGCCAAACATGGCACAGTCTGAAAGGTTTAGAGCCACAGATGAAAAAAAGGTCTTTTCAAACTCTCTCAACAGGAACAAAGAGAGAGTTACTGTAATATTGGCATTAAGCTAACTGGACACTTACAGAATGTCATACTACAATTTATAGTTACACTGCTCCTATTTCAGCAACTGCATCTTTCTATTATAGCGCATCTTTTCTGTTACATTTGTCAAGGGAAAACCTTTTTTTTTCTTAATGTTTTTCTTTCTTTTTTCCTACTCTGGCTGCAATGTTTTTCTTGCTTGTCTTGAGCAATCTAAAACTAGAAAGTCATAATAGGTCCATATATCAGCTAGAAGAAGAGCTTTGCAATCTTCTTTGACTGTGTCATTGTGAAACCTGCTTTAGATGGGTATGTGTGATCTGTGAATTCAGGAACAGACTCTAAGAATAACTGGCAGTGACCACAGTATAATTTATATTTTCCAGGTACAAAGATATGAGTAGTGGAGTCCCCCTTTCTTTCCTATTAATTTTATGGAAAGAGAACAGCTGTGGTAGCATCTGAGAACTGTTCTTTTAAACAGTCTCTTCAGGGAGAACTCTTATCTTTTTAAATTGGTTTTGATCTAGTAAATTTTCACATAATACTGCAGCTTCCTCCCCCCTCAAAAGACAAATAGGAAGAGAGTAGCTTTTGTAAAGCAAGATTCAAGTAGTATCTGTTGACCACTGTGCTTGATTGTAGCTTTGAAGTGTCAAATGTTAAACTGAAATTCGCCCTACTTGCACAGAGCTATATGACAGAGAGAGAGAGAAAAGATTGCTTTGTTGCTACTTTTTCTTCAGTCTTGTAAGGCTTGGGCCCTATATCTTGAGCTAGATCTATTTGTGGTTCATTTCTGAAGTGGAGCTTGGACTGAAGCTGAATAATCCTTCTTCAAGCTGATGCCTCCTCCAGTAGGCAGTCATTGCTATAATCCAGTGATGAAAATAATGCCCCACAATCATCAACTGAGCCCATTGTGGTCTGAGGGGAATCCTCTTTGCTATTTTCAGTGTCACATCCTGGCACCAGAGCTGTATTGCCCAACCGTGCCACTATGTGAGGTTATAGTCATTATGATTTCTTTTCTTATCCCATTCTTACTGAGATACTCAGCTCAGGATGTCACAAGGGGAATCGCAGACCGTCTCTGAACAAAACAATGTTTCAGTTATCCTCTGTCTATGCAGTATCTGTATGGTGTCTTGCTCAGATATTACTAGCCACACTCTATCCTGAACAGATACTGCCCTCAAATCTTGTGCAGAAGAGATCCTGCTTTCTTGTTCTAGAAGATATTGACAGCTTGTTCATCATGACAGAGCTTCTGCTCCCTCAAGTTTTAAGTGCCGTATTTGGTCAGACCCACACTTGAGAACTCTTCTTCAAAGATCAAAAGTCATGTTAGTTCCATGACTTTCTCTGTTTTGAAAGTGTTTGTCACCAGATGAGAAAGTGGCATCTGCAGATCCATGTCACTTAAACTTTGGATTTTGAAGGTGTGAAGATTCAAGAACAGTCCCAAAAGCACTTGGTATCTCTAACTCCCTATTGCTATTTGGAATTGCCTACCCCATTACCGAAGGTGAGGTAGGCAACTCTTCTGAAGGGGATTTGACAAATGCTACACAATCTCTTGCTCCATTTGGGAGGGTTTAATAATAATTTAAAAAAAAGTACTAAGCCCCTGGAGAGTTACTTATGGTGCCAGTAGAGTAGGAAAACATTCATATCTATCTTCAAAATATTTTAAGAAACTTATGTGCAGGGTGGATTCCTTCTACCTTCCATTAAACACTTTCAGATTCAGTTTGTGAAACTTCATTTTCTCTCCCTAGCAGCAAATAAAATTGATGTTGGACCTAATCAGCACTGGGTTATAGTATCTATTTCTATTCCTTACTTCTTCCTACTCTCTTTCCCAGTCTTCTTCAGGATTCAATCTTAGGATAACATACTGAAAGAGAAGTAGCAGTGTGGTTTTTATTTAGCAGCAGTAAAGAAGGTGTTTAAGAATTCAGATTTCTGTATTTTGGTAGTCTTTATTCTATCTAAATCTGGAGAGACTTGAGTCTGTATATTGTCTTGGATTCACTATAGATACACTTGTGTTATTGCATCATGCATATTCAAGGCCTTTACTTTTACATAACAAAATCCCTGATTTAGTGTGGGACCAACCTCTACAAGTATAAGATGTTGTCATTTGGCACCTCAATGGCTTTGGGAGTCTTTCCAAAATGCCCACTAGTAAAGAAGTAGTTTTTCCTTATGTTCAGACAGAACTTAATTTCAGTTTGTGCCCCTTGCCTCTTGTTTTGTTACTGGGCACCACTGAAAAGAGCCTGGCCCTGTCCTCTCTACACCTTCCCTTCAGGTATTTATACACACAGATAAGGTTCCCCCTCAGTCTTCCCTCCTCCAGGCTGAAGAGTCCCAGCTCTCTCAGCCTCTCCTCATGTGAGAGATGCCCTTAATCATCTTAATAGCCCTTTGCTCTGTCTCTTGTATTGTGGAGCCCGGCACTGGACACAGTACTCCAGATGTGGCCTCACTAGTGCTGAGTAGAGGGGAAGGACCACCTTCCTGGAGCTGCTGGCATTGCTCTCCCTAAGGGAGCCTCACAGCTAAGAAAAGAAGGTAGATATTAATAGGAGATGGTTGCAAGTCTGAAATATGCTTTCTCCTGCTGCCTTACTTTTTAGACTTTGTAATGAGTTATTCCTCATCCCACTGCAGATAGTGGGAATTCATAGGCAAAGATTTGTAATCCAGCAAGAAGGTATATTCCTAAGGACAGAACACTGTAACAACTATAACTCATTACAGTGAGGCTTTGCCTCTGACTGTTGTCACATACTCATGCATCCCCGATACCACCTGTGGCCATTCACACTCTGGCCAGTGAGACATCAAGTGAGTAAAAGAGTCATTGCTTCTCATATCATTTTAGCATTGATTTGATGGCTAGACCCATGATGGTGCCTGCTTCTCAGTCTCTTTCCTTGTTAGCAATAATTACAGACCCCTTAAGCAGAAGATGGAGAACATTTGGATTATCCGCAGGTGGTAGATGAAGAAACTTAGATGTTGCAACAACTGGCATTCCATATAACAGGTGTGAAGCTTTGACTGTAAGATAGTTTGCCTACCTAATACTTCCATAAAATCCCCCAGTGTTTTAGTGCATCTGCAGTAAGGAGACCGCTCCTTCTTGAGGCATCTGTTACATTCTTTGATGAGTTATAGCTAGAGTACTTTTGAGGCTGCTTTAGCTTTGGGAAGTCAGCAGTTAAATAATGAATATTTCATTGGATTTTAGTGGTCACTTTTGAGGTTTATTCTGGTGATAATATTTGCATAAGATTAATTCAGGTTTTTGAGAGATTCCTATAACAGAACTTTAACTGGAAGCCTGAGGAGGCATAGGCATATGAATAACTCTAAATGGCATACATGGAATGGGGATAACAGAATTGTTTTAAGAACTTCAGTCTCGACCTCATGAGTTTTTTGCATCGACACTGGATCCACCCTGGCAGTTTCATAGGGTTAGCAGGATTCTTTATAAAGAAAGAAAAGCAAATAATGTGTCACATCTATTGTTATATATATATATATATAATACATATACATTCATAAATATGAATAGCAGTACTATAACTGTACTGCATGTTATAGTATATAAACTTAATTTGGAGCTGTATGAAAAGAGTAGTTGTAGGTGTATTACACTGAAGTTAGACAATAAATAAAAAGTCTGTATCCTTATAAATATTACACAGATTTGAAGCAGGAGTTGAAACTATTGTTGCTATACTTGTTCTAATTGTGAGAGTGTGCTTTTTAGTCATCCACTCCCACTTCTGTATTGTCTCTTTCACACATCTGCTGCTGTTATTGTCAAAGCATCTTCTGAATGAGTTTTTAATTTATGCTGTCAGGTTTCCAAATTCAGAAATGATTTTAAGTGCCAGTGTGCTGTAAGAATAGTTGTGCCTGGATGGATCAGGAAGAACAGGAGGACATGAAAATATAGGATTTATCTAATCAGATCTAGGTGTCTATGAGTCATCTAAGGTAGTCACCCTGGGCTCCCTTTATTTTCAGAGGATGATAGCAACAGTTCTTCCTCCTGCAATAAGAAGGATAATTGCTCTCTCTAGGTGACAATTTCTTTCTTGGCTTTAGAGAGATTTAGGTTGATTACTCAGACTTGGACTACTGACTGTTTGGATCCCTGGAACTGGGAGAAAAATCCCAAGTTTGTGGGATAAGTTGAGTATAAGCTGCTTTCTTTTACCTCTTTTCTTATTACATTTCTGCTTTCTGCTTGCTATTTTGCTTGTTTTGTTTCACAATTCAGGGAATGTAAAACTGAAGGATGAATCACAAGACTACTACTTTGCATTTGAAATTCATCAGTCGAAGAGTGAATTTTGTTAAATATGGAAGAGTAATCAAATAATGTACATGACTTGAAATATGTTGTTTTCTGCATATTAAAAGAATGCCTTGCAGTAAATTTACCGAAAAGCAGATTTAGTGAAATGTTGTGGGAACATCAACATCCTTATGCCAACAAAAACATATTCCACTAGCATTATGCCTGGTCATTAAGGTTTTTTGAGTTAAAAATAACAACAATAATAGCTATTAAATCATTTGAAATCTTTTTCTTATCTTCCCAAGAACATCAAGAAAATCTAATCAATCATTTTCTCTTTTCCTCATTGTCAGGCAATGAATCGGTATTTATTGGAATTCCTTTTCATTTAGGCCTCAGAAACCCATTTTCGTTTGATTAAATAATGTTTGAATGTGATTCAAAAAAAGCTAAGAAATAGTGCAACCTATAAGATATGTAAAATTATGAAACAAAATCTTTGTTGCATGAGAGGTGTATTTTTGGAAGTTAATGGGATGCACTTTCCAGTCTGTAATTGGGGATATATTATTTAACTGGAGAAGAAAAAAAGAGGAAATATTGGTATATAAAATGCAGTTTCAGAAACACCACTTTTCTGGGTAATGGGGCTGCATATTCTCTTTCAGGTGAGACCTTCTGAAGCTCTTACTAGTCACCATTATCCCTGTACCTGCGTTAAAGAATTATGGATTCTAGTTATTCAGCTGCTGGATCATAGAAATAAAGGGTCTCATACAGAGGTAATGGAAGAATACTGTTACATATGCATACGTGTTACATACGCAGTGCAGTGGCCAAATGTCCTCAGAATGCCACGAATGCACTAGTTAATATATCCTATGATGGTAAAGTTGAACTTCATTTTTGCAGGTTTTAAGAGGGCTGCATGCTAAATGTGAGGCTTTATTCCACATATTTGAATGTGCAAGTCCTGACTCCAGCTTCACAGCTTACTGTTTAGTTATGACCTAGGCCACTGACAGGGAGTTCTCCTTGTGCTAAGGAAAGCAAAATGAAGGAACGGACTGTACAAGTTGTATTATGGGATAAAAAAGAAGAGAGAGCATCTTTACCCATTTTTTTTATTTGCAATTTATGAATTATGTTATGTGAAAATTCATCGTCAGATACCATTGGTCTGACCATTCTTATCTAGCACATCTTATTGTCTTTGGCATCTATAACTTAACTAACTTTGTAAGAACAACCTGGTTTTGTTTCTGAAATTTGTACCTGCTGGCTTCATTTGATGCCTCCTTACACTTTTTTTGAAAGTATCAATCATTACCCATTTTCCTTCATTATACCAATGTGACTTTATATGCCTCTTCGGGTTTTCTCTGATAGCTCCGAGCTTCAGTTTTCTCTTTTCTAGACTGAGAAGTCTTACTGTATTCAGTCATTCCTTTTACAGCAGCCATTCCAAACCTGTGGTTATACTTGTTGCCCTTCTCTGTACCTTTTGCATCCTTTTTACATTCTTTTTCAAATGTCAGAGTACCAGTGTACTCAACAGAGTGTGTACTGAACACAATATCCAAAGTGTGAGCTATGTGGCTGTGTGATTTTTATATACTGAATAATGATGTTTTCTGTTTTGTTCTTTTCCTTTGCTAATAATTTGTAGTGTTTTGATTTTTCTTTTTTGACTGCTGCTAAGAATTGAGCTGATGTTTCGCTGAATGCGTATTAAGAAGTGGCAAAAATCTTTGAAAGCTCTCTGAAACAATCTTTATAGAAAGCAAAGCTGCCATCTGTGCAACAAGTACCATTGAATTAGTGTAGAACAAAGTACTTCATAGTAGAGTATTTGCACTGATAGCTGTTTACTTGTTAACAGCAACAGATGTAAAGGGGGAAAACAAAAATGAGACTTTGTTGCTACTGTTAATTGTTTGCATGGCACTCGCACCTTGAAGCCTAAATCAGGATCAGGACCCAGGGAGGTGAAGGCAGGTGATTCATAAGTGCAGGGAAGTCCTAAAAAGGTTCTGTATAATTAGGCAAGATAGGCACAGACTGTGAGAAGTAATGTTATGGTATAGATAGGGATCTGAGCCAAAGAGAACTGATCAGTTTGACAGTGCTGGAACAGATAGACTTGAAACGAAGCAGGGAATTTGAACCTTAGTCAGCTCTCTTCCAGACTTATCCTCTTAACTACCATCTAGTTAACTACCTACTGCTGACTGGCTATGGTAGAAGCTACAAATTGTTCACTACCGTAAAGAAAAGATCATATTTATATTTGTGATTAGATTATTCTCTTAATACTATAAATGGGTACTAATGCCTAGATCTGTTTTTGCTCAATGCTGTTTCTTAGCATTAATCACATGCTTTGCAGGCTGCAGACAGACTGTTACATTTGCTGAGAAATAATTGTATCTAAGGGGTCACTGTCTATGGTGTTAGGTTAGTCTGGGGCTAAGACTTTTCTCAAAAATCTGTTATTACGAGTCTTCATTACAGAACTTTAATCTTTCTAATGCAAGTACAAACTGTTGGTGGTACACCATCCCTTCTGTACAGCATCATTCTGTCTGTTCTTAGTTGTGCCTGTAAAGTATCACATCATGTTCTTCCTTGTGACCAGAGCTAGTCCTTTCACACTGCTTTCTACTGGCATATGAGAGACAGCATCCTAAAATGGTTCCAGGTTTTCTCTGGTAGTATTGAACATTGTTGTTATTTTCTTTAAATGACTGTCACCTTGCTTGTTCTCTGCAAAAGCAGAATTTTCAATAGGACAATATTGTAGGGAGCATTTTTAACAGAGTCTTTGTTATTCAACACATTTCAATTTACTTTTCCATTTTCTGCAGTCTTTCTGGAGCTCAGTGAACATAAATCTAAAGAATATCTTTGAAAGACCAAGTAGTTCTGACAGGATGTCTGTTTTCGAAACAATTCAGTGTAAAGACCCATTGAGTTTTAGCTGGTGGATTATTACACATCTGGCATCACTCTACCAGTTTGATCGTAATGGAAATCTAGATGAAAAGGTGGGTATAGTTTTTCTAAATATCTGAAAATTGTATGTTTTATTTACATCTCAAAATTTGTTTGGTTGTTTTTGGTGGCTGAAAATGATAGAAGAATTTTCATATACATGTTTACAAAGGGTCCTTTAAAATTGGTGGTATTAAGGTGTGCTTTGTACAATTCACAATATATTGCAGAATATAGTCCCTTGACATATTGGTTATATACCACATACTCAGAAGACTACTGTATTAAAGAAACTTGAAGAATCACTGCTAGTTAGTAGCACGTATACTTAACGTGTAGCCTATGTTTTAAGATTGTCCATCTGCAGCATGGATGCGTTACTGAGTTTGTTGTTTTAGGAACTGAACACATTTGATTGTACTGTATGAAGAATAAATCTCAAACACTGACTGTATAGTTGTTATGCCACCTTTTTAAAAGTGGTAGCTCTGCTCTGGATAAATTCCATTCTGTCTAATTGCTTTCTGTCTATGTCATTTTTACAGCATTTGGCGTGATGAGGAGTGTGTGTTTATGTGTATATAGCTTAATTTCCTATGTTGACATGTAATGCTGTTAGACACTTAAATAACTGCTGAATTCAAGTTCTGGCAGTGAGTTGCCAGACATTTGCCTTTAGATGATGGCCTCAGCTTTTCCCTCCAGGTGGCTGGATGGCTAGATTAGGCAAATCCATGATTATCAGGTTCTTGTCTGTGAATCTCACTGTGAGGGATTTAATATTTCTGTGCAATGTGCGAGGGGCACAGGTGCCTAGCTGAGACCTACACATGCCTTTCCTAAGTCTGCAAGATAGATGTAAGGCCATACTTGGTATTGGTGCATCAAACTCGCTCATCGACCTTACCATACCATGTGATTTCTGCAGTTCTGGGGTAACTTAGACCTTGACCTTCTTTCAGTCTCTTACTCTGAGATTAATCCTGCCTAGTTTTAGGTTTCTAATCATTAATTGTGAAGGAATTAGTCACTTGCTGAGGCAATTCATCCATTTTGAGGTATGAAAGCTGCCAGTTTTCCTTAATTGACTAAAGAAGGAGCTGCAGTGACTAGCATAGACTAGTCATGCCAAAGAGATGGCTGAAGACCCAGAGACCTAGTTTGTTAGGGGCTTTTTGGTCTGATAAAGTGTTTTCAACATTAGGGAGAATCTGGTTGTGCTCTCTTATCTGCTCTATCTTAACTGCAGAAATGCCTCATTTCAGTCTTAATTTTATACCATTTTGTCTTTTTTTTTTTTTTTTTTTTAATGTTTCAGCTTGATTTGCTATCATCTCCAGTTTCCCAAGCGTCAGCTATATATAATTCCTTCAAAATTGGGCTTAATTGCACTTTCTTGTGAAGTATCTTTTGCTATTTGTAATTTAATAGTGCATACTAAAATTGGACAGGTTGTGGCCTTTCCCTATTGAAATCTTTATCAAAATTTCAAGAATGTTTCATGCCCTGAATTAGGATGGAAAGTTAAAATGTTGAAAATGTTTATGAACTGCAGATCTGGAAGCATAGGGAAAAATCTGATCCACTCAATTTTGATGACTTAATTTTTTCCCTGTTTCATCTTTAGATTTTTAAAAGCATTAATATATGAACAGAGAAGGAATGAACTATGTTGAACTGTTGAGCTTCTCTGAATGCTTTCAATCCTAAACAAAATTAGACTTTCTAATCAAAATAAGAATTGCTTTCATTGATTTTTATCTTGCAAACTTGCTGATTTGTCAAAAAAAAAAAAAAAAGATTGGTTAGAGAAGGTGTCATAATGCAGTACTTGAATACTTAGCTGAAAAACTCCTCAGCATTTTTGGTGACTAGAGGACTTGGTTAATGTGGGACTCTCATGCTCCTGTCACTGTGCTTCAGGGGCAGGAAATCTTTCGTTCACTGAGGGTTGATGCATCCTTTAGGATCACATGACAGGCTGCTTATTACCATGTGCATCAGCCTTGTCTAATAAAAGTATGGCAAAATGAAGCAACTTCTTATACACTTAAACAATGTAAAACTGCAAATCATATCTGATTGTCATGCTGCAGGTTATGTCAAGCTTCCCTTCCTCTTGTCCCATTACTATGTGAGAGACCACAGTCCATTCTGTATTTTGGAAGGGCATTGGGAAGATAGAATTGCTACACTTCCTACTTATTACAGAGAAAATGTTATTCCTAGGTCGAGCACAGAAACTAGTGTTAAGTTGAGACATTTATCCTGGGTTTCTTGTGTTTTGTGACCTAATCAAAATGTCCTGATACTGCTTACTTTGATCATTGTTTTTTCCCTGTCTCTTATAGTGATATATAGTATGTATATAGCCTCCCGAGAGATTTTTTATTTTGCTTCAGGCACTATATTATTTAAATAAGCAAAACAGACATAGAATGGAAGAAAGATTCTCATTGTTCTTATTTTAAAGAAGGAATCTGAGATGCAGTGACAGAAAGTGATTTGCCAAGATTAAACACTGTTTTTTTCCTTAGAGTCCAAGTAGGAGAAAAGAATTTCCAAGCCAAAATTTGTAAATGATGAGACCATCCTGTGCACACTTCTTTGTTTCCAGTATTCTTTACGTTCAAACTGTTACCCTGTGCTTCACATTTCTCTGTGTTTGTGAGTTTGACCAGGGATCTCTTCTTTGAGCACTCTTAACTGTCATGGGTGCTTACAAAAAATCTGTCAGTAACAACACTGCCCCTTCACGCACAACAGGAATGTAACCTGTTATTGCTAGTTGACAGTAATCATTTCTTCTTCCTTTTTTCCCTGAATTACAGCCGCAAACGTTCTTTGACCATGATACGATAAAATAGTCCTTGATATAAATTTGTTGAAGTCAGTGGCATTACATCAGGGCTGAGCATAGTCCCGTCTTGTTGGTTAAACAGTCTGATGTGGTAGCTTCATGACACATGTGCTTTCTTTTAATTGTGATCAGAGGTGGGAGGGTGATGTGTCGTAATGATGGTTATTCATGTGCTCCATAGCAAAAATTGCCTCCAAGCCTATGTCATCCGTGGAAGATTTTCAATTTTGTAATGTGGACTGAATGGCCTTGAGGTTATTATGAAAGCTTTTAAAATTCTAAATAGGTTTCAGACCTGCTTCTTTTTATTTTTTCCCCTTTAGCTCATATAACATAATTTCAAATATGAAATGATTCATATATATTAAATGTATATTTCATACACATGAAAACACTTTTTTCACTAGAAAATTTTGGTCAGCTTTTCTGGAGACTCCTTTTTGAGGGATGTACAGTACATATCTTTATTTTCCCTAACTCCACTTTTGGGACCCACCATGCTAGTCTGAAAAGTATGTTTTGTACATTTAAAAACCAAATGGGACCTGATGAGAAAAATCCCTATTTCTGAACATTGCAGGGGTCGATTTCAGTATATTGTAGACAGGGAAATACAGGCAAAATTGCTTGGGGCAAAGAATTCTTGCGTTTGAATAATCCAAAATGGCTACCTGGCAAGATATGCAAACACAGATTTCCAGCTGAGAAGCCTAGTATGGCTCTTCCAGATAGTCAACAGTTAAAGTCTTCACAGAAGTTTATACCTGAGAATCCAGACGATCTCAGCTCAACTTTTTGGCTTTTTCAGCACTTTTGCACACTGTGTAGGGTCTCCAAGTTCTGTTGATTTTAGGACTTTGAGGGTGGAGGAAGTATATAGTAAGCCAGCAGGTTTCGAGTGAGATATGTAGATTCTACATATTATCTGACAAGGATGGATTTTAAACCGTTGGCATGCTGTGTTGCCAGTGTAGCAGGGAATCCTGTTAGAATGTAAATTTAGCTAATTTGAATGAAACAGGTTTCTTAAAAGGTATAGACATTGGGAATAAAAGAAAGAATGCAGCATGTTACTGGTTTCATTCTTTCCCTGAGTCTGGGCTGAACATGGGTGCAGTCTTGTCATCAGTTATGGCTGGTGTCAGGAGCTTGCCCTAGATTCCTCCAGGATCTTGTAATGTGGTCTGCATACTGCAGCTGAACTGAAACTTTGGTTGTAAACACCTTTTGTATAAATGGTGTGTCTTTCGGCTATGGGAGTGCTAAAAGCATGTTCTGAGCCAGCTGATCCAGAAGTCTCATAGCCATTTAGCATGACTCTCTAATATCTATTTCTATCTGATATACCTGGCCTTTGAGCAGTTGATTAGCTTTACCTGGAGTTTGCAGTAAGACCATGCATGTATTCTCCTAACATAGAGCTCTAAAATACAGGAGTCAAAGTATGAAACTGACACATGTGAATCTGACATATATGAAACTGATTAGCTGGACCTGTCCAGCTGATCATGCACTTTCTGGATTCTGTTCCATATTGAAGTTGCTACCTGTGTTCCTTGGCTACTTGTTGGATGCAGTGGCCTCTGCTTCTGACAGGACTTTAGCTATGCTTTCATGATATAAGGACCTTGGCATCAATAACAACTTAAAAACTCCTGTTTACTGTTCTAGGCATGATACACCCTCAGCTGCTCTGGCACAATTAATTATGGAGCTATTATGTGGCCTAGATGAGGTCCTCTTGCTTTTTTTCCTCCTTTCTTTCTCTCAAAACTCTGGGTCAGTTCGCTGATCTGGTTCACGTTGGGTTCCACAAACAGAAGCACAAGAACAACTGAGCAGTGGCATGCCACAGCTGCAAGGGCTGGAAAAGCAGCTGGCAGGATGAGGAGGAAGCAACGGGAACCCGTTAAGTAACGTTGCTGAAGTTGCTGAATCATGAAATCAGATTTTTAGTTTACCTTTCTGCAGATCTGTCCTTTCTTTCCTTTCTGTTCTATTTGTTCTATAAACAGTCAACAGACTGCTACCATCAGCAGTTGTTCAGAATTTTCTTTTTTGTAGGGCAGAATTGTAAAACCACTAAATAGTCAAACTATGTTATGTGAATCTTAGAGTATCTTTGATCTCTAAAATTCTCTGAATATTGTCTGGAATTCTGTGGGGAATTGTCACTAGATCACTGTGTCGAACTTGCCAAGTCAGTAGGAGAGGAAGACTGTGGATGATGGTGTTGCTGCTGGAAAGTGGTGGTATTTCAATTGCCAAAGCACAAGATACTTTTCATTGTAAGCTCCATACAGATGTTTAAAGGACAGATATCTGCAGCGAGTGTCAACAGTTGTGATACTTCAGGGAATGAATAAGGCGTGACAAGGATTTAAATACTAGATCTACACATTTAGTTATCTACACGAGCTCTCTACATAGCTGTGTAAGAGATGATTTTTTGGTCCTCCTAGGTGTAGGCAAGAATTGCAAGTACATTGGTTTGGTTTCCTTTTATTTATTTTTTTCCTGGCAAATGGTCTTAATTGCAAAACCTTCTACCCTTTTATTTCCCACATTACCTAAACAGATATTTTCTCCTTTTAGTATACTTTGCCATGCAACTCTGTTACTTTATAGGAATGGTCTAGTTGATTCAAATGGATAGTCATCCGCCTTTCCAAACTGAAGAGTATGAATTATGGGCCGTATTTGACTCGCCCTGTTTTCTTTTCATACCTAGGTAGGGCAATACAGTCTGGCCAACTCCTTACCAAGTTGACCAAAACAATCCTTATTGTTTGGCCTAAGGAAAAATGAGTTAGAAGTAGCTTTTCACTGAAAAGAGGAACGAGAAAAGTAAGGTTGTACCGTACCCCTCTTCTCCCCCTTATCGCTTCCTTTTTAGAGACTGTTAAGGAAAGAAATTATAAGATATACTTCTTGGTTATACTAATAGAAAAGGCCTGAATATTTTGCTTTTTTGCTGAAAGTGCAGGTTGGGATTGCAAATGAGTCCCTTAGGCCAGTTAGAATAGCATACTTTTTATTTTATAAGGAGGGCTTTTTATTTGTTTTTGAGGCCTAATTACTGGGACAGATATCATTTGCATTCGTAAAATAGAAAAGCTCTTTTCAGTGATGGTTACAATATGCTGCCATGAAATGAAATATTTCTGGAAATTTCTTGCCCACTTATTTTCATGTCATTATATGATGATTTCTGTGCAGAGTACAAATGCTATTTCATACTGATAATTGTTATTTTTCAGAAACACAAGGAATCCAATTGGAAATTTGTGGAAGAACTCCTCAAAAAATCGATTGATGCTCAAGTAAGTGTGTAAAGGAAGAAATAATGAACAAGAAAGTGTCAGGGATGCTTTTTGGAAAGGATAGTGCATGAAACAGAGTCCAACTAACAAGTGTATTTTTGGAACTCTAGTGTTTTTATCACAGGTAAATGAACATCCTTGATGTAACTGAACTATGGCAGTATACAGTTACCTCCTTGTTAGCAGTTACACTTTCTTTAAAGGGATTGTGCTTGATGCTAAATTGTCAGATAAAGGAAAAAGGTAATTATCTTGGAAGGGGTATATGGCTACTCTGACAAGATGTATTCAGAATAAGAACTGGATGCTTAGAAAATGTAAACCATATACTGAATGTAAGGATATCAAGTTGAGGAGACATGATGAGGGAGATAGTCAGTTGCACTGAAAATTCAGCTATATCCTCATCACAGCAGGAAGGTGACTTGCCTTGCTGAGCAATTTGTCTTACAGGCTTGAATCAAACTCTTACTGATAAGGTCCTAGTTTCTGAGCACTCATTTCATACCTTATCATTTTTCTTTCTGCAGAACTGTTAATGCAATGCTTCATGGCCCAGAGGTCAGAATTGACCTCCTTTTAAAGTGCTTTTAAATATGCTGTTCATCACATTTTTAAATATGTTACGTTGCAGCTCTGTAAATTTGTTCTGAAGTTGCATGGTACAAGTTGTAATTGCTGTAACAGCAACACTTATAAAAATAATTTCTTTAATTTGTGTGTGCTTAAAATGAGAATAAACATGTTTATCTTTTGTATTTGGTCTCACATGAAATAAAAACAATCCTGCAAAACTCTACACTTACAAACAGAATAGGAATGGATTCTTTTTTATTATTGTTACTGCCTTGCCTGTGCTTTAGCAAAAGCTGTGATTGAAGCCGGAGTTAGGAATAACAGTACTTGTTAAAAAATATGGTTTTTACTAATAAAAATAATTTTAGGATAGTTAAAAAATATGGTTTTTACTAATAAAAATAATTTTAGGATAGTTAAAACAATAGATTGGATATTAAAAATTGAAAAAACATGTTATACATAAACTTTAAAGAACAGTTAAATTTGATTAACAGTTCTTAAAAGAAGGAGGAAAAACTTTCTTGGCCAATGCAGTTTAGTGAAGGCAGACTGACTTGTTCTTAAAAATAGTTACTGATATCCCAGTTTCAGCAATGTTAGCAATTATGTCAAAGATGCTTGAAAGAAAATCTTTCTCGTCTAAAGAGGAACTCTCAACTTTTTAACTAGCCTAAATTTCTAATAATTATATTATGCCAAGAAAATCTTGCAGCAGTATCTGTTTAAGCATCTACTCCAAGTTCATACATAGATCTGCCTGTGGTCTTAGGATTTCATGTTTAATACTTCATGTATTTCATGTTTAAATACTTCAGTGTCTATATTTAGAAAATGTAATACAGTCATGCTGAGCCATTACATTCAAATTAACAAGGTATTTGTCTTACCCCGACTTAAATTTGAAATATATTTTAGTTTATATAAAGAGTTGTGGGGTTAGCATATTTGATTTTAGTTACCTCTTCATCCTGATAGTTGGGGAGATAGTCTTTGTTTTGGTTATGTGGTCTTTTGGCTTATTGAAAGATTAAGTCTTTTCTGAATGATTTCACAGTATATATTTGAATATGCATCCTCTGTGTATACATTCAAACTATAGTGATGACATCACTGATTGGATGGTTACCATTCTGTGGGAGAAATTGGAGAGATTTAGATAAGTCATAAAAATTGTAAGTGGCGAATTAGCTGTTTTCCTATATTGCATCTTCTATATGTCAGCAACCTGAGAGATAGTGAGAGAACCGTTGTAGTTACTCAGGTTTCTCTAAAAAATATTTCTCTTTTCTTGTGTTTACTATTTTGAATTAAGAATACTCTAAAGTCAAATATAAGTAAAATATACAGCTTTTTGATGCTTCTGTTAAAAAGTGTTGAATTGCAGACACTTCAGAAATGCAACTAGATGGCCAAGTTCAGAAGACTTGAGTAAGAAGTCAATAATGATACTGTAGTAGGAGGCAAAAATCTACTTTAAGCTCCAAAGGCAACCAGTCTCAGATTTAAAACAAGCTGCCATTTACCAAATACATGTTTGCAACTACTACCAACAGTTTAAGGGGACATCTAAATTATTTTTTTTTTTTGAATTGTTCATTATTTTTTCTTGCATTGAGTTAGCTGTTTGTGGAAAGTGCTCCTTGGAGAGTCAGTATTAGTCCCTACAGGTGCACGTGTGAATGCATGTAGGTACCTTTATTAAAAAATGCATCCCCCTTCCTTTCCATTTATACCAGCCTTCTTGACAGTGTCTAGGAAGGAGATTTTCTTTTACCAGTAGTTATGATGTGTCCATCCCTCTGTTGCACTCTCAGCCTCATGTTGGCAGTATTGCTCTTACCTTTTGAGTAATCCTCTTATATCTTTGAAGTGTCTGCTGAGTGAGTATTCCTCAGACCAGAAAATGTAGGAGTGAGAAGTGTAATGAGGTGTCAAGAAGTCAAGAATGAAATGGAACATGGGCAAGTAGGCAAAAACAAAAAGGAGAGTAGTGCTCTTTGTATGAACAGTGGGACAGTACTAAAGATCTTACCCACTAGGACTTGTCTTTAGTTTGTTGGTAAATCCCACCTGAGCCATCCTTTTAAGCATACACCGTTGTATCTACAGTAGAGATGTATAATAACAGCTGTGCAGAATAAATTAGAAAAAATGGTAGTGCTGAATCACTCATTTGTGTGAGAGAACAGGAATTAATGATTAGAAACTTCACTTAGGTATATAGGAGGTTAAAAACTAGTAAAGTTTTGTACTGTTTACTACGACTATATATATCCAGGTGTCTCCATCAAAGTCATAATCCGGTTGTGCTTGTTGCTCCCTAATTTCAAAAGTTTATGGACTACAGAGTTAGGAATGTAAGGAGAATTGGAATACAAGTAGGATGGGGCAGGAATGGAGATGAAATTAAGCACCTGTAATTTTGTGTGTTTGGAAGCATCTGAAAAACGAACAAATCATAAATTTGTAAAGTATACTGATAATCTCTCTCCTATCTCGTATTTTTTATGCATATGACCTTCAATTTCTACATTGTTAAAAGATGATTTAATAGGCACTGTAGCAGGTGTGGATTTTGAGGGTGAGGCTGCAACAGAGAAAAAAAATCACCTTTGCTGAGGAATCAGCAGAAGGTAGAGTTCACTTTCGCATCCTTAGGACAGCTAAGTATTGGGATGCTAAAAAGACTTACCAGTGTTAAAATTGCAGTATTTTGGCTGTTTCAATAAAACTGTTGAGTTTAGTGATAGAAACTAAGGTTTTCAGGAAAATGTCAATGAGGCAAGTGACAGATAAAAGACCAGAAGACTGTCTGTCTAGTCTCGTTAACAACTTTAGTGGATCGGATCAATGATCCATTGAGGTAAGAACACATAACACCTCCCAAAAGAGGGGAAATAGGGTGTAAGCAATGGGATGGAGCTCTGGATTGACAGCCCTCTCTGTTCCCATGTGTGTGATCTCTGTCCCTGTGGCAGCTCCCCTCTTCTCGGGCAGGACTCTGAGCTGCAAGGCTAGCCCTTGGAGTCTAACCCACAGTTCGTCGCATGGAGGATCTCCAGCATGGAGAGGGCAGTGCTCATGAGGCTGCTGAGAGGCTGAGTCACCTCCATCCAGTATACGCCTGATTTTGGGGGTAAAAAAGATTGCCTGGGGAAAGTGCCTCATGTCCTGATGAAGATGGCAGAGGGGTGCTGCAGCGCTCTGTCTTTGGACAGGCATTTCTTGTTTCCAAGGGGATACCCAGCCTGCTTCTGATCAAGGAAAAGATGTAAAGGGGCTATCCAGGTCAGTGGGCCAAGGGAGGTGGGAAGCGAAGATACTTTGTTTATGGGCTGTAAATAAAGATGGTTGCAATAACGGATACTTAGGTAAAGTGAAGAGTACTACTTCATTGGATGTATCTTTTCAGTTTCCAAATCTTTTCAGTTGGCAAATTGATGACTTTCTCAGCCAGAAACTGCTCTCTTTTTTTTATAATTCTTGTTGGATAGAGCTGAAGACAATTACTTGTGTTAAAGATCTCTCATCTGTATCACAAAAACAGCCATTTCAGGGGAACTGATTACATCAGGTATTCCCTAGTTGTAATTTGGATTTGTTTGTTACCAGGCTAATGCCAAAGGTAGAAAAGACTTACAATTTTATTTGAACTACAAAATGAAAATTACTGTACTAGGAATATTAGAATAGCTGTATTTGTATACTGGGTAGCATCAAACTGAGTAAGCTTGTGGGTTGTCAGTATAAGGTGAATTTGTGCTTACAGACTTCTATTGTAAGTGAGAATCGAAAGAAGGATGTTTTTATTCATAAGAACTAATAGCAGCTCGTGTCTTACTAGCCTCTCATTTTGGAAAATAAATGCTTTGTGTTGTTTCATTTCTACTGCAATTTTATTATACCTTCACTACATTTTGTCTTTAATTCTACTCCCAAAGAAGTACAGAAGTACTTGCTAGAGTTCTAGGAAACCAATTTTATTACTACAGTAAGAGGTCATAAAGGAAAAATGTTGTGTTTAGATAGTACTACCATTTTGATAATATCTGGTGTTCTTCCCTTCTGCGATAAATTAAAAACTGACTACCTCAAGAGTTCTGACAGTATTTCCAGCAGTGTGAAAGACCATTTTAAGCAAAAGAGCAATGAGAGAATCCATTAATCCCAGAGGTATTTGAAATCTGGAGAATTCTTTCATGTTAAATTTGAGATAAAGCCTTCAGTACTATCCTAGTTTTGAAAACTGTTATAAAACTATTGTTGGACAGATAAATAGTGGTCTGAAATTGAAGCTGCTCACAATATTATATTTAGTCTAATTAAAGCAATCGTTGAATTAGATCCTAAATATAATCCTGCGCATGAATTTGGGCTTTAAAACTAAGCATTCTCAGTTAGAAGCTTTTTTTTTCATACATCATCTGTAACTTTGTAGATCTCTCTGGAGAAATAGTTATGTTCATCTGCATTTTTTGTGTTCTATGTCAGACATTTTTATCCATAAAAACAGCAGCTGTTAAAAGTGGCTATGGTTCAGTCACTTCTTGTTTTTGGATAAGACTATTTTTATTTTATTTAAATTGGAGACTACCAATTTAAAATATACAATTATATCATATACAAAACCAGTATTTGAAGATCACCCTACATTTGTAGCCATTTTTATTATATTTGAACTGTTCTCTAATTTTTAATGAGTCTCTCTTCAAGAGTTTCCCTTCTATTTTAGTGTTTTTCAAATGTTTTTATGTATAATTTGTTGAATACGTAATTTTTTTATATTACAAATGGAAATGTCTTTTCAATTTTCAAGTTGTTTTAGAAATATACCACTTGAAAAGCCATATGCTGTAGATTAATTGTTCATGAGAAGAGATGGCAGACATGGTTAGAAGTTATTGTAAATGATTGGCATAATTGCTCACAGTGTTCTGATAAAGTATAGCAAATAATGTTTTTCTACAGAGAAGTATAGCCAGATTTATGAAGTTAGTTATAAGTTGATGAGTTATAGCTCCTCTGTAGTGTTGAAAACAGGGAAAAAAGCAGGTCTGAAACAAAAGTCATAAGAAATAGCATTGTGGGTCAGATCAGAAGTCTCTCTCTTTTGGTATATTGTCTTTGCTAACAGTGTAAAAGGCCCTTAGTGAAAGAGTATTTTAAAAAAAATGCCTAATGTTATCCTGTCCCATCACCTGGCATAAGTGGGTTTTTTTTGTTTGGTTGGTTAGCACTTTCTTTGCTGGATCAGCTTGGGCAATGTGTCTTGTATACGTCAGGATCTAGCAGGGTAATTGGAACTGAAGGGGATAACTCGCTGATATTTATCTGAGAGATGAAGGAGGTTTTGTACCTTCTCCCTCCTGGGTACTATGATTTTAAATCATAAGACTTGGCCTGTGCCCCCCACCCCCCACCCCCTTTTCTTCCCCTTTAGCTCATTTTCTACATTTAGAAATCCAGGCCTATTTGATATTCAGAAGAGTTTGAAAACTAGGAGTAGGTCAGAGGTTTTTCTTGTCACAGAGCAAGCTCGCTGCAATCCCAGAGGTGAATAAAGTTTATGTCTGTAAAAGTCTTCCCTTAAGATAACTACACAGAAGCTGGTCCCCTAAACCACCTTTATAGTCAGTAGAGATGAGAAAGCCCTTCTAGGGTGTTACTCTTCTTATCCTAAAGTGGATGTCTGAAACAGGCTGGATTAGTTAAACATGTGATTTCAGTCTGACTATGGAACTTGTAACATGCTAGATCTGTTGCAAGTCTGGCTTTGCTGACCTCAAATGCTGGGTGAGATGAATCCCGCCCACAGTAACCCAGAATTACAAGCCAAATACTTCACGGTCTTCAAATTGTTTTGAATTTCCTATTTTCTTTACTGTGGGTTGTATATTCTTCCTTCCTGTGCAAAAGTTGGAACTGATGAATACAAAAAATGTTTCTTTTTTGCAACAGAACTAGTTGGCAATATTTAAGAGGCTTATTTGCCATTGGTTTGGAGTTGTCTGAGATGTTGTCAAGCCTGTGCAATGTGGCTATAATGAAAAGAAACATGATTCAAAAAGGGAAGACCCTCCTGTTTGTGATGGCATTGTATTACTGGCAGTATAAAGAGAAATACGACCTTTCAAGTAGTTGCACCTTTACTTTCTGTATGATCGGAGATGCAACATCATACAGACTGATAGTGTGACATCTCTAGAATGAGCTGTCTTTTGGAGGTATACTACAGAAGGGTATTAACATGCTGCTGACTCATGCAGTCAGTATAGCTCATGCCCCTTTTACCATTCTGTGAGGTTTTGCACCATGTAATCATGTTTCAAGTTAGGCTCACAATATTGAATTTGTTATTACCTTAATGTGTCTATAACTCTGTGGACACCTAAAAATGTGCATGATGAGCTATTTTATTGGCTGGATTGCCAGGTACGTTGGATGGTAATGCCTATGCTTGTCAGCTTTTATTTTCTAGATCATTGCTCATATTAGCAGATGCTTTTTAACATTATATTAGTAGAAATAATTTTTATATCAGGAAATTATTTTCGCTAGTTTTGTGGTATTGGGATTATATGTAGGCAAGGTGATGCTCTCTTACAGCGATAAACTTTTTTCTTCCCTTTGCAAGACTGGTGTGTTAGAGGAACAGTTACGAATGCATCTTCAGTGCTGTTTGACTTTGTGTAGTTTCTGGGACTTGAATCTATCTGTTGCCACCATCCTCTGGGATTATTACAGCAAGAACTTGGTAAGTAGATGGATATATGAAGAAATAAGGTTGCATGTGGACAGTCCTCAAATTTAGCAATTAATTCTTCTTCTCCTCTAGCCAAACATGATTGCTATACTTTTGTAAAACTGACTAGTCATGGTAGTATCTCTAAATTTGCTATTTTTATTTTAATAATTATATTTAAGCATGTATTATTGTTATAGTACATCATAGTAGAATGAATTAGAATGCATTTTGACTCTTATTTTTAATCAGGGCTGGTGATTTTACGAACTTGTAAGAACACTTGTACATATTGACAGTGCATTTTTATTTTCTGAGTTGTGGTAGGAAGAGATACACTTTGGTTTATGTGAAGGACTGCATCTTCTTGCCTTTGGAATATTATCTTTTTTTTGCTTAACTTCTTCTCTGGTTTCATTTATTCTTTTAGAACAGTTCCTTTACTGTTCCTTGGCTTGGTCTGAATGGTCTGGCAAATATTAGTAAAACTCCTTTGTCAATGCTTGAGTTGGTGAAGAGCTGCTGTTGTGACCAGCAGATCCCTGCTCTGTACAAGTCCAGCAACAGTTACCTCATTTTTCTCAGCATTTTGGCACGGATGATGAAAGAAGAGGCAGAGAACAGTGGTGTGCATCCCTGGAAACAAATTAAAGGACGGTATGGCCACTATTTAGCTTATGCTCCCTGTAAGAAACCTATTCAATCTGATTGTATGGCCCTTTGAGCCACATACCACAGTGAAGGCAGTACTGCGCTCATCAGAAGGTTACAGGGGATGAGTTATCCAGGATGATTCATGACTGGAAGAAGGCAGTCGTTGCCAGCTAAGGCTGTGACAGGCGTATAGCTGGATCCAAGAATCATCTTGGCATCCACAGCCTTTGATGATTTACTTCCTCCTACAGACCAGGGATTTAGTATACTGGCATCCTATGCACTCGTACAACCCTATTGCCAGTCAGGTAACGTAGTTAAAGCACAGAAATTCTATTTGAGCTGCATGTAAGCCATGTGTTGTCCAAGAACCTGCAGACAGGCTTCTTGCTATACCAGTAATTCCATTTATATTTTCTTTTTCATGGTTGCCTAAATTTTTCCACAGCATTTTTGGGAGAGTTTTACTTTTTCATTAATTTTGAAACATACTAACTATGAGATATGTTAAATCACTGTGTAAACATAAAATACATGTGCTGTAAATCAAAATCCTGATGTTTTATGTACTTACTGAATCCTTAAAACTTATATTACAGTAATAACAACTTACTGATCATTAAAAGTGCTAAAGATTTTATGAATTGTTTTCATTGTATAAAACAGACTCTTAGAATTAGTTCTTAAATATTAAATCTCACTCGTTTATATATATGTAATATATACTTAAAATGCATATATGTATGGAAACCCTACAATGATATGTAGTAAGCTGCTTCTAAGAAAGAAGCATTATCTTGGGTCTCAGAGGGGGAAAATGTATCTACTGCCTATATATGCTTCATGAGTTGTTATAGTCCTAAAAATTTGAGTTTAAAAATCACTACAGCTGCATATTGAAACAAATATGACATTGGATGTTGAATGAATGTCTTGCTTTAGTTAGTAATTTTAATTAGTCTGCTCTGTTTTCACTGAAAACAAATTATGCTTACATTTTTGTCTTCTTATAGCTTGTTACTTTTCCTAATTTAAGAGGGGGAATAATAATACATAATGCACACTCTGCCAGTCTGCTCAACCAGTATTCATCATTTCTACCTTGAATAAATCAATTACCCAAGTAGCAAATTTTAACAGCCTACAGCTATGATTTTGGGATGAACTCTGTTTTCTGCAGCTAACCAAGCATTAATTGATGCATGAAAAACATAAATGCCTGTCAGTAGTAATTTACTACTAAGCAACATTAATTGGATTTGCTATAATTTTTGGTAGCTAGATTTGATAACCTCAGCACCATTTCCAACTGTTTTTCCGGGTGATGGAATAAGAAAACAGCATTTATGGATGTTTAACTACTCTATGCAAAACTTATTTTAAGTTAAAGGTAAAGGATATATTCAAGTTTTTAATCACAAGTTCAGCAACCCATTTTCATCTTATTCCTTTCTCATAAGAATGGTGACATTTATTTAAAAGTCCAGATATAGTCACACAAAAAACACCTATGTAAAAGCTTTCGGCTTTTTGCCAATCACTTTAAAGTTGGAAAGTAGAGGTGCTTTTCACCATCAGCTATGTGTGACTTAAGCACTACCATATAAGCAGTGCAGCTTAAAGTTTCTTATCACATCTTCCTGCTAGAAAGAG
The DNA here is from genome assembly GCF_036370855.1 of Dromaius novaehollandiae. NCBI lineage: Eukaryota > Metazoa > Chordata > Aves > Casuariiformes > Dromaiidae > Dromaius > Dromaius novaehollandiae. The sequence goes on along the minus strand of NC_088100.1, from coordinate 44,633,485 downwards.
TTCCCTTCCCCAGATGCTTCAGTTTCCTATTTCCTCCCAAAATGGTACTCTGCAGTCCATTCAGCAGGTGCATGATAAACTCTGTGCAAGACTTTGGCAGAACACTGTTGAGAAAAGGAGCTTTCCATCAGGAATCTTCCTCTCCCATTTACTGTAGTGATGATTAAGTAGGTGAGCCTTTGATTATGACAGCTGTGGTAGTATAACGTAAAAACAGAAATTAATATCTCAAGGAGAGAGGTCCCTGGCCATTTCTGGAATTCTACCTGTGCCACCTGGAAATCACTGAGCTTCTAGGAAAGAAGTTGAGATACAGAAAGTGTTAGCTATTGCTGAGAGATGCGACTTAACAACAAATTGCTTTCTTTTCTAGCAGTCCTCACTGGAGGTGTGCTAAGTTTGATTGATGTGAAGGCATGGTATGGAGGAAACTCATCACAGACAAAGCAGAGAGTCTTCTAGTAACACTGGGCTGAACTTTCTGATAGAGGTTGGATGTTAGGGTAAGGGAGAAAGATTAGGCTGCACTTGCAGTTGAAAGCTCCAGCATACACCTTTTATTGGGAGCAGAAAATGAAATAGCATTTTTATTCCATTAGCCAAAATAGTAGGAGAGGGGAGGGAAGGGAAAAGAGGATATCTAAAAACTAAGAGTTATTGAAAGAGGGGGATTCTAGACTAAAAGTGTGAAAATACAACTGTAGTGTATCAAGCAGGTAGAAAATGGCATATTCGAAGAAACTTTATTTTGTTTTTTGTTTGTTTTGATGTAGAATTTATTCGAAGTTCCATCGGAGAAGAATGCAGGAGCTGACAGAAGTGGGTCTGCAGAACTTTTTTAACCTTTTCCTTATGCTAGCAACTGTTGCAGAGACAGAAGACATAGTGAGTCGAGTGTTGGATCTTTTGGATTTCCTGAGTCCATCCTCTGTTACTGTCTGTCAGAGAGCTCTCATTTGGAGAGGCCAGCTTGCTTTTCTTTTGATTTATGTTGAGAAGAACATGGACATTAGTGTCCTAGCTGAGAAACTCTCAAATGCTTTCCATGAAAAAGCAAAGGAATTTTTGGTAACCAAAAATGACTATACACAGAAACAAAATCTCTGGACTTTACTTTCAACATACATTGATGGTGTTCAGGAAGTGTTTGAGATCAGCTGTGACTTGAATCTTTCTCAGGAAAAGCTGCTAAATGATGGCTTTACTATGCTGCTGCCTGCTTGTCGAGGAGCTGAACTGAGTATGGTCCTAAATTTTCTACAGGTTGTTCTAGCCAGACTTCGGTAAGTCATTTAGTTAAGTCGTGGATATAGACTGGGATGTTGTTTTTGTGTTTGTAGTTAAAATGTAGTTCATATTAATTTCTTCCTAAAACACAGCAGAAGTAAAGAGGTAGCTCTGGATGACTGTGAATGATATGTTAAATTTCAAAATTCACTGATACCTTGCTATGTTTAGAATCTTAGAAATGTTTCCTTACAGTTTCAGGACACTGAAGGTTTCAGGACCCAAAAGTTTGAGATCTCTGATATTTTGTTATGAATCAATGGCACTGTAGGCAAAATCATTCACTTGCCACAGTTTCAGAGAACACTGTGAACATACTGTCTTTCTTTTGCCACAAGAAGTTTCAAAATTCATATTCCTACTAATTACTAAAGTTACTTTTTTTTTCAGTGAATCTGTTCTATTTTTCAGATTCTTTATTATAAATGTTCTTATCTCTTTTACGAAGCTTGTGCTCAAATATAACAGTTATGGAGACTTAAATAATAGTCTGGGGTTAGGAAAGAAGGAAATCACATTTTACCACTTTGAACCAAATTTGCTTTGATGTACTAGTTCAGTTTTCAACGACCACAGTGTTCTTCAATAAGCATATTTTTATCTGCTGATGCCTTTTGGAAGTAGTCCTCCAGTCTGAAGACAAAATTGCCTCTTTTTTTTTTTTTAAAAAAAAGTTATTAAGAGGCAGCTATTGATCTGCCATTACTTGGGATGTGCAAGACTGGAATATGTGGAAAGAACTGTGTAAGAGTGCATAATAGGAACAGCGAGGTCCATATGCAAGATCTCTCTTTAACTAAGTTCTTTGTTACTGTCTAGTAGTTTGACTGCAGCTGTCAGTAGCTTATACATCCAAAGACAACTGTTTTTCTGGCAGTCTTTTGAAAAAAGATGAAGCATGAAACTAAGTTTAGTTGATTTATTATTTATTATTTCAGTTCAACTGAATGTATTTACTGGAATAAATGGGAGACTTCAAAAATACTTCGAAATTTTCTCCATTGGTTAATACACGGCATTTGTAGTGTTGCTTTTAAAGATGAAGTAGGGAGAAATTTTAGACTGGTGAAAAATTTGCTTCTTTCATAACTTGACATTGTTCTGAAGCTTTGCAAAAATTCAGGGTTATGTAGTCCTCATGTAACATAGAGAGAAGAGGATAGGAATCCATTCTAGACTTCTCAGGACATCATGGACAAGATACAGTACAGTATTTATATCTTTACTTACACAAAGGAGTTCTGAAGTAATTTGCATTACCAACATGCTCAAATACTTATCTGTATGAGAGAGCTTATTGGAGTCTTGTTTTTAACTGTTCTTTATTTTAGTTTCTGCATCTATATGTTCGATTCCTAATACCTGCCTACTTATCCCATCAAGGTATAAAGAAGCTTAATTTCTTAAGGTTTGTAAAACACTTGAGATTTTCAGGTGGTAGGGAATAGTGAAATGTTATTGAGTCTCTTTCCCACATTGATAGACTCACTGAAAATAGTCTTCTGCTGCCACATGAGTAAAACAGCACTAAAAATAGTTTCTTCATTCAGAAGATTTAGATGATTTTGTGCCAACCAGATGTTAAAGTATTACTATCTTAACCAGACTGATTAGGCCTGTTGTTTTTGCAAACTTGGAAGAGGATGAAATGGTTTGGTGCAGTTCTCTTTCCTTTTTTTAAAATCCTGATAGATAAAAGATAGTAGACCTTTCATAAATATTTTTTTCTGTAGACTGCACTCTAATAGTTTTATAACTGTATGGCAGAGAATTTCCAGGTAGGAAGGAAGTGAGATCACTGATTAAAGAGAGAAGCAGCTCCCTTTAGGCTGTTAGAAAATAATAATTTCATGTGCCACTTTCTGTTAAACCCAGATGGTGGCTCACAGGAGCATTCTTTATTGCTGATTAAGTAGCATTATGAAAATACTGACTTGGTTATGTTAACTAAATGCCTCAGTATTTAAAGCTTAGGATGTCAAATAGTTCTGGCAGTCTCCTTTAACATTGTATCTTGTTGCATTGCTACAATCACATTTCGGGTTTCCCATTTGCTTTTATTGAGGGTATTGTAAAAATGGCAATCTTTCATTTGCAGAGTGAGGTGTAGCCAAAAGCTCTTCTTTAATTATAGCCATTCATGCTGCTATGGTTAAGGGTCTGTCAGCATTTCCATTATAAACTATTATTTTCAAAGGTTTGTAACGTAGCTGTGAAAACTTGCTCTGGGCTAAAACTTGGCATAGAAGGTTTTGAAAGTGTGCTTGTTTTCTTCCTTTCCTTTTTCTTAAAAGGCATCACAAAAACAGACCTGCACCATTTTTATACTACTGTATTTTAAAATAACCCTTTCCAGACCTTCCCTGTGTTTTGCTGTCTGCTAGAAAATTACTGATAGCTTTTGATTGTTGTGTCTACCTATGTTTACAGTGTTTTAAATAAGCCATTTTATACCACTGTTTTTTTTTTTTTTATTGTTATCATTATTACTATTTTGGTGTCCAAATACTTCAAATGAGCTATGACTTAGCAGGAAAAATTATTTTATTAGTTTTTGATCTGTGGAGAGTGGATAATTGGAAACAAGATGCTACTTGCTGGCACTTCCAGGTATTTAGTTTTCATAGTGAGATGCAGTATGGAAGTGTAAGATTGTATTTTAATACAGTCTCCTTTATAAAAACATATGTAAAATAAACAGTCACACGAAAAAACCTCAGTAAAATAAAAAGTGTGACAAGATATAGACTTCCTTCTTAGGTTTACTTGGAGCCTTCAGAATCTAGCTCAGACATAAGGTCTTTTGTTTCTGCTTTTAAACAATGCTTTAGATCCCTGAAGTTTTTGTCCTTAATGAAAGGTTAATGTGGGATGCTTGCTCCATGTGTGCTGTCATTTGTTGCAAATTTCTAGTGCCTCCCATCATCGGAGTACCTCATGCCACAAAAAAAAACCTGGTTAATAAAAGTACAGGCATTTAATGGATTTGATAAAACTCACTATTAAAATGGATGCAGCCTTAAAGAAATTTGCTGAGTACCTGGAAGACAGTAGGTTCCAGCGTTTGTAATATGTTACTCTTAGAAGAAGTGCTTGCAACATATTAAAATGTCTTTTATTGTAATCACATAGATATTGCTCTGACACAAGCTCTTTCTCATTACTATCATCCTGGTATTTATTTTTTTGTAGTACACTAGAACCAAGTTACAGGATTATAAAATGCAAGTACATGGCCTGGTATAAAGTCACCGCTGGTACTCTAAACAGCTTTGTGTAGTTTCAGCGAGACTTACTACTGATTCTCATGGGAGAAGAGAGAACTACCACAAACCTAATAACATAATAAACAGTAATTTTATTTATGAAGACAATTCCTAAGTATTTATGCCAGTTTCTACTGCTCTGCCAAAGTCATAGGATATGAAAAGTCACTGAAAAGTTCAGTGTGTAAAATTTCTTAAGTTTGCCTTATTGTCTCTACATGAATACTGATCACGTAAACGTGTCTAATTAAAATCTCCATTAATAACTGGGCCATGGATAACAGCAGAAGTGGATGTCTCTATCTGTCATAGTGTGTCTAGCCTAGAGGTTGTGAGAGAAATCATGATAGGAATGGGTTATCCGGTATTATCTTTGCTATGGAAAGGTGTAGGTATTTGTAATTTTTTTGCGTAATATTTCCATCAAAAAATGCTGTGGGAAGCATTCTGAGACCAACAGGAGTTTCTCTTCCCCACTGTGGTATTGCATTAGTCAGCAGATGGAGGAGAATGAAAGGCCCCCCCCCCCCCCTTTTCTCTCCCTCTCAGGGATTTTAGTGTTAGTCTTCGTAAAATGTATTTTACGAAGGTTGAACTTCTGAAAACTGTGTTCAGAAGAGTTTGGAACAGCATGGATCTTCTCTTACCCATCCCTTCCCATGAGTATATTTAGAGCTACCAATATAATGTCCTGATAAGTACAGAGTGTAGCTCTGTGACAAAAACACTGAACTGAGATTCAGGAGAACTTAGTTTGGCTCTGCCAGGCTTACTGAACAACCATTAGAAAGTCTCTAAATGTTGCTACAAACTTTGTTCACCTCTATGGAAAACGGAAATAAGTCCTTCCTTTTTTTGTCTTGCCATTATAGGTTGGGGAGCAATTATAGGTTTGGGGAGCATGCATGTCTAACGTGTGTTGGCTTGACCAATGATTTAAAATATTTTAGGGCTTTGAAGTGCAGGAATTCTATTAATTAAGCTGAGGTGTGAATGAATTTAAACAAATTTAGTCTCTAAATGTTTTGGAACATGGAAAGTAAGCATTGATTTAGAATGTAGCACTGTTTTGAAAGGTTTGCCGTGTCTGAATCCTGTCAAGTAATCTGTCTCAGTTTTCTATGGGAATACTGGATGTGTTCTGAGCTACTTTTATTCCTTTAAGGTATGGCTGTCAATTTTGAATTTCTTTCCTCTTCCTCTTTCTTTATCTGGTATTGCACAGTTTTATGTGTGTGTGTAAAATAATACCGTATACCTTTGTGTTCTGATTTTCAAAGACAGCTAGCTAAAACTAAAGTGCATTTTGATTGCATGTCCTCTGCTCTGAAAATATTACTACACTAACATATGAAATGAGATACATTGCACTGAAGCTGTGTACCTAATACTTTGTTTGTGGAAAGTTCCTGTATTTATCTAGCATTGCTTCAGGTTTGCTGGAGTATTTACTTCCACTTCTTACTATCAATTTTCTTGAATCTGTAAAAGGTCACATGAGATCTGAATAATTGATTAAAATCAATTTCATATTAGTGTTCAGGATGTAATAGAGCATCTGCCATAGCATTGTTTTAAGAACAACCTGAAATAACAGAAGCAGTCAAGGAATCTTCCAAGGTTCTGATTGTTGATGCCTAAGTAATGCCAATCTTTTTAGATATATGAAGCTAAAGAAACTCAAGTGTAGTACTCTAATTATGAAGATAAGCAGCTCTGTCCCCTGTGCTAGAGATTGGAACACTTTCCTGTCTTTCATCCACTGTATCCATTTTATCTACCAAAAATTAATTCACATAGGCTTTTTTGTGGCCTACCTGACAGCAATACAAGACTTACTGTTGTGAAAGAGTAAATCCACAAAAAAAGAGTAAAATCGTATCCAGATGTAGTAAGAACCTGCTGGTTAGGATCCTGTGGTTGTTTAGAAAAATATGTGCTTGCTCCCTGAAGGACATAAAGTGCAGATTTGTTTTCTGGTGCAAGTGTCTCACTTTTGAAACTGTTTTCCCCAAATGAACTTTCCTTTCTGTTTTCCTTCTTTTATTCTTTGCCCGAAGTGTAAAAATGGCATTTCATACGGAATGTTTTTTTGTTGTGGATGTTAAACAAAGAAATATTTTTGCCAGGAAAACCATTATATACAAGTAGCATTCTAATCTCTTAATTTTGATTGTTTCTTCGTTACCTTACAAGATATATATTTCTTCTCTCTTTAGGATATCTCTTGTCAGATTTAAGGCTTATTTAAAATGAAAAGAAAGCTGAAGCAATTTTCTTTATTCCATTTCAGTCTCCTAAGGCCTATTTCCCCCTGGTGAGCTCATAGCAACAGGGGGGTTTAAGGGAATTCAGCTTTCTGCAAATTAATGTCTCACATCATGAAAATTCAGGACTTTTTTTTTTCCATATCTTGAAAAAGTAATACAGTGAGTGCGAGTATTATTTCTTGCCAGCGGGTGGAAGATGAATGATTTTGTCACAGTTTTACTGCTTGATGAGCAGTGTCCTGAGGGTCAGGCTTAAGTCTGTGTCACTATGCTGCTCATTACTCTTGAGCTAAATAAGGGCTGATTGGATCTAAATTGCCTAGCACATGGGCCGCAGATGAGCTCAGTGAGTAGGGGATGACCTGCTATTCAGGCTGGGAGTAACCCCGGTGTGCAAATGCTGCATTAGAACACCGTGGGAGAATGAGAGGCTACCGACCGCTGCCAGCAAAAGAAATCGAAATGTAAAAACTCTTTGATGCTGCAGTGTTAGAATTTGAAATGTAGGAAGTGACAGGTTGATGGTACTTATCAGCTTTGGCTGGATTAGAGAACAGTGTCATCTTGCTTATATAATGACAGAAGAATGAAGCTTGCTCCCAACTACTTTGCAGTGCAGAGCTGCGGCTGCCAGAATCAATGCTGCCTCCTACTGACAGTCTGCATGGAGGAATGGAGAAAATGGATGGCGCGATCCCGCTCCGGAGATGTTCTTAGCTTGTTTTGCATACTAAAGGGTGCTCTGTGCATGTGTGCATCTATTCCTACCTATGTCTGTGTTCTCTTCTCCTAGCAGAGAAGCAGAACAACAGACCTGATTGATAAAATCCTGCAGGTATGTTTTGGGACAAGAGCAAGTCACTGTAGTCTCCTAGACTGCTCATCTACTTGTACTGAGCTATACATGTGTATGTGTCTCTACTTCACATAATATTTCCTTTGTACTCTTCTCTCCATTGCTAGACCCTCTGGAAGTAGGTGATCTCTGGAGAGAAGAATTAATTTGTGTCTGCATGTTTTAAGGAAAGTTGACCTTTAAAGAGGAGAAAAAAATCTGCACAAACCCAAAGGTGAATCCTTATGCTAACTGAACAAATGAATATACTTGTCTTAATGGAGGAAAATGAAAAGCAAGCCAAGCACCCACCAGGTTTTGAACAAAACATGGCTTGTGGTAGTTTATGCAGTTCTGAGAGATTCAGTAGTTCAGTAGAATGATCTTTTTGTTTTGTTTTGTTTTTTTTTTCCCTCCTCATCACTGGTGCTTTGGAAACTGAGTAATAGCTACAACAATAATAAATAGCCACTTCATTTTTGACAAGGCAGTTTCAGATTCTGGTAGTGACAACTGTAAACTACCAGCATGAGCCTCTCTCACTACTAACTCATGGGGACTACCTTACTAGCAGAAACAACTTGGCTGGCTCATGAAACCAGCTACTAGATAAGGAAAGGGATGAGTCTGAATGTAATCTCTGTTTTCTATTTATTTGTATAGTCTACCTCTGAATATACCATTTGATTCCTCTTCCCCAGGGATGATCCTGCCCATGATGAAATTCCTTCTGGGACATAGAAACAACTTCCAGTTTATTTATTTCAGGCATTGTAACAAAAAAAAAAAAAAAAAAAAAAAAAAAAAAAAAAAAAAAGGAAGGCTTCAGTATTACTCAAAATGTGTTCTTAGTATTATCAATGTTTAATGGCTTCATATTGGATCACTTAAGATGAAAAACTGCTTAGCATAACTAGTTTTAGTAGGTGAAAGTGTCGAGTTATAGAATAAATTGCACAGAAATGAAGTTTTGTCTGTATGCAGAAAAAAGTGTATGGTATTTCGAGGTGCTCAAATGCAGGGCAGAAACGGAATTTAAAATGATTTTGATACGTTGGAAAAATGGCCATCAGCAAGAGGTAATAAAGTGAAGGCCAGGTACTGAAATTAGGAAGGAGAAATATTAATACAAAATATGGAATGCTTGGCAAGGCAGGAGTAGTGTTGAAGTCTCAGGAGGTAGTATGTACCATGAGGTGATAGAAATAAAGGTGACATTCACATTTGTGCTGAATTAAACTGTGACAGCTGACATAGCTGTTACCACCTTCTGAGCATCTTGCCCTTTCTCGTAGACTTTGCTGCCCACTCAGCACAGATGGCTGCAGGACACATTAATCTGTCCCTGCACTAGCACAGTTTTCTGTCTGGCACACGGAAGAAAACCAAAATAGTTTGTGAATGGCAGCTTAAATGGGTTCCCCAACATCTGAAAAAAGGAGGGCAAGGGGCTATATTTATGCTCTGACCTCTATTTACATGGCTATGTATTTACTTTAATTTCTAAGAATATGAATGACTGTAAGGAAATAATTATTTGAAATTTGGTTGAAATTTGTCCATGGGCTAACTCCCATAACAGTAACTTTATTTCATTCACAGAGCTTGTGTGATATTAGGAAGCAGGACTTAATGTGACTCTGCCTAAGAGAAAAAAAGCAACTCTCCTCCCTCCCCCCTAAAAAACACCTTTAAATATTGTTGTATGGTATACTAACGAAAGTGTTCTTGGTGAGATACAGGAGCTGCTTATTTTGTCTTTAGCTGTGGTTTCAGATGCAGTTCTGGACATAACAGTTTATAAAACATGTGTGAATAAATTGAAAATTGGAGAGCTTCTCAGAAGTGAATAGCAAGAAGAAGAAGCTTGTAGACGTTGGAAGGAATTTGTTTTATTTAGAAAAGCCTGAAGGGAGACATGGTAGACTGATCCGCTATGTAAAGGAATGTTACAAAGAAGACAAGTCGTCTGTTGTTCTCTATCCCTGTGGCTTTAAGTTGGCTTAATTTGTGGCAGAAAAGGCTTAGTTTGGTTATTTAGAACATTGTGCAACTGTCAACATCATGGCAGACTGTAAAAGAGGGCTGTGGAATCAGCTTTCAATTTTTTACTTTTTAGAGGATGCATTAGACAAACATTTGTCAGGGATGATCTTTGTAAGCTCAGCAGACTGCTGAGATGGACTTTCTGGATGACTGTCAAGGTGCTTTCTAGCCCTTCATTTATGTTTCTGTGATTTCATATTAAGGAGTGCTAGATGCAGCTGACTACTGGGCATTAAGGATGTTCCTTAAGCAATATTCTGTGCTTTCCGTTGCAGAACCTCAATGAAATCGGAAACAAAGGGGTACAAGAGAAACCATACCTGAAACCGTAAATCTGCCATAAAGTTTCAGCTTCAGAAATCTGCCATTAATTTGGATTTGTAGTGTCAGCACGCTTCTTTTAACTTATGCTTTCTATTAGGGAAAGAAAGCAAATGTGTTTACTATTTCTAAGCAGTCCTAATTTTGGGAATTTCTGCAGCAGGACTGTCAGGATGGCCTGTGCTGTGTGTTCACCAAAGTGGATGCTGTTGAATCTGTGTTTGAGTCTTGAAATCTGTTTAGAAAATGACTTATGGAAATTTTAGACTTTTCCTAAAGTAAGCTAATTGAGAAAGAACATGTCTGTGTGCGTTGTCATGTTTGTTTGGCTTGGAGCAAGTCCAAATGCTGTTAATTGCCAGTGCCTCATGTACATAAATGTTCCAGCTTTCTTGCCACTCCCTAAACCAGGGACAGTGAAAATGCGCCTAATGTGAAATGAGGCTGATACAGTAGGCCACCTTATCCTCCCTAAAGAAAATGGAAAGAGCAGAGCATGCTCTGCAATGTGTATATCATGTTATGCTCTTCTGGGGCTCCCATCCTGACATTGTTACTGGGAGGAGCAAACAGAGAAGGTAAAAACAGTTGTCGTTTATTTAGTTCTCTGATAAGCTGAACTACTGTCTATTCTCTCCTCTTTTTCACAACCAGAAGGCCCTGTTTATCTCTAATCGGGGTTAATTAAAGCCTTAGGGCAATGCTGAGACCCTGCCAATGGCTGGAAGGTACAGACATAATCACGGCTGCAGCTCCTCACTGTAGGGAATGGAGAGGTAACTGTGGGCTTATCACAGGCTCTGATAATACAGCTGTGCTAATTCTTTCTGAAAATACATGATTGAACTTTTTTGTCAAATAGTTCTGTTCATTTATTAATTTCAGAGTGTTAGCAAACAGTGGTATGAAGTCTCTGGTTTAATATGTATGCTTGCAAATCCATGTTAAGAAACAGAAACCTTTTGGTTTTATACATGGTAATGCAGTGACTACACAGGCAGCCACAGCAGCCATTATGCACTCAGCAGGAGTGTTCACCGCAGCCTTGAATATGTGTAATCTTTTATTGAGGGGCAGAAGAAGGGAGGAATAGGCAAGTACATATGTGCTTGCCAGGACAATGAGGTTTCCTTTTACTGCCTTTTGCATTCTTGTGTTACTTACAAAAAGTCAACAATGAGAATAAAAGCAAATAATTTCATTGGTATTCTTTGTTTCCTTGGACATGAATATATTGATTAGTCTTTGGTGATGTGCATTTGAAAATATTCCAGCAAGTGCTCCAGGTGTCTGCCTAAAGATATTTTAAAGCTGCTAAAGATTTGCTCCTAGGGAATTCTTCCAATTCACACCACACCTATATATTTTAAGGTGTTCTACAGTGGCTTAATTTGAGGAGGAACTGGTGTGTGTGCCTCTGTGTGTGTACACACATGTGCATCGTAAGTGCTGCATTTAGGTGGAGCTTTGTGTAAGGTGCACAGATGACATCAGAAAGTAATGCACTGTGATCATTTTATTTCTTAAATAATAATTAACTGTAGCACAGCCAGGATTATCCAAATGTCATAGGGAGAATGAATGTATTCAGACAATCAAGGGACTTTACAATGTAATTATTAGACATTGGGGAGACGTGACCTTGTTTTGGATAACGGAGCTTTGGTTAATTGATGCTAGACTAATCAAAGTTTTGCCATTTTATTATTCTGGGACTCTAGGCTTTGCTAGAAAATATCTGTATGTATTTAGAAGAAAACCCAACATATAAAAGTGTAAGCCTAAGACTGAAACTTAAGGTTACGCTTGTATCACCTTGCTGTACTGAATTACTGTTGTCATGATTATAAGGGTTCGGAAATAATTTATATTGTCTGTAAATCATCCACATTTTATATCATAGTGAAAATTTAATACATTTTGATGCTGAGTCTTTATTTTGTAAAGACATTTATTTTTCTAAGTCATCAAGAATGACTACTGTTTTTTCTAAATAGAACTGAAAAAATGAAGACTTTTTCCTGCAGCCAAGAATTTTTTTTATTTTCTTTCTCTGAAGAAAACCTTTGATATGTGTACAGTGTGAGCATTATGACAGAAAATATAGTTGATGCAGTCCCCCTTGAGCTTCATTGTCTTCTCCAAGATTGGAACATGAGGACATAAAACAGAATTTCGTTTCATTAGAGTTCATTATGAAAGGGTTTCCACTGTACTGCTGTGATACTCAACCTCTGGAATTTTTAATGACTCAAGCCACCGTTTGGAAGATCTGAAGATTAAGTGTAGCATTGCTGGTGTCTTTTACTGAAAGTTTCTGTCTTGCTCTCTTTTTCTCTTTCCTTTTTTCTTCCTTGAAACAGGGTAATTTCTGAAAACTCTTCAGCAATCCTATCTCCATGTAAATTAATACTGTAAATTGTGCTGCTAGTGAGGGTGAAGGGAGTAGTAAGAGTGGGTGGGGGGAGAAAAGAATTAAAATCATTCCAATAAATGGTTTAATTTATGCCTCAGCAGTTAAGCATGCTCCTGGTTAACAGAAATACCCTTCAGCTACACAGGATTTGGGAGGGTTGGAGGGCACTCATTTGCACATAAATAGCCATTAACTGATAAATTCCCAGAGGTCTCCTGTTGCATGCTAGTGGTTCTGACCTACTTAGCTAGCTTAAATTTGTTTTACAGAATTATTATAATTCCATCCTTGGTACTTAAACTTTGTGATTAATGCATGCCTCACAATACAATTAAAGTATAATTACACAGTTTTACAGTTTGCTATCATGGTGTTATTATTATTACAAAGAGCTGGATTTTGCAAATATTAGAAGAATTAGGGTTCCGATACCCATCACTTTGCTGTTATTAAGTGATTAAGTTAAATGGGACCCCTTTATGTCTGAAGAATGAATTGGAGAGAGGGGAATCATTAACTAACACATCCAATGGTTTCTAAGTGATTGAGGAAGAGATGTGTGGTAGGGGTTTGGGCAGGGGGGTTGGAGGTTTTTTACACATCTGTAGACCATAGGTGCAAATACCTTTTGTTCATCTTTGCCAGCTGCCTATGATATGCTCTAGTAAATCTGTGCCTTAGTGCTAAAAGTGTCTACTGAGTTTCTACTAAGCATCTCCTTTCTGTAATCTGTTATAAATCATTTGCCTGTGTTAAACATCTGATACTGTTAGACTTTCTTGAAGCTTTTTATTACAGAGATAGTTTCTTTGATACTTTTGTTAGAAACACTAAAGGCCAGAGAAACAGTCCAATAGATCTGTGGAGCGTAGGCTGGGATGTACATGGAAAAATTGTATAGATTTTGTTTTGTGCTCTGAAAACCCAGAGCAGTTCTCTGAGGTATATGTGGGTTTGTAGTAGCATGAGAATATTCTATATTTATACTGGCTGCAAGTAACACTAAGTCACAAACACGGCTATTTTTACCTTAGGGTAACCTTGTAAGGGTTCCTGGCCTTCACAATTTTTCTAGCCACACCTAGTTCTGCAGCTACTGTTCCCTCCTCAGGAATGAGTGATGTGAGAATCGTTATGTTACTTATAGGTGACCCAAGAATCACATCTGTACTGTGTAATTCTCCTTGTATCCTTTCTATGCAAATGCAACTGAACCAGAAAATCTTAAATCTTTACGTTAACCAGTAATAACATTAGTAAATCAAAGGACCGACAAATAATTCTGTATAATATTTCCCTAGTCCAGTATAAGTTACAAATCTAATTTTACTTTCTTCATCTGTGAGTATGTTTTATGTTGCACACTTTAGTGTTAGGAAAGGTGTCAGTTGACACATTTTCTGAATTTTCAGTCCGTTCTTCTAAAGCTCTTAAGGTTACTCTATAACAATTTTTAGCTATAATTGCATAGTGGAAACTCCAAACAGTGTACAAAATGTTGCATGCTCAAGTCCTATTTGATCCAGTGTCTTGGATTTATTTTTGCTTAGTTTAAAACAACCTGTTGCTTTTGTGGTTTTCGGTCTTTAAGTTGTGCTATTCATTTCCTTAACCATGAAAATATTTCTTCTTTGGAATTCCAGAGAACATACAGGGCAAAAGGCAAGTAGAAATCTTATTCTTGGAATGCCTTCCTTCACATCTGTAATTTTAGTCTGTATTTGTTATGCTAGTACAATAATATAATCTATGGTTTCAGTATTATCATTTGCTGTCGTTGAGGTCAGAAGACATTGGTCATTATTACTGATACATGAAAGCACATGAGCAGGTAGCCAGTAATTATGCTTGGAAGAATTTAGTGTATTTCAGTGCTTCCTACTCAAATATATGTGAATTGGTTTTATTCCTAGTCTTTAAAAAGTACTGCACAGAAGTTATTTAAATCATTTTCATGTGGCACAGGAAAAATGCAAAAGCACATTACCAGAAAGAAATGGTCAGCAGTAAGAGCTGCTTTGCAAAGTTGGCTTGCAACAACTACCCCACTATGAGGAGAAAACAGTTATCCTGTAATAATAAGACTAATGAATTCAGAAATCCATTGATTGTACTGGCTCTGGGTAGCTTATGTGCAGACTTGCTTCAAGGAGAGGAATTTATGAAATGTTTGCCACATCCAGCAAGCACTGCTGCTATAATACAGCTGCCTCCGCAGTGGTTTGCTTTGATCCTGTGGAATGAAAGGACAGGAGGATCAGCTCAGGTCTAAATGAGATTACAGCTGGTTCGGCAGCTTATCTGGTCTAATGCCAACTAGTGTGGCTTTGCACGTCCTAAGGGGTTTACAACAGAAACTGTTTATTGAGTATCATCGGTTTACTCAACACAAGCAGGCTAATCCTTCCCAGCCTCAGCATGTTGTAGGATTGTGCATGAGCCAAACCAAAAGCTGGTGTAGCCAGGGCCTCCAGAGCCCTTTGTCTCGCTTCATATTGATTTTTTTACCTGTGTTAAAGACGGTAAAAAATAAAACCAATAACCAGCCCTATTGTGAGCAAAAGGTTAATCTGACCTAAAATCTTACAAAAACATCTTTTAACCCTAGCAGGGATGGCAGCCTTTCTCTGACTTTTCGCTCAAGGGATTTTATAGTTTCAGGTTTTGAAGAGCAAGACAGGAAAAACAGCTAAAACATTTAACTTTGTGTGTCTTGCAAAGTCTCTGAAATCTTTTAGCAGCTGCATAGCAAACTTGAAACAGTTCTTTCTGAATAGCAATTGCTATTAACAGGATATCGTCTAGCTGTGGTACATGATGCCATGCAGTAAGACCACAATATGCTGAATAGGTAAGGAGTACTGGGAGCTTGTAGGATCCAAGGATCATCCTATGACACTGTAGTGTCTTTTATGTTAAAAAAAAAAAAAAAAAAAAAAGAAAAGGAAAAAAAAAAGTCAGAAAATGCCTTGATCAGCTGCTTTCTGTTAAAAGAAATTATGAACTGGGCAAAAGTGTTTTAAGGATTAAAAAAAATAATAAATTACAAAACAGGCCCATAGAAGCAAGCAGAATGTTTTTAAAAATTCTGTGCTGCAAGTTCTTACTCTTCAAGAACATCCCTTTCTGTTTTCATATGGAAGAAAATTAAATATTGGATATAATAGAATTTTACTGAACATGTTTCCTGTCTGAGGTGAGTCTCTCTTTCAGAAGACATTGCAGCGCGTGTCAGTTTATTATCAAGCAAGTTGGTTTTTCTCGTATAGAGAAGGAATAGGCTAAACACTAGGAAAACCTGCAGAGTAATAACAATACCTTTGCAGTGAAAGAAACACAGGAAGTTACTGAATCTGCATCGCTGGAGATATGTGGGAATTGATTAGATAGCTATGTTTGTAGATTGTGTGCTTTAGGAATAATTAAATCAGTTCTGCCATGACACAGAGAGCTGAATCTGGTAACATACCTATCATTGACATATGGCACACCTAAACTGGGAACTGTTTCAGAGTGTTGAATACTAACTAAAAGAAAAGATGGCAGTAGTCTGAGGAAATATGAATGGTTGTTTTCTGTTCACTTAATTGGAATGAATATGTATTTTAAGCTCAATGTAAGCAAAGAGGTTGCCATGGATACCATGGAGACATTGTGAATGTTGTGTGGTGAAATCGCTAAAAATGATGTTTAAGATAAACATGAACTTTACACAATATTTAAACCTAATGGACAAGATGTGTCCAAGTTGAAAATGTAATATTTATCCAATCATTCCTATTTTATCAAATCTGGTCTTAAAGCAATTGGTTGCTCTCGTGTAGTATTACATTTTTAGTACATTTGGAGATAAAAGCTATTGTTGGTGATTGCTTAAACTCTCTTTGTCCAATCATCTGAACAGTGTAAATCAAAGCATTTTGTCAGACTGTGAGAAGTTTCGCCTAGATAATGCTTCCCGCACACGCAGGTCACCAAATAAATTATGTTCACGGTTTTACAGAATAGCTGGTGCTGGAAGTTAAATGGATGCCCAGTGGTAGAACTCGTAAAACATTTTCCTGTTAACACGGCCAGGCAGAATTGACATTGTTGATGGTAGCTTTGATCTAATAAACCATCAGTTCTAACAGTGATTTTTTTACTGTGTTTCTGAGGAGATGATGATAAAAGTTTAGCAAGCCTACAGTTCTTCCTGAATGAAAAAAAATTAGCTCTGCTGTCTGTATTACCAGATGTTGGGAACAATGTTAGTAGGGGATGTTTTGTACCCAAAGTAATCTCCTTCACTAGAAAGATGCATTACATAAAAAGCATCTTTTAAAACAACAGATACTTCATAAAGAACAAAATTGATTTTCAGGAAGTGCAATATTTTGTTTGAGAATTTGGAAACAAGTTACTTCATTATCTTGACTACAAGCTGCCTGCCTTCCAAAATTTCTTTTATCTCTTGGTTTAGGAAAATCTTTTGCTCTCTACTTACAGTATACGACTCCCAGCAAGTTGCTAGAGAGCATACATATGCATATAGTGCTGGGTTTTCTGCATAGGCAGCTAGAGAGGAGCAAAAGAGTGTCATTTGAAACAGCTTTTTAAAAACTTTGCATTTGAACTACAGTTCTTCTCTCTGTCATGCCCTTGTTCTAAATTAAGTGAAATAATAAAACATGCCAAAAGTATTTTCTAAGGCTTACTACCTAAAAATAAAGATGTCATGATAATAATGAAGTGCTACACATACATAATGATAAGAAAGATGGTTACTGGAAATTATATTCAGAATGTCTGAAAAAGTAATTATGGGTAGTAGTAGTAATTTTTTTCTTTTTGATTTTCAGTGTTTGAGGTTTATGTTTTGATACTGTTTCCTTATCTCCTCTCAAGACTTTGTATAGTTATCCTTACAGTCTATTTTGCATTTCCTGATCAGATCAGGAAATTTAAACTGAGATAGCATCAATCAACATTTCAATTTCTGCAGCCAGGACTGGTGTTTGAGAAGTTTCTTTGTCGTCTTGGTACTTAAGTCTGAAAGAGTACGTAATGAGAGAAACTGGATGTCTAAAGCTGTGGCAGATAGAAGAAAACACTTGAAAGAGATGGTGAAGTTGACCTGTCTGAATTTGTTCCAAGCAATTTGCCAAACTTTGGTATTCGTAGCTTGGCTAAAAACAGTTTTAATGATCTTTACAGGGCCAGAAATTTACCATTACATTTTTCAAATTGTAAGTTTTTCCAAAATGTTCTGTATATTTTTGATGTATTTGAATGAAGCACCCTGAACTTAGAGAGAGATCCCTTTTAGTACAGTTCATAAAATTACAAGTATACCAGGATGTGACTGTCTGATCCCCAGTGTCTGTAACAGGGAGCACCTCAAATTGCTGGGCTCTGAATTGTAAGGAGAAGTCTGTTTAATGTTTAAGGTCAACCTATTAAGCTTTCAATATTTTTAGATATCTCTAATGTGTGGAAAAATTACTTTTTAGAAGGTGTAAACAGTATCATACAGAAGATATGAACTTGTCCCATCATTACAATGCTATGTCAGCTGGGATAATCTTGATCCCAGAGTCCCAGGAAAGAGCTGAAGGTGGGATGCTTTTTGAAAACTGATTGCATTTAAAAAATGGATTTCACTACTGGCCTGTCAGAGCCAGCTGACTGGCATTCCAGTCGCACTGTATAGTTATCATTTTGCATGGAGTATTTTCTTATTTTTTTCCTGAACAAGAAACAATAAAGGCTTAGTATAAGAAACTTAGTTTGTTAAAATTCAGAAAATTTTTGTAACAGACTCTGGTCCATTGTGTAGCTACAGATTGCCACACTTTGTTGCCCTCCTGGTGTTCCAGAGGAATGCATTTCAAATAAACTGTATTACATAAGTAAGTAGCAAGAAAGATATTGCCATACTGGATTAACTCCAGCAGAGGACCACCAAGGTGGCTGGGGGGCTGAAACACATGCCTCGTGAGGGGAGGCTGAGAGAACTGAGATGTTCAGCCTTAAGAAAAGGTGGTGGTTTGGGGTAGGGGGGGGCATTTCTTTGTTTTCTACAGCTGCCTAATTGGAGGTTATAGGTAAGATGGAGTCAGACTCATCTCAGAGGTGTACAGTGGTAAGACAAGAGGCAATGGAGTGAAATTGTGATGAAGGAAATTCTAATTAGATAAGATTTTCACAATGAGGGGAGTCAACCATTGGAACAGGTTTTTCAGTGGGGTTGTAAAATTTCCCTCCTTGGAGATATTCAGAACTCGACTGGACAAGTCCCTGAGCACCCTGATCTAACAGGCCCTGCTTTGAACAGGAGTTGGACCAGGTGACCTCCAGTGGTCCCTTCCAGCTTAAATTACTCCGTGATTCTAGCTCTTCAAAAAAAGAGCACTATTTAACAGATGATTTCTAGAAGATGAAGAATTTTAGAGGTTTTGCTGTAACAGAAGAGTTCTCTGAAAAGTACACATTTGAAGTCTACAGTTTATCTCTATAGTAGTAACCTGACTGAAATCAGAAGCACTTGTTTTTTCATTTCAGCATTTCTGCTTTGTTTAAGTTTGCCAGGTACACAGGCATTCTGATGCTGATATATTACAAACTATATTCACATCTGATTCATTTTATAGTGACATGAAAGTTTTCCATACACCTTCATGAAGGGTTTCTGAGTAAGAATGGAGAACATGGTTTTTGTGCTCAACGGTATTTTTTCAAGGCAGGACTGTGGTATATGATGATATTTTTTAATATGCAACATTTTTTTTTAGAACTTCAAAAGCAAAGGGCTCACTGAAAAGGCCTTGACTGCGTTGAGTGGTTCTTTCTTTTGAGTATTTTAAGAAAGGTGGTGTTTAGCCTCACTTTAGGACCATTTGCTCCCTGTTATTTGCCTTGACCCTTGAATCCTCAGTTGAATTTACACCTTGCCCTGATGGTAAGAAGGAACAGTTATCATGGAAGGCTGTTAAAAACTGTCTTGAGTGCAGGTAATAGTTGCTTTTCCCAGCGAAAAAATGTAACAGCTAATACTTTCTGTTCCCTATATGGCAGATATTAGTTTTTATGTTCCTCATATAGGCTATAAACTTGGGGGAAAAAAAAATCTAAAGTGATCTAGACTCCCTGTTCTTTTATAAGATAGTTTAGAAGCCAAATTTAACCTCATGTTTTAAAAAGTTAATTGAACTTATATCCCTTGTAATTTCAACTTGCAGAAATGTAATTACAAATTCTCCTTAGTTTTCTAACAAACCTTTTAAAGATGGCCCTTGTTTAAAAAAAAAAAAAAAAGAAAGAAAAAGAAGAAAAACAACAAAAAGAGGCAAGGAGCCTTTCAGTCAGGGTTGACCACAGAACTCCCCAGGAGTCCCAGCAGAGCCTTCCCTGATGTGACAGGAAGTGTCTGTCACACTGTCATATAACACTTGCCACCAGAATGCTTGGTGTCTTTTCTTTGGTTTTCAGGTAGGTCCTATTGATGGTGGTGAAGTGTGTTTTGCGTTTTTCTTTTAAACTCTCATCATGTGCTATGACATGAATTTAACTCTCCTGGGAATTGCCAAGATATTTTGGGGAAGTAGGGAGTAACTCTGTGTGTCTATGTGTTCAGTTTATAATTACAGTACTTTAAAGATAACAGGAGAACTGTGATCATAGTGTAATTCTGTGTAGTACAGGGGAGAGGCTGACTAGGCTGAATACCAGTGAAGGTAATGGAGGAAAAATTGCATTTGAGCTCAAATTAGCTACATGATTTTCCCAAGACTGTTTCATATGTGAACTGGTTGCGCTGAATTCACATACAACTTACATAGTTTTTGCTGCTTTTTCAACCTAATCTTAGTTAAATGTGGTTAGGAAAAATGAGAGCTGTCTGGCACAAATTTGCTAGGGTGGCTGAAGAGGATGTAGTATTCCCTCTCAGTGGACCTCAGCAAAGCAGTCTAGAGCTTTGCTGCTGCTAATTTAAATTATGGGCAAAACAACCTGTCTTTTCTGTGATGTAGTTACACCCTTTGAGAAGAGTTAAGGAGAAAGTGCTAACTAATATTCTGCTGCTCTGGTTGTTTGGCTTTTCTGTACTGGTGTGTTTTAGGGTTGTGTGTCTGTTCTCGTTAATATCTTTACTTTGTCTTTGAGCATAATAAAGATTTTGGGGATTTCTTGTTCTCCTGTATGTTTTTGAAGTATTACTGAGCACACACAACATGCTGTCACGGTTAATGCAGGGTTCTCTATTTATTACTGTGCTTAGCTATAGAGAGGATTATATTAAACTCAGTAACCTTGCTGAAGCCTCTTTATACATTACTGCTATATTGATAATCTTCACATGATTCAATTGCAGTTGAAAACCTTTTATTCACGGAATTAACACTTTCCATACCAGTGAAGATGGGAATCGTTAATATCAACAGATGAGCTCTTTGATGTGCAGATAAATAATTTTTTTGTTGTGGTCCTGCAGATGCTGCCTTGGACATTGCTTCAGCTGGACATATACAGGAAATGCTCATCAAGCCTTAGCCATTCAAAAAAATCAGTAAAATCATTTATAATGCCCTAAAATGAATTAGTGAGTAACAATGGGACTGTTACGCTGTCTGATTGCTAACAAAATAGTCAATGTTTTAAGAAAATATAGTGAATTTCTTTTAAAAAAGCTCACAAATAAGGAATTAAGAAAAAATTTTCCTAGTATTCTTCATCTAAAAATGAAGAAGCGGTTACCTATGTACCAGTAGATTGAAGGAGCAATACAGGAAGTGTTAAGATTTTGTATCTGTGATGAATACAGACCCATTAATGAACAGCTTTCCTCTGAAATGTGGATTTAAATACCTAGAAAACATTAGAATTTTTTAACCTAACTCCAGTTTTGCACATTATACAATCACATTTTGGGAGATAATTACTTTGCCTCTCTTTAGAGTAAGAGGAATCCAGTCAGTGGACAAAAATTTGAAGCTTTATTTCTTTTCTCTTTTTCCATAATTTTTTTTGTACTAGGTGATTTTGTTTTATTCTAGGTCTCTACCAGTTTCTTGCTGTCTCTTGTCATTTAATGAGAGATGTTTCAGGTAGACTGCTGGACCATTTCTTAATACATTTGTTATGACTTGCATGAAGCAACAGGTAGAAGATTCCTGCAAGCGTTCATGTAACAGCTTTCACTTGAATGATTTTGGCATCTGTTTTGCCTTGATCCTTGCAAGTCTCACTGCAACCACGGCCGTCTGGGGGAGTCACAAGGACAGGACAGGCTGTTCATGTTCATTCCAGGTTTCTCTTCCCCCCTACGGTGCATGGGGGAAAGGTCGCCAAAGGGAGACTGTGATGAAAGCAGTAGTGTAATAGAAGTGGGAGAGTGGACTGTGCTTGGAGGTCACACTGTTTCATGGTTTTTTCTTTCTAAGCTAACTTTGCAGCATTTTCTGTGTGTCCACTTTCCTATTTGAAAGATTTCCACGTTTTTTGCTGCAGCTCCACAAGATTTAAAACAGGCTTTTATAGCCTTTTGTCTCTTCCAAGTCTGTTAGTGGTATCCTGGGAACTTTTGCTGCTCCCCAGTAAAGGACAGGAATGCTCAGGCTTATACTACTCTGGCACAGCTTCTGGATTTGAATAGAAAAAAAAAAGGAAAGGACTATGTGAATTGCACTGCAAATACTGAGTCACCTTTTTCTCCCCTATGTTCTACTTTCTTCTAAAATTCCAGAAGGCTAACTCCCAAAGAGTGAAAATATTTAATGTTTCAAGGGATGCAGCATCCTAATACTTGTACAAGAGGCAGAATATACAAGACAAAGGTGGTTTGGGAGTGTGTCCTCCTCCTGATGAGAAATGCTAAGAAGGATCATCTTGCTCAGCCTTTTACATCCAGAATGCTCAAAATGCACTTTGTCCCTCTTTTTTAGCCTTTGCCACATCCAGAAATACAGCAGCTTTACACACTGACACCCCTTCTTTTGAGTGCTTGGTTTTAAAACTTTGAAATAGATTAGGTCATAGGTGTTTTTTTTTTTTTTTTTTTAGCAACTCCCTGATCAGGAGTGGATCGAGCAATGAGAGATAAGTTTGCTCTTCTATAGTCTGAGCTTTTGTGGATGCATAAGTCATCATCCTGAACCCTGAAAGTCTCTGGATAGCTAGTCAAGAATTATTTAAGAATATTGAATTGTTATTTCAATTAAGACATATGTAGCAATCAGGAAACAAGCTTACAGAGATTTTTTATTTGTGAGATTTGATTGCTATTCTTTCATTACTGTGTATATCTCACCTGAAATAATAGTTCAATAATATAATGAATATATCCATATATCATAATTTATTATTGTTTCCATTCTGCCATGTAAAAGAAACACATCTTAAAAGCTGAGACTTTCGCTTCATCTTTCTTCGTGTTACAGGCTTTTTGAAGTGTTACATTCAAATCTAAAGAGTTTAGCAAAGAATGTAGCTCTTCCAGATTCCTCCGTATTACTTTGAGGCAAAGAAGAGCCAAATTTCTTGAGTCATTTTTTCTAATGAAGTAGATGCCAAATGATGTATTACGGCATCTGTTGTCAAAAATAATTTGTTATGAGCATTGACTTGAATAGGGGATATTTCCCATTTTTGCCTATTACAGGGCCAGCGGCAATGGTTGGTGATTTCTTTTTTTAATAATATTGAACTTGGAAAGCTTCATAAAGAGTGCTGCTTTAGGTTGATCTACTTCTTATTTTATGTCAAAATCATAATCAAATGCTTTTCTTTGTAGAGTTCATTGACTTACTTGTAGAAGCTGTATAAAACAAAAAGCTCAGAAATAGTCACAAAGTATAATAAAGATTATTAAAAAGTCATAAGGGCTTTAGCTGTAGATAGGATAGTTATTTAATGTATTTTTAATTACTGACTACTTGTATTGTGTTTAATGGTGCCCAGTTGAGGAAGATGAGAAAATATTGCTGCTGATGTACTTGTGTTACAACATTTGAAAGGATCTATCCTGTTTTCCGAGCCTTTCATATGTTTTAGTGGTTATATATGTATATACCCAAATAGTGTCTGAGAATCGAAACTTGTCTTCAGTCTTGAAATCAATTCAAGCAAAAAAAGTAGTTATTTACAATGGTTAACTCTTTTTAAAATATTTGCATCTTCGAAGAGTTTTATGTAATTTGCTGAATATGTTTAGTAACTGAGCAGGCCATTTAGTATAAGGTATTTTCTGTTGATATTATTTAACTTGGAAAGGTGACCCTGACCTAAATTGAAATGTGTGATTTGAATGCCCATGGGCTGCCCTTCATTGGTTTGATTGGGGGAGATTATCTGGATTTTTAATATATGTTAATTACTATGCTTATATAAATTGTCACATTAGAAGCTTCTTAACTCTTGGTTCTGTTCTGTCAATGATCCACTAACAATAGAAATACACTAGGCTCTTCCACTGAGATTTGAAGATTTATGCCATCAATGAAAGAATTGGAATGGTTCCATTTAAACCTACTGTATGTTTAGTTAGAGTTAGAGTATGTAGTCTGCTTCTACTCAGGCAGCAACTGATGTGTGGTAAATTGAAAGAATCTGTTGCCTTTTTTGTTTTGATAATAAGCATTTTTTAATGAGAACATAATGCAGCATATGTTTTAGGATGCTTAGGGACAATGGTTTCCTGATATGCATGTGAAAAAACAGGGAACAATTTGATTAGGGTTTTGAGGGGGCAGTATCATTTAGCAATGATTAACTAAGGCTTTACAGAGAAGCTGTCCTAATTGAAATATTCCCCTAATGTGTGCATCTCTTACAGCCTATGTTAGATGCTCTGCTTTTTAAATATATTTATTTATTTAAATACTTTAAATTGAGGTGTGGAGGATGTCAGTGCCAGAGTGTTATGGTGATTTAGGTCTTTTTTGACTTTTTACTCTCGAGTGCTATGCCATCCGCCTGCCTGCCAGCTCCATTCAGATGATCTGACAGGATACTAGAACTTCGAAGTCTCCTACCCTCAAGTAGTGTAGGATTCTTCAAAGTTACAGTGGTCTGATGGCCTAGAATAACAGGTCCAGCTGAGCAACAACTCATTTGGCATATATACCATGTGTGTCTTTTAAATCAAATCAGTATGAATATTTTGATAACTTCCCTTCAAAAGACAAAGTATAGCTCTAATAAAGAAATTAGGTGCCTACAATTAGTTGCTTCAATGCCTACATTTTAGGTGTACGGCCTACAGAGTGGAAGTCAAAACAGAGAGTTAAGCACTTTCGCTCCCTTTGAACATATGGGGAGAAACAGGTATTTCAGAAGAGTGACCCCCCCACACCCCAGAATTCTTGCATGCTGAGTGGGAATTTATCTACTGCTAGACTACAGAAAATGGAGAGTGAAGGATTGAATCTGTTTCTGGTGGAACCAGAGGTGT
Organism: Dromaius novaehollandiae; assembly: GCF_036370855.1. NCBI lineage: Eukaryota > Metazoa > Chordata > Aves > Casuariiformes > Dromaiidae > Dromaius > Dromaius novaehollandiae. The sequence goes on along the minus strand of NC_088100.1, from coordinate 44,608,614 downwards.
CTGAATTAGTGTCATGAAGAGCAAAATTCTCTCTGCTTAGAACCACTGGGGAGTCCTGACATAATGTTGAGAGGGAAGAGTATCATGGGTTCCAGTCCTTGCTCTAGGATTTTGGGGTTTTTATCCCGTGACTTATTTAACATAAAACTCACAATCCAAGGAACAGAGTCTGATCCCAAAACCAGACTGTCAAAACTGAACCCAGGTGCCCTGCCCCCTGTGGCTTTGAGTCATTGGTGCTATATAAAAATGCATATTCAAGTTTTAAAATGGTGGTAGCTACTGCTGCACCCTGTGCAGCTTGCTTTTGTTGGTATGGGTTAGCAATGGTCAGATTTCAGGGCCCAAGTAGATAGAAATTAGAAATAGTTAGATGCTCAGCTCAAGGCATTTGTGGGCATGTAGATGAATTGCAGGCACTTAGGGAACGTTCTGGTCAAAAGAGGGTGATGTGACTACTAAGTGAGCAGTCTGGGAATTATGATTTGGGAATCTGAGATCTGTTTGTGCCCTGTTTTTTAACCACTACATCCTTTTACTCCTTCTCTCGTCTCTTTGGATCTCACCCAACATTTGAAACATGTCAGTCTGCCTATGCATCTCACATTGTTGTGCCTGATGAAGACATGCTGTAACGTTGTAATGTGTGTGATTTTGTACTATATAGACTGAGCCATAGAATACTTGAGCACCAATGGATGAGTTAAAGAAGCATGTAATAAAAATTGTCCTGCATGTTACAGTTCTGAACAGCATCCCTCTTCCCTCAGCTTCCTACCCTACTTCATCATACCAAGCAGTTACATATACATGTACATAGCCAGATGTATTATTCAGACATCCTTTTTGCAGTAAACATTTAAACATGCAGTTTATTTTGGATTATTGAAGCAGATTAAACTGAAGGAAGAACACTGAAACATTCTGTAATAAATACTGGGCTGACGGAGGCATGTTAATGTTTGATAATATTTTATCATTATTTTTCCAGTTCTGTTTGTACAGTCTGCAGTACAGCACTGTGGTGGTGATGCTATCATTATGGCTCAGGCAACACTGACACTTTCATTATAAACCCATTTTTTCAAATGTTTCTGTTAAAGGATGGGGAAATCTATTTTTGGCATTCAGCTTCTCATGTTGCTTATCCTTCTGAAATCTATTTTTTATTTCCCCAAAGGTTGCATTAAAATTCTGTGCTCTTTGTTTTTGAGTTATCAGAGAGTGAAAAAGCTGTTGTTCAAATATTAAGAAACTTCACAGACACTCTGTATGTATGTTGTGGATACAGAAACAACTTAAATTGAGAGATTCTGATTTGATGTGGGATTACTTCTTCCACTGGGTTGCTACTGCAGTCACAACAGTCTCAATATATTGGGTGCTCTATAAAGGGATATAAGAAAGAGGACTTAGATATTTGATCAGTTAGGTAGAATTTAGTCAACTTCTGTCATGTGTGTTCTACAGAAACTCTACCTAAATCTTAGAGGTATTATATAATAATATATAATAATTATATAATAGAGGTATTAAAGAAGTATTGATGTTTTATGACATTTGAAGAAAGCAAAATTGAGTGAATAATTTTGAACTAAATTCTGAAATACTACTTAGTAAATATTGTTTGGTCATTGAAGCTGAATGAGCTGCTCTGTCTTTTTCTAGCAGAGATCTCAGAGTTTTATTCCTGTAGTAATAGGAAAAATTTGGAGTGTATCACTACAATATGATTTATACAACCACAGAAAGTGTGGCTGCATAGATTTCTACAAGCTCAATATTTTGCCATACAGTAGTGCTATATAATCTCTTTGTATTGGCAAGTAAGAAAGGAAGGGAAGCAAAATCACCTTTCCTTAGGGAATAGAGTACTTCTAACATTGGCATTGTGTTTTGGATTTTATTTTCATGCTATCTTTATTGTATATCTTGTTGCTGATCTCTTCAGCAGAAACAAATATGCTTTTCATTGTGTTAATGTGATTTTTGATTTTTGGGAGACATTAGGTTGATGATAACTTTTTATTGCTGCCCACATTTCTCAGTCATTGACATCACCTCTGTGTCAGGGCTTTGTCAAAGGAATGTAAAGCTGTTCTGTCTTCTTCACTGAAATCAAAACTTTTTTTTTTTTTGTTCCCTGGATCAACTAACTTCCATATCTTTTCAGTTCTTTGTGCTGAAATCTTCATAATTACCACATAGCTGATGAAGCCTTAGCTTCCCCTGGCCACTTCTATTGCCTCTGACACCACTATGGCAACATTAAAATAGGACCAAGCCAAAATGCATTTGCTGCCAAAATATCCAAACAAGAAACTGCATTGAAAGTCTTATGGTGAGGCAACAAGAGGGAGAAGGTTTGGAAGGGAAGGGCCAGTGTTGTATTATTCAGGTCCATTGATCTGCGGAGCGCACAAAGCTCCTATTATTACCCATCTTTGAATCCTACTGTGATGATGCTTTGTTTCATTTTACTTCTGACTTTCTTGAAAGAACTGATATTGTTATTTAAAATTCTAAGCATCAAAACCATTTATCATTTTAGAAATAACTTATATCTCTCTACCCAATCTCTCTAGTTTTACCTAGAGTGTTGGTTCTGCTGATGATTTTTCTCATCTGTTTGCTTCAACATCAAAAGGTCTTACAGAGCTTTTAAAAAGACTTCCCTGGGTTTAATCTTGTCTATGTTGTACATTGGGGTTCTGTGGGTACCACCTGGCCTGGGCTGGGAGCACAGGAGCTGGGAGAACTACCTGTGAAGAAAGCAGTGTCTGTGCTTGTGGTCTGCGAGCTACTGAGGATGGTGGCCCATGTCTCTGCTAGTCCCACCTGTGGTATTAGTGGGAAGAGGAGATGGGCATCGTGTCACATTGGAGCATGCTAAGCCCTTGGAGATCACTTTAAATGATATTTTAATTTTAGGAGCCAGCGTGCAGCCAGTGTGGATTATGGACTAGTAGTGACTTCAGTTTCCATTGCATAGGCAGGCTTTTGCATTTTATGTGTGTTTTACTTTTCTGGTTTGACCTAAAGTTTCACTCTGTTTTGGTAATCCAGGCTTGAGGTAGCAAAGGCGTGGTTTATGATTACAATATCTGCATCCAAAGAAATGGTTTCAGTTCTTTACTCAAGTGTAGGACATGGAAAATAATCCTGCATGCTACTGCTATATTTATACATCCAGCACAATCCTCATTCAGGGTGCACAAAGATTCCTTTCTTTTATAAACCCAGGGTTTATTTGATAGCAAAATGAAAAAACACCTCTTTTTATAGAAATAGAAAATCCAGGATTTAAAATAAGTAAAAAACACACCAAGTTATTACCATTGTAATGAGGCAACTGGTGGTTCCATAAGTCTTAAGAAAATGGAAAATCAGATATATATAGTTTCAGAAATGGAACAGTGTTTGATATGCTTGTCTAACGTTAGAAAAATGTAGAAGCCTGAATAAAAATAAAAATTGTATTTATCAACATTTTTATGGAATTAAATAAATTTGCTTATTGGTGGAAGAGGCTAGCTACATAAGCTGCAGCAAATATTGATGCCCCATTGATTCTAAGCATTTACCTTGTTGCAAGCATTTGTGTAGGTTACTATGAATAAACATAAATACTGATTTGTACATGTTGCCCTTCCACTGACACAGAGATATATTACCTTACTTTGGTAGTCTGTACACCCTTCTACTTTGCATAGATGGCTAAAGGAGATGCAAGCCATCCTTTGGAGAGGCAATGTAGAGGAGAGAAAAAGGTCTTTGTGCAATTTTACAGTTTAGTCCAGATGTAAGTAGGGCAGAATTTGGTCCTGGAAGTTTTATTCTCTGCACTGTGAGGCACTATACTACATTATATGCTTCCCTTTTTAACAAAATAAAACGGAAAAGCCCTTTATGTTTTTACGGTTAAACTTTGTGTTGTAATGGGCAGAAATATATTTTTATCTTGCTTCTTTAGTCCTTCTTCTGCCTTTTCATTATTCGTCCTCTTGACCTTGTGTTTTCTTCACCCTTTTGTTTTTCCTTTTTTTAATACGGGAAATTTCCAAAGAAGTACTGTTTGACTTTTTATGCTAATCTCACTTGTTTTTTCGATTCATGTTGACTTGGAAAATATGCCTTGTAAATGGGAATACCAACTGACATCCTGAATATAATCCTCAGTTTCTAAGGACTGATAGTTTTCACAGCATCCTTAAAGGGTAAGCTGTTTTACTATCCAAATACCATGGCTGGGAAACTGAGGCTAACAAAGGCTGTATGTTTTATGTGAAGCCACGGAGGGAATAAATGTTGGATTAGGGGATGGGCTGAGAAGTCCTGGCTTCTGTTGCTGTGTTTGGACTGGAGCTGTCTCTCAAAGAAATATTTGATTCCTCCTGATATTACATACCCTTCTATGTTTCTTAAATGTGGCCATTCAAAAGGTAGCTGATACTCAATTCTCTGTGTCTGTCCTGTTGAAACTAATGGATGCCTGCAGGCAGGCATAAGGTATCGTTACCTTTGACAGCCAGTATGTTTTATGTTTTAAATTATGTGTTAGGCAGAATTTTTGGATACTAATTTGATATAATGAGATGCGCTTCTAATATCAGCCTTAGTAAGTGAAGGCCTTGCAGCCAGCCTACTCTTTATTTAAAATTATTCCATTTCAGATGTCCTAATGAGTGCTGTGAGTTGTGTAATTCTTTTATAATTCTCCCACATTCCCAGAAGGGAACTAGGGTCTGGAATTTTTTTCTGTTTTTGTTTTGTTTTATTTCAAATTAGGATGAGCACAGAATAAAGATCTAGGAGAAAAGACGGTTTTGTGAAATGCTTGCTATTGTGACAATGGCAATTTAAAAAAAATGTTATAGTGTACAAATGTTAGTTTAAGGCAAGTCTCAATGCCTTCGCTGTTTGCCATTATCTTAACAAATATCTTGACTCTGACTTTACAGTGCTGTTTATAGAATTTAATAAAGCAAATGTAATATTGCTGCCTGTGCTTTAATGCACAATCTCAATTGAGTTGACCAGAAGATAAATAGGAACAGAAATGATAGTGCGTTCCTACAGATTGTTTTTAATAAGCATGTTATTTAGTTGATCAGTCCAGTGCAGTAATGCCTCCTATGCTTCTCTACCAGACAAATTTATTAATGCTTCCCCCCCCCACCCCCATTTCTCTGAGAACATTGATTCCCTGCAGACATATCTCTATGAAATCTCTAGAAAGTCACAACTTCCAAATTAGATTAAGTAGCAGGAATGGTACTAGAAGAATCAAAGAAAATTGAGTGCGTTATTGAATTCATGCCACATTGTCTCAGGAAGAGATGGGAGTTATGTGTAGTGGTAACTTTTGTCCTTACTGTACTAAGAAAGCTATGGGCATTGCTGTCAAACCTAATTGTCTGCAGCGCATCAGGATAGCATGAATCTTTTCTCTTATCAAAATTGTATCTAGTGAGGTTTTACAAATTAGAAATAGGTTTTAAAAGGAAGCCATACAGTTGAGCAAAATCATTTGCCATTATTTACTGTACACAACCCTATCCTAAAAGCCTTATTGACAAAAATTTGAAAAAGCATCTGGCTCTGGATTGTAAGCAGACTTGCTTGTCATTCTAGCAGTTGCAAAAGGCAAACGTTCGTTTTAAACTGCCTATTTCTCATTTTGATCTGACATATTAAAAAGCATATAATTAATGGTTGACATTAGTAATTAACATTAACTTTATAGTGCTTCATATGCCATCATTCACCCATCAAATAACTGGTATGCATAATGTCTTTGCATAAAGGTTTTAATTACACAAAATGATCCTTCAGTTATCAGACTCTACAGTTTAAAGTCGTTGTAAATGCATTTTTAAAAGATCTGAGTTTTTCATTTATTGAATGTAAACATTTTTTTTTTTGTTTCTCCCTAGGAGTGTGCACAAACGTGTAAGCCAGGGGCTTCAGCTAGGGAACACGGGCGCAGATGCACAGCTTCCATTAGTGGCTAAAGAGCACCACCTTGCTGTCGCCAGTGCTCTCTGGAGAAATTTCTTTCCCTATTTGAAGAGTCAGAGAATGGCACAGATGCCACCTTCCCCACAGCTTGCTGACACAGCTGCAGGTTAGCATTGACCCTCCATGCAACTGCTGGATTTTTCACCATTTTCTGGGCCACAATCTTTCAAGGATTTTATAGTTTGGGATATTTCTGCTTGCATGTAGTAACTTAAATATGTATAAATGTAAAAGTTAGATCTGTGCTAAATATTTTGATAAGATGCACGCCTGATTTATTTTTCTCTCCTATTCACAGATTATAATCAACATTGCAAATGTAATATAAAATAAATGAGAATAACTTATTTCACTATATCTAGAATTTGTATCTTTTTGCAGAAGTTTACTATAATTTTGTGCTGACTTGTTTTTTTCATTTTGCTTGTGATTCAGTGTCGTTTTTATTTTTGTAAAATACTTTTATCTGAAGACAGTTTTTAAGAAGTTGATTTTATGACTGTTGGATTTTGCTGAACCTTTATGCTCATGCTCATAAAACTATTTCATAATTCATTTTAATTTGTCATTTTGCTTTGCACTGAAGGGTCTTAATCTTGAAATACAATATTGCTTATGTATGTGTTGCAAAGAATACTACTGCATCTCCAGCCAGAGGGTCAGCATGTCAGTGAACAGAATGAAAACCAAGTCAGATCTTTAACGTCAGTAGTTAGCATTGTATTCTTCTCAGTATTATTTTCGCTGAAATTTTATTATACTGCTACATATTTTAGTTTGTACATAGTTTAGTTTAGTACGGACTAATCTGTAGTTACAATGAAGTCTTGTATCTATTTAACTAAAATTTAGAGAAGTGAAATATAAAGTGAAATATAAAGTAGTATTTTTTCCATCATGATTTGAATTAAATAAAGATATAAGCTCGGAAGTACTGAGTTAGGAATGGAAACGTTAAAAGACTGTTTAGTTGAAGTAGTCCTGCAGTGGTTAGTAGGTAACATTAACGAAGGAGGCACTGTGCAAAGGTAGTGCTGAAGCATTTATGGAAAATAACAATACAAATCCAAAGGAAGAGGTTGTTAACATTACAGTTTTCATTCATTTCCTACAGTGTGGTGTCTTTTCCTATTTATATCATATTAACACAGCAAAATAACAAGAAAACCAACCTATTTCAGATTCTGTTTAGGATTAGTGGAGTGCAGTTGTGACCTGCATTATATGGATGTGTTGGGCAGTATTAGAGAGGAAGACAAACCCTTCCCATGCATATGAGCTACTTGCCTTAGAAGTTGCAGCCCCAACGAGAGAGCAGCTGTTACAGCTCTGCTGCTCCCCCTGCCAGGCAAAGAGGCTGGGACTTGCATTATCATTTCTGTCTCCCCTTTCTCCCCCACCCGTGTTATGGCTGATGCTGCAGAAACAATGTGATAATCTGGAAGAGGGCTGGCACAAATTGCTTCCTCACCTAAGGCAGAGTGGGGACTCTGACCTCCTTTTCCATTTGGAGGCACACAAGGAAATGTTAACTCCTTCAGGGCTTAAAGTAATCTGTTCCTACAACATTAATTAAAATACCTTCATTGTCATCTCTGAAAACTAACTTTTTCTGGCAAATTTAAAATCAGCCTCTCAATGCATGCAGTTTTATAATTCACTATCTTAATAAATATTATATTTATATTTAACTTCAACTGGAAAATTTGGGAATTGGTGAGTCCCTTTATTTCATTCCCTTCCAAAGTCTGTTTCCCTAACTAGTTTGATGCCACTCATTTCCTGTAGCCTAATAACTCTCAGCATTTCATATTACATCTTCCTGAGTTTAAATGCGTTTGTCATTTGCAGCATAAAGAACAAGTTACATTTTTGTTTTGTTAGTATTGGATGTAGATTCCACAATAGACCTAGTAGGACAGGAAAAGGTTATGCTTCATTAACAAAAATTCTGGGCCAAGTACTGTGCCAGTTGCTATATGGGCAGCTGTTGTATGAAGATTCTTTTTCAAGAGCAACTTTGTCCTTAGTGCTGTATTTATGCAGTAGCCTCTGATATATAAGATTTTTTCTGTAAAACTAGAAAGGTACCAACTTTACTGACTCCGTACATTTCCAAATACAGTTCTTCACTGAGAGAATTGTGTAAAAATAACTGAGCAGATAAATTAAACCTTGTAAAAACACAGTTATGCATATAAGGGAGGAAGTTGCGGATGGAGTCAAGAAAGGGAGTCCAAGCAGACAAAAAAGGAAATTTTTATGACATGTGGTCTTTATTGCATCAGTGGTGAAGCTATGTCTTCAGCATTTATAATCTGTGGTTTCATGAATATATTTAAAATTGTGTATGTTTGAATCAGTCTCTCCTTCTTTGTATTTAGCGCATCACCTTGGCTTACAAACTCCCTGGAATAGAGACTACATCTTGCTATGTGTACAAACAATATCCTTTAGAATAGTTGCCCAGTTTTCATTGAGCTTTCTGGTACTTCCAAAACAGCACCTTTTAATTATAATCAAGAAGTTTCAATGCTTTCTAGTGGAACAGGAATATCCTGAGAAACCATTAACACTGTGCCATGTTCTTCTCTGTTTAAAACCAGGTTTTACTCTCTTAGCTTTGGACATGCCCAGCAAAGCTCTGTCAGATCTCCAGCCACAGCCTGTTCTATCAATGATGCAGTTGTTTGGATGGGATGACATGGTGTGGCCTCAGCTGGTGTCAAGATATCTAAGTCATCTAATACAAAACAGGTGAAAAATTGCTCCTCCTTTTCTTTCAGGTTCTTCCAGTACCCTCTCATTTCGTCATCTACCTGATAGAAAATGTTGCTTCAAACAGTAATGTTTCATTAAGGTGGTTCAGGTTCTTTGCATCTGTGAAAGTTCTAGATTTTTTGAAATTATTGTGTCTTCTATGCGTTTCACAGGGGTAATCAGTGTTATTTGTGTTCATTCGTTATTTGTTTGTTTGTTTGTTACATATAAATATTAGCTTAAAATAATCAAAATTTGCCAGGAAGATAGCTAAATATTTTGCAAAAATTATAAGTCTTTCATGTAGCAAACCACTTATTTTTTCCAAATAGAAACAGTGTTATCATTAATAGATTTTGAAAAATGGGGACCTAAACAATGTCTCCAGAGCAGTGCTCTTCTGAAGACCAGTACTGCACCAAAGTGAAATGCCTGGACCCATAACCTATTTTTAATTTGCCTAGTTGTAACCATCTGCCCCCTTCTATTATCGTTACACTTTGGCAGTGTTGTTAGTTTGACAAAGCAATAGCCTCCTGCCTAGCTGCACTTTAAAAATGAGTTGAATATTGTAACTTGGTAAAATCGAAAATTTCTAGTTAAACATATGGTCTTGTTCTTCTCATACCTTTTACACTTAAGAGATTCAAAACAAATCTTTATATAAAAAGTCAAGATAAATATTATTATAGAAATCTGAAGATAATATATGATAAGTATTTAATATTTAAATACATTGACTTACTGAAAACAAATAACTTTTTCAGGAGGATGTGTTGGGTAGTATCCAAAACTTAAAAGAAAACGATCATAAGGAAATGCATGCATTGAAACTTTCTTTTTGGTAATCTTGGGCCAATTTTTGAATGCATATTAATGTGCCTGATGTTCATGCAGCTAAAGTTTCTGAGACCTGCTAAATGGATGCTTTAAATTAAATACTGGGATTACAACATGTATCACATGCCTATGTTTTTACATACCAATGCTTATTTTTAAATAAAGAAATTTTATTGCCCTAAGTAGGCTTTATTTAGTTAAGACAGGCTTTTTTTTTTTTTTTTAACTGAATCAGTCTTTGGAGGCTGGGAAGGTGAGAGAGAAAGAGAGGGAGTGTTTATGTAAGAGTTAGTTAGTGTTTATGTAAGAGAGGGAGTGTTTAAGTGTTTATGTTCGGACTGTGTTTGAAAGTGAAAAATATTGCACATTTTTGAGGGTACATATTGTACTAAATAAGATAGCTGTAAATCAGGCTATGGTAAAGACTGTATTAGTGTGACTGGCAAAGTTGAATCTATGCGTTTCTTGCAGGGAGATGCTAAAAGAGGTTGAATTTAGTTGTTAGGGTGGCAGTTTGAAACTCTGGAGATGAGCATTCAATCCCCTTGTATGAGAGGGTTAAATTCATGCAAGATTTCGGACACCCAGCTCATGCTGAATGAAACAGGAGTTAAGCACATAAATAACCATTTGTAATTTGAGGGTTTTGCTCTTCAAGTAAGATCAAGAAAAACACTTTGATGCTTACACTGAAATTTTGGTATAATTTAGGTGCTTAAGACTAATTACTAATTCCCCTGGTAAGCACTGAAGCGATTGAAAGTAGTTACTTAAGTTTTCATTAGTAACATTAATTAAGTGCCTACTATATTGTTATATGTGATCTGCAGATGTATTGCCATCTTTGTTAGGGCAAAAGTACATTTACTGTATTTGAAACCATAGCCTAAGGTTTCCTCTTCTTAAGTGTTTGGGAGCCTGATTGAATTTGCAAGCGCAGTGCATGCACACATGGCTTGTACTGAGTTCCCCATAAAGCCCTGCTGTAATTCTGTTTAAAAATGCAGTTAGTGCTGGTAGTAGTACCTTGTGTATGTTAGTCGAGCAGTTAGAGCACTTGTGCAAGAATTGAAAGACCCAAGTTAAGTGGATCTTCCAGTCTGAGGGAATTTAAAACTTTATTTCAAAATACCACCTTAAAAAGGAATGAGGGGATCTCACCCTCTTCTTGCAGATTGTGCCACGGAGTGACTGAAAATGTCAGGTTCCCGGGTCCATGTCGAGAGAGCTAGCTGGAGAAAGCATGACTCTGTAGTTCAGCAATGATGGATATTTGTCTTTTGCTTATAGATGTGTGTATGTTCTCTCCTCCTCCTTTCTCTCCCTCTCTTCTTTGATGAATCTCTCCATGCTGGGTGCGGTGAGCATGGGATATAACGCACTCAGACTGAGGTAGATATTTTTGCTCTTAGCATACTGGGATTGTGATTGCCTGCATTATTTCCCCCATCAGTTGCATATGTCCCCATCAAGGTAAAAATGTCTGTATCTGATCCTAGGCAAAGGTACTTCCCTTCCTCATCAAGAGAGTGGTAAGGTGCTCAGATTCCCTTGTAAAAGGACAATTAGTGCCTAAAATAAGACTTTGGTGTAATTATACGGATGTATTATATTCTGAACATTGTCATTTTGGCGTATACTAAAAAGATGACAATTTTTTGGTAATACAATTCCTGTACTTATTTACCTTAGGCAGTTGTAGAGCAAAAGTTATCAAAGTGTCTAAGTGCTGGGATCTTAAGACTTCATGGTTACTGCGCTGTGATAATTTTCACATCAAACATTCTCAGTTAAAAAGTAAAAAGATTATTTTGTTGCTGATGCTGTTATACACCCTGCAAGCTCAGCCTGGTCTCTTTAAGACTGAAGCTGTGTTCTGCTTATCAGCTACTTTAATATTAATAATAAAGGTTCTGAAGGACAAGCTGTGCCCTTGGGAACATATGCACAAGCTTAGGTATTTCTTTCGCAATGCTGCCTAAAAGTTCCTCTCCAGATCAGTGTTGTGTAGTGCATGATATTATTACAGCCTTTACTTATTACTTTGAACATGTGTGTAAGCTGACTGATTTAGATGCACCACTCACCATGCTTCTAGCAAGTAGTTAATGTTCATTCCTTTCTGAAGGGTTGGGAGCATGTTCCTATCCAGCTCTGGGGCAATACCTAAGTGGCCTACCTGCTAGCAAGCAAGAGAAACAGGAGTGAGACTACAGCAGAAAGTGTTTTTGTAAGCTTAGGGGGCCAAATAGACTAGCTGTGTACATCAAGGTTAGGTAAGGGTTGGATTTTTTTGTTGCTGTTTATGCATTACTGCAAAGAATGTTAAATCCACAGGCATCCCAATTTTTGTGTTTTGGTACTGGATTTTAATTTTCATTTTTTTATTCTGTTTGGTTGCATTTTATCTCCTTATTTATTTTGTCAGTAGCACTTCAGCAGGGATGTTCAGACAAAATGTACAAATGTCATTTGTTTTAACTAACTGAAAAAGAAATTAAAAAAAAAGTGTATTAATGTTGTTCACTGAGAAATAGAATCCAGTTTGGTCATCTGGACCAGTGCGACTCTCTCTTGCAAGCATGAGTAAAAATTCAGTAGAAAATAACTAGATTTATATGTACCTATATCAAGAAAAGAGCACAAGCATTTTTCGTTAAAGTCAAAGCACCTAAGACTGACCAGGGAAGAAATATCTTAAATAAAAAGGTGTAACTATTTTCAAGAAATTTCACTGACCTGAAGCACATACAGAGCTCATCCGATAGGAATTGCAAAGAGGGTGCGGAACAGACCTGTTGTCCATTAGCCAGGAGTTTCTGCAGAATTAATGAGACAGGCTGATATGCTTGGGGAAAAGTGACTACAGCAGGTAGTCACAGTGATGAGGCAAATAAAAGTTTGGGAATACTGAACAGCAGAGGAGAACGATTGTGCGCTGAGTGTTGATGGCGCCATTGATTCCAGCCTGACACCTGGCTGGTAGAACAGTAGCAAGTGTTTGTTTGAAAGTATACACAGCAGATGTGCTCTGTGTGTGTCTGTATACTTGTATGTGTGTATATATACACCTATATATATATATGCATATATATATATATATACACACATGCTTACATATATACATTTGTAAGTATATAGCAAATGTAGCAGTCTCCTATGTCATCTCCAAGTTGCCTTTTTATGTTTTTTGTCTTGATCTGTTTCTAATATGACACTTTTCTGATCAGGCACATCTTTATTTGCTAAAGCAGATGTTCTCTTCTTCGTCTTTTACGTAGGGTTAGGACTAAGTAGACTTCAGAATAGCATAGGGATACCTGAGCTAGCTTTAAATGACAGGCTGGGGTGGTTTGAGTAGTGTCAATATAAAGTTCCAGGTTGATTCAGATAAACTGTTGCCAATGTTGTATATCAGCAGTTTAGATACTACTCTCAGATTATCTTTTGTTAGAATAAGAAATTCCACATTGTGTGAATTCTTTTCTCTCCACTTTGTTTTACCTAGAGAAAACATATGCACGTATTTGTAAATATGCTTTAAATTACCATGGGCATCATTACCGAATTTATTATGTTCTCTGTATTTAGGCATCAGTATACTGTGAGCAAAATCTGTAGAGTATGCAAAAAGAGTGGCAATTTACCTTTTCTGTTATTTTATTTCTAATTGTTTATATGTAGTGTTTCTATATCTAGAGCCAAATGAAACTTTTTGCCACATTTTCACGTTTTTATTAGATATCTTTACCTTTTATTCCCCTTCTACCTATGCAGTGCACTATATGAAGCTTTTTCTAGTATGGGCTATACATCCTATGAAGCTTTGACAGTTCGTTCTTGGTTTCGATGCATTTTGCAAATGTTCATAGATCAACCGACTGGTATGCTGGCCAAGACAGATGCTGAGCGAACAGTTGGTAAGTGTTCACATTTCCCTAATGTTTGCAGTAACGATTCTATATTGCAAAACTGGCAAACATTTTCAGCTAATTACAAAATGTATTTTTGTTTGTATTCCTTTACTTTTACCTAATTACAAAATGTGTTTCTTTACGCTGCTTGTGCTATTTATTGATGGTTTGCCTGTTCTGCATATGACAAATTTATCACAAAGAAAGATAAAAGAGCTTGTTTCCTTGGAAGCAAAGAACAAAAACTTGCTCCCAAGGAGACAAGCTATTTTTCCCCCATGGAGAAACTGCTCTGAAAAAAGTGAAAATCTGAAGTAAATAGTCAGAAATCATGCTGTGAATGCCCTAAAAGAAAAAAAAAATCCAATTGTAAACAATTCTTTGCTATTTTATATTAGATATTTTGTTTTCCTTAGCTTCTTTTCATTATGTAGTGAGCAATCCTTCTTCACTTCTTTCTGCAAAACACTGCAGTTCTAATTATCTGTAAAACATATCTTCTAGCAACTATTTTTCATGCACATTTTGTAGATTTCTAAGAAGAACATCAGTAAAATGAAAGGCTTAGTTATCCATCCCTAATATTCTTTATTCTTGTAAATCTGTACTAGATTCACACATTCTTTGTCTAGAAAGGCGCTGTCAATTGCTGAATACTTGTGTTTTGGACATTTTAAAATCATATTTTACTTTATAATTTTGTGGGGGGAAAAGTAAATAGAAAAGCAGTAGACAAGCATAACTGTATACTACATTTACTGTTGTGTTCTCTTGTAACAATCAGGGAAAGTCTATATGGAGCAGCTGATTGAAATGACACGACTGGTTTTTAAACTCAAAGAAGTAGAAAACATTCTCTCAAAGGCTCATGTTGAAGAGTCAGTTTTCAAGCAAGACCCTAAAAACGCTCTTGTCCAGTTCATTAAGGTACTGTACCTTTGTGTTAGCTCATAGGATAATTTAAGAGAAATGGAACTGCATATAAGATTTTGGTTTTGTGTTCAAGAAGAAATTACTCACCCAAGCCTCATGAGAGTTAGTAAATTTAATCCAGTGTTTATTTCAATGTCTTTGTTTTCTCAGGCTGTTGGCAGAACTTACAGTGGTCTTCAAACACTCCCTGAAAAATCTGCCATGGTAGCAAGGACTCTGGAATATTTAGGAGATATATTAAAGTATGTGAAACCTTATCTGAAGGTAAAAGGACCTCCAGAAGGTCTGCAGCTTACTTACTGGATCATAGGTAATTGTTTCACAACCTCTTTTCTTTTAGGAATGTATGTGACTTTTTGTACTTTCGTTTTATCTATCATCTGTTTAAATGGTTTAAAAAAGCAAAGTCACAAAGACATGACAGTTAGAAAATTTTATTCTACTGACTTTGTCTTTTATCGTGATGCTATAAAACCTAAGCTCTTTGTGGTTTTTGAAATGACCCCTGCAAAGTTGTGCTTTTATTCAGAAGTAGGAGGTTTTCGTGGCTTTCACCACTGAAAACAGTTCTGTAAATAAAACCAGAAACAATGACAACTCAGTGAAGCATTATTATGACATGCTACATTATGTTTACTGGAGTTATGATAGTGGACAAGTCTGCTTATGCAAATTAGAAATGTAATATGCATCCTTTTAGGACTGCTCTTCTTATATGCTCTCTGCGCTTTATTAAAGCTCAGATTCTAGTATCCTTTCATTACAGTGTAGAACCAGTAATAGGATGCAAAAATAATCACGGCGTTTGTTACGAATGAATGTGACCTGCTTATCTTTAAATAATAGGATAAACTTTATGTATCTTAAAGACAGAGGTAATGATTTGCATGTAAACACAGTGTACATCATGATTATGAAGACTATAGTGAACAGCATGACCACATCACAGAAGGTGCATCAAATGTACTGGAATTTGAATTTTATAAAATGCTTTACTTTTCCATTGCAAGATCTGTATATTTTGCTATACAAGATAAGTGTCAAATGAAATGTTTTCACATATCGAGATGTTGGAGCCTTGCAAAATAATTTTAGATTGATATTTTCCTATCTGTTCTTTGCAGTAGGAAATGATTAATCTTCAGTCATGCTATTGTGTACAAGAAATTGTCTTTTCTTTTTAGTTAAGGAAGAAAAAGACTTTACAAAAAATATTTAAGTGTATTTCAATCACTTTTTTAACATTCTGTGATGTTGTAAAATTATAGGGACAAAGTAAGATACTTAACAAATTTTAAAAACTTGCCATCTGCGGACACTATACATATCATATTGTGTCTTCCACTGTCCCATGCATCACAGCAGTGGTAATAGAAGGAGTACTTTCGTTCCGAATGAGCATGTTTCTTTCAAAACAAGGCGCTTAGACAACATTATTAAAAGTATTGTTAAGTGCTCCTTCTCTTTCTGTATGATTGATCATTGTGTTTTCTTTCACTCCACAAGATTAATGTTGTTTTTCGTTGTTTTTAGAGATGGTAATGGGATGACTTTTATAGAGTAAAAATATCTTGTAACAGGCTATTTTTGATCTTTCATTATTTACTAATATTTTCTTGAGATATTTCTGTATTTTCCACCCAGCAAACTTTTTCTTGCTTCTAATTAAATATAAACTGAAGCATGTTTGTGAAAACTACAACATAGGAATCTATTTAATTAGACGCCCTATATTATTTCATGTGTGTTTTGATCCTGAGTATGTAGTAATTTTCTCAAGAAAAAATGCATCTCACTTGTAATAAGGATGTTTCTGTAAGTCAGGGTATTTACACATGAATGACTTTTTACAGTTTTTTGCAACTCAGAAATAAGATTTTTAAAACTGGCTAAAGTTGTGCAAGCAATACATTAATGTGCTGAAAACAAGTAAGATGTTCTCTAAGACTTGCAATTTGCGAACTGAGAGCCCACCAAGATCTGAAGAGAGGATGGTCTTTCTATAGAGTTGACAGCACCTCATTCTTTTTAGTTTGCTAAATTAAAAACATTAAATAGAGTTTAAAAGAAATTTAAGGTTTTTCTAATATTGAATTCTGTGTGAGTAGTTGCTGATGTGGCCACAGTATTGTTGGACAAATGTGAATGGAAGGCAAAGGCAGTGTCTTTCTGTAAAACATGATTAATGTACCCAGAAAGGTAAATGTTTTTAAGTGCACATGTGCCATATGCAATAGTTTTATGTTCCACTGTTGGTTAATTTTGCTGCAGAGATGTGAGAAACTGTTCTTTCTTAATGGCTTTACTGTACTTTTCCTAAAGCAACTTCACTTGCCTAAAAACTTTTTATGTATTAAAACAATTTGGTGCTTTCATTTTGCTGAACTGTAAACGGACTTTAAATCTTCTTCACTGGGCTTTTTCTAGGCATGTACCATGGAAAGAGTACATGGGAATGAGCATTTCAGTTGGTATTGTTACTCTTGGCTTATCTAACTAACAAATTGCCTGTTTAGGCTTCCCCCCCAACTCTAAATTACTTTGGTATTCCTTGATTCTTTTCCAACAGGATGTCTTGTAAAGTTCTGGGCACCAATACTGGCTACTTCCAAAGCGCAGCAGCTCCTCTTCCGCATCATAGATTGCTTGCTGCTGCCACACTCTGTGCTCCAGCAAGACAAAGAGCTGTCTGTGGCTTTGCTGTCTGCCATTCAAGAAAGCCTGCCTCTTTATCTGCAGGTAAGTGTCTGAATTGTGTTACCAGCAGAAAACTTAGCTTCAGGAAAGCATTCGTATAGCAGACAAATTTTTTTCCCCGGTTCAAAACAAGCATTGGTTGAATTTACAGAAGAAGCAAGAGAAGTGGAAGTGGACAGAAAAATGCCACCTCATTGGCTTCCTTCTCAGTGTGTGCTGCTATGCTGTGATATACTCTGGAGTTGCTGGTCTGATCACTGTTCCTCAAGAAGCTTTTAGCTAACCTGCTGTTTACACTGGTCTCTGATGTGAGAGATTTCTGAAATAGCGGATCAAATAATCATAATTGATAGGAAGACACTTGTTTAGAAGACAGAGCAAACAAATGTGCTTTGTATCATCCTTGACTTTGCTAACAGTGGATAATTAAGATGTGCTATTCTCCATATTTTTCGTTGCTCTTAGTAACAAAGACACCCTCTGCATATCATGACACTGTTTTGTCTTAACAGTTTGAGAATATGTTTTGCCAAATCAAATTCCTTTCCTGTTGTTTCTGCTTTCATGACTAAAGCCTTCTTGTCCATTATTCCTCCCGTTCTTCCTTTGACTTATCTATTACTCTTGAAACTCTGTAAGGCTTTGATGATGTTGTAGAAGGGGTGAATTCCCATGGGTGAGTAAGGGAAAAGGGTATGTTTTTAAAATAAATAAGTTGACATATTATTCCTCATAAATCCTTACGTCTCTTGTACTGACCTTTTCCCCTTCCCTCCTAGCCTTCATTTTGATTGCAATATTAATACAATCCTTAAAAGTTATCAGTTGTGAAACAGTGAAGTAGTGACATTGTAAACATCTCTTAGATTTATTCCTTCTTTCAAAAGTTGCATTGTGATTGATGGCATGTCATATGGAAATGAATATGATTATATAATGATGTGCAGAATATGACTTGCTTCTTTGCTGCTCTGTAGGTATTTTCAGAAGCTATCTACATCTAAGACCATCTGGACACTGATATTACCACAGTGTGTGATTTTCTGCTTGCTAATTTAGTATTTTAGCCAGAGAGCGTATTATGTTGTTTCTCTGTAGTCTGCACATATGGATATAGTTTTAAGATGAAGCCACTCAAGTTAGTTTTGAAGTCCAAGTGTTGTGGCCCCTTGCTACCCCTTTTGTTTGTCTGTCTTTGACTTTCTGACCCCACTGTGGGACCCTTCAGCAATCTACTACCTAATCCTTGTGCTTTCAAGCTGAGCTAGATGATTTTATTGAGGAAATAGATTAATTTAGAAAAAATGCTGCTTCCAGAAAATCCAATTTGACAAACAGTTTTGGAGGGAAGTAGTTTGGGAAGAGAGCGGAAAAAGAGCAGAAGATTTATTTTTTCATATTTCAGTACAGAACTTTTATACTTTAACTGATTTTACTTTAAAAAGTTCCAAAATTTTTAAAGGTTCAAATGGCTTCTTTCTTTCAGAATTTCCTTCCTTCAACCCCCAAATGAAATTATGTCATTATAGTTAAAAAAATTTATTCTCACAGGACTGCTTCTGAGCTCCTTTGAGATTGAATGGGTTCTAGGTATTATATTTGACTTCTCAGGTTGCTGTTTCACAGTTGGCTTAAGCGAGTGGATTTGTTAGCTGACAGTGAAAGGGGTAAATTCCTTTCCTTTTACCCCCATGTGTGGTTTAATGATTTAATGATTTTTAGTGATTTTTTGAATGTGGGATGACTGAAATCTGTGAGCTGATTCAACTGACAACTAGCCCTAACAACAACAACAAAAAATCAGGCAGAGCAGAAAAGTGATATAACAGTGTATGTGAGAAGGAAAGGATGTAGCCATGGTGGGGAAGATAGATAGACTGAGTCTTCTAGGAATAATCTCACCTTCATTAAGATGAGCTGCTGATGAAATGCATGATCAGGTGCTGTCCTTGGCAGGCAGCTCTGTCTGGTGCCCATTCATCAAGGACGAACAGCAGTGTTTTAGTGCAGGATCTCTACTTCACCCTAGTGTCAGACAAGCATTGTCCCATAGATCTGTTCCTGTTAATACTCTCATTCACAACTTAATCCTTTGGAGATTACATGAAAACAGAAAACAGGAATTTGGAAACCAAGGTGTGGAGTGTTCAGTCTTCTGAAAAGCCCTAGCCTCTGTCTCAGTCTTCTCTTGCTTGTCCTGGTTGTCCCTCTCCAGCTCCTTCAGCATGGGCTCCTTTGTCCAAAAAAACCTCCTCAGATCTCAGAAAACATATTAATGTGCACATGCACAAAACTTTCCTAAGTTTTCAACAGTCAGTCTTAATGTGGTGTCTTTGATTCTTTTTTGTGAGTTTTTCTCCGTTGCTTCTAATTTGAGAAGGATTTGAAAACAGTCTTAGTAGCAGGTAATTACTTTTATACATTAATTGATGCACCAATTTCATAAAGACCTATAGAATTCTTATATTGTATAGAAAAAGATTCCCCAAACTGTCACATTCCTTGTGTAATGGTGATGCAATTGGCCAAACAACTTGCTTACAAGAGAGTAGTGCCATCATGCTGTACTAGAGAGGGCATTGCCTTTGTTCTTTGCCCTGTAAAGGCAGAGGCCAATTTATTATCTTTTTTAGGACAACTAAAATTCTTCTCTCCTAATAGCATAGCTAGGAATGGTTTATTATCATCTTCATAATTCATCAAAATTGATGACTGTATCCCTCCCGCATCCATCCCACCCCCAACATATAGGTTTATTTTTAATAGATGACATTAACAAGCACTAGGTAATTTTACACAGGCAAAAACAGTAGCTGAATGCACTGTTTAAGAGCAGTACTAAGGCTAGACATTGCATTTCTCTCTTTTCAGTTTAGACTGGCTGTATTTAGTTTGTTTTATCTGCATTGACTGTATACATAAATAGGAGCTATAGGCCTGTGCCTTTTGATATTTTTTGGGCAACCGATCTGTTCACTTTGAACCTGTCTAGAAGTACCTTTCAGACTCAGTCATTGATGCAGCCTTGACAAGATTAGTTCTAACATTATCTAACTTAGCTCTAGCATTGCTTTGCAGCTTTTAAACTGATATTTTTTCTTGTCCAGGGATTGCTATATGGATATTATTCCTTTTACTGTGCACCATCTGTTTTGATAATAGTTGATTACCCAGGAAAGATTTTGTTGGAATGTAATACCATAGTTGTCTTCAGAGTTGTTTGAGTGACAGACATTGAAAGGTAAAGCATGAAGACCATGAGTGAACAGCCATTTTAAAGTTTTACGGGACTGTTTTTAATTATGAGATAAGGGCATGTAAAATCTAACATTTGGTGTTTTGCTGTTGTGAAAAATTGACCTGATTTTTGTATTAGTGGTTTGCTGAAGCCTACTACAGGGAGTTTCAGAACAGTTTAGATTACTCTTTGATGGATTTCTTAGAGAATGATTTGGAGGAATCCTAGTGTATGTTTACCACTAATATGGGAAAGAACTGAAGCAGTGTACAGAACTGATTTCAGAGAAGATATAGTAGTTTAAATATGTCTTGCAGAATACAGTGTAGGTGCATGGAATAAGCATAACATGCATTATGATGGAAAAGATAAGATACTCTGCTTGATTTATGAGTGTTAGTCCTGTCCAAATACAGAACATGATTGATATCTATCTAAATACAGGACAGCATTGAAAGAGCTTGATTCTAAGCAGTGCTTGGCACATACATTTTCCAGTGAATTTAATGGGGCTGTGCAGGCTCAGCATTTGTCAGAGATCAGACCTTAAAAGCCCTCGTGTGAGCCACATCTGTGGTCCGATATTTGAGCAAGCTTATTAATACATTTTGTGAATTATAGTATGTGTTTAATAGGAATTGTACAACATTAATTGGTGAAGAGCAGATTTATTCCAACAGCAGGACTGATATTATAAGTCATCATTAGGTAGCTTGGCATTTCTGCAGTGAATAGTTCCAGTAATCCATACTAATCGGTTCTTCACTCTCCGCAGGTGATTTACAGATATATGAATAAATCAGAAGAAAGAGGCAGCTCTGGCCACAAAAGGTTCCTGCAGTGAATATACACAGGAGTCAGTTGTCTTTCTGCTAAAATGAGGAGCAGATGTTGTCATGCTCCTCTACTCCCCTTAAAATTTGTTTTTTTTTCCTATTTTTCCTCAGAAGCTGACTGAAGAACACAGTGAAGAAAAGAGCTCAGCTCCATCAACTCTTTAATGTCCATCTGCTTTGTAGAGATTGTCCTAGGGGTCTGATGTGATTGACTTCAGACCTCTGGTCCAGAACTGCAGTCCTGTATCATGCGTTTTTTGATTGTTTTTTTTTCCCTCTGTCACAGGAACAGTAGCTTCCTTCATCTCTGTTAATTACCAATAGGATTTAAAGGAAGAAAGTACTATGTGATTTCCTTGTTATCACATTGTTGACCAATACTGCCTAGGATATTTTCCATTGTACTCAGAAGTTCACAGCTACATGTAATGCCAGTACTTCATCCTTTTTGCCACTTGGCATATGGCATTGTCAGATCTCATGGAGGTCTGTTGCTCTCTACACTTTGTAAGAAAAAGAATCACAAAATCACAGAACAGTTGAGGTTGGAAGGGACCTTTAAAGACCCCTCATCTACCCAGCCAGTCATTCTATCATAATTTCCCCTTTGTGAATCCATGCTGACTACTCCTGATCACCACCTTCTCCTTGATGTGCTTGGTGATGGCATCCAGGATGAGCTGCTCCATCACCTTTGCAGGGATTGAGGTGAGGCTGCCCTGGGTCCTCCTCCTTGCCCTTTTTGAAGATTAGAGTGACAAAGGATTCCGAAGGAAGGATTCCAAAATGAAGAATCCAGTATTGAGCTAAAGCCAGGGGACCTTCATTTCCAAAAAAGAAGCCCAAGCTCATTTTGATATTGCTGTGTGATTTTAAAAAATCATGCCTCTTTTAAGAGGCAGCATCTCAGCCTAACCCATCATAAAGGAAACTAGAACCCTTTCTAAACAAAACATTAGATTACAGAACAAAAGGTTTTTCAATGTTTCTAAATGCACCTTTAGTTAAGAGTTCTCTGTACTGGGTTTCCAGAGAACTCCGTATCCTCATTAGGTAACCAAAGGGAAAAAATAATAGTAACCTCTGACCTTGGTTTTCTTTAACCAACAAGGTATTTTTCAGTAATGTTCTTCTCAGGGTGGTGTTTTGTAATTTAATCCTTTCCTTTTTTAAATTACTTCTTTCTCTCCCCATCCCACACCCAAAAAATATCAGTTTACTTCAACTCAAAAATGAAAATACTTCTATGAAAGATCATGCAAATGTTGTTGATCTATCAAATGAAACTATTGCAAGGCATTATTCCTTCAGAGATCTAAATTTTAATATTCCTTGTTTTTTCTTCCACTTATCAACTAACTTTAAGATCATTTCTTAAGAAAAGTAACTCTTAGTTTTTTGTAGTAACTGATTTCTTCCTTTTTTTCTTGTATACTATGTAGCATTTGCTGCTCCTTAATTTGAAGAATTCTCTTATTTTAGTAATTATCATCATTGCTTCTTCACAGGTGTTACATTCTTTATGTGTTCTTTATCTGATGTTCCTACCTGTCAGATGAACTGAATGTTCTAAGCAGGTATCCTCTGTAAGGTTGCAGTGTTCTTTGCGTCCCTCGGATCAGATAAATACACCTTCTCACAGTTGTTACTCATGTTGAAACAGTCTAGAGACTTGAGAGGTCCAGCTTTGATTATAGGATTATGGAATATTTTCTCTTTTTATAAGAGCAGTGCGACAGAAAGTGCAAGTGGCTGCTTTATACATCCTGCAGTATCTCATTGGAAACACCAAACACTCAAGCTTACAAACTAAATAACGTCATCAAATACAAGTCTCTCTGAGTCTTGTATTTGCCATGCAGTGTTTTAAAGAATTCTGATATAGTAGCAATTGCCTTTTAGTACAAAATTTGGCTTATGTAAGCAAATGGCTGAGAGAATGTGAATTGCTCATTAAAGCCCAAGTTTTCTTTCAGTAATTGTGGCTTTTATCATTGGAACTTTCCGAGATTTTCAAGGAGCTCTAGAGGCATGTGAACTTCTACCCTAACTAAAGATGTCTGTGTTCAGGAGGGCTTCCTACAGGAAGTCTTCAGGCAGATCCTTAAGCACTTTATTTCTTAAATTCCATTTTCTTGTATTTATTTAGTGTGGAAGCAAAAGTGGGAACTGTCCATTTCAAGGAAGTGCCAAGAAATTCTTAGCTGTGGTCTCAACCTGCTTTTTTCCTGGAAGAATTCTTCTGTCATGTTCACATGGGCAGGTGAAGACAGACTCTTTCTGGGAAGGAGCTCCTGTAAGAGCAAGAGCTTTCATGAGTTCCCCGTTTCCACATTTCATACCTTAGAGTCCTGAGCTATTCGTTCATAGATTGGGGCCTCAGCTTACCTTACCATCGCTGTTTAAGCAGGTATTCTTTCTACCAAAATTAGACTCTGGCAAACATCTGGATTGCAATATCAGCTGAAGTTTGAAATACTGGTGAAGCTCCTGTCTAGCAAACTCTATGCTTGTCTGCTTGTTTTACCACATTACTCCTGCTGGGTAAAACTATTACAAAAAACGTGAGTTCTGAAGAGACTGACGTTTGTACTGCTTACTGCAACCCTTGTGATAGGAGATAATTCGGCTTTTTTTCAGTTTGTAGTGATTCATTCTTCTTCCTTTCAGTCATTGAAGGAAGGGAAAGGAAACTCTAATTTTCTCTCACAGAGACTTGTATCAGTAAGAGAAGTAGTCTTTTTTCACAAATATGTATATGTTGTATAACTATGGGGCAGTGTTCGGATCAGCACTTTCTGGACAGTTTTGTACTTTCATTATAGATTTTTCTTTGGCATCAATATAGCTTATATTGGCTAAGTCACACCAGTTTAAGCCCTATTTTAAAGAGATTTAAAAAATCTCCAAATCTCTTATAATTGGTGTTTAATTTACAAAAACCTGTTTACACTATGAGTGAATTTTTTTCTTGTCCGACCACTATTCTAAGCACTCATTATTCTACTATGCCATTCATGCAAAAATATCACAAGTTACTTTACAAACTGATGAGGTGCTCTATCTCTCCTCATACACCTTGCTTGACTAATATCCTTTCTTAGACCACGTACGAGGCTGAAAAAGAAAAGAACTTTTGGATACAGAGGCCCTTCCTTAGGTGTGTAATGTCATGGTTTTATTTCCAATTGGAAGGGGAGCTTGTGTGTCCCAGAGCTCTTCTTCCAAGTGTGTTAGTTATCTAGTAAAAGATATTTTCACTCCTTTGTAAGCCTTGCCCTGACTTTGTCTTTATCCTTAGACCATCATAGCTGCAGCAAATGACTGATCCTTATTTGCCATGCAGTAGTCATTCTCTGTGCAGCAGTAGTTTACACACGGAGTGTAGCAGAGTTTAGAAGGTATGCAACCTGGCATTGTTAAGGATTTATTCCATTTTCATTTTTGAATTTTCTTTTGCAGGGTTTGTCCTTTATATGTTGTCAGTCCCAAACTCAGGGGCCCTATTTGAATCAACTGCTTGGGAGCATTATTCAACAGTATTTTGGACGATTTCTCCCTTCTTCACCAACTGCACCAGGAGCTGGGCTGCATCCCATGGCGCTAGCCTTATGCAGTTCCATCACAGTCCCCCAGATGCTCCATCTACGGAAGACCACTCTGCATGTCATAAAGTAAGGCCCAGTGAAGGAAAAAGCATCATTTATTCAGATTTCACAAATAGCTGATGAGAAGGGAAGTGTCATTGTTTACTTCTCAATAGCATGCAGGGTCTGAACTCGGCTATACAAAAGTGTAATCAAAGACAGTCCATGTTGTGACAAGCTCTCAGCCTACTTTGGTTCAAGATGTAACAGTTAAAAATAGCGGACATGACAGAGTGCAGTCTGAGAGCGAAAGAAATCATGACAACAATAATGAGAACACAGCTTAAACTTATCAGTTAAATGCACATTTTTCCTGTTATACTTTTATTTTTACTTTTTTAGTGAAGTAAGCAGGAGATGAATCAAAATCTGTAGGACTTTGTAGGTCGTCTTAAAAGAATTTGCTTTATAAAAATTATATATTTGTTTATTTCATTTTCTTATAATAGGGTTTTTTAAATCAGGTAAAAGATAAAACTGCCAATAGTTCTCTTTTTGTTACGCTGCTTCCAGAATTTGGCAGCTGGAAAACATGACAGAGAAAAGAATAGCAAATCACAGCCCAATAAGGCTGTGGCTTGTGGGCTGGCAAGCTAAAGAGCAAGGAGAAGGCAAGCAAGACCATAGTTTATTCTTTGACTATTGAACCCTTTTCAGCTGTATAAATAAATACCTCTGCCTCAGTTTGACTTGGATAAAATACTCTGGAAACGTCCAGGAGTCCCTAGGCTTGTGTCCTTGAGAGGTCAAGCTCTCTAAGTCCACACACTGTTAGTGCAGTTGTATGTTGACATACCTGTTCAGGACCCAGGGCGATTTACATGCCTGTGTGCCTAAATCCATGAAACCAGATTGAGTGTACCTACATCTAACCCCCCAGTGTTCCCTCTTCCAGTATTGCCATTAATTCTGCTAAGCAATAGTCACCCTGTAGTGAATACAAACCCGTAAGGAATTTTTTTCCGGTTTGAGCAATAGGGAGGGAGAGTTGGGTTTTGTTTTGGCCTCTGTTACCTGCAAGTAAGTGGATTTGTTTTTGTTTCTGTCCATGAGTTGGAAGATTGGGGGAGGCATACTGGAATTGTTAATTAGGCAACTGAAAGAGCCTGTAATTCGCTGAGCAGGGAGCCAGGGAAGGGTAGTGTATATAGAGCAGCAAAGCAGAATTGAGGAGCTTCCAAGTGAACAGAGATCAGATGAGGGAGACTGAGTGAGAGACACAGAGGATGGAGGTCCTAGATAGCAAGAAGAAGTATTGCACATGGCCAAATGAAATGCGAGTATTTTTCTAGAAAAAATGCTCTCAAATATAGGACATCACATATTTGCATCTCAGGTGGTACTCTCAGGTTGTAGTGCTTACACTTGTCACAGCCACCTGTGCATGGGAGGCCCAGAGGTGGACTCTCGTATGTGTCAGGCTATGCAGAGGTAGAGGCACAGCCAACAGAAGTTGTCAACTGTACCGTCACTACTAACCCCATACCAGCAGCAGCCATAAATGTTCCGTCCTTTCTGCTGAAAGGCTGAAGCTCTTTGTTTTATGTACCCTGGAATATGGAGCAATCTGGACTTTTGGTCCATGTCAGGAGGGGAGTTAAACCCCCTCAAATATAAGGCAATTACTTATATGCAAGGTAATTGTGCTTTAATTTATTAAAGAGTGTGCATGCCTTTTGACTAAACAAAACTGAAGGTTGATCTTATATTCAGGTAAATATGATAGGCAATTCTGTAAATAAAGCCTGTATTATCCCATATTAAGGAAGTGAATTAAGATTTCACAGTCTTAATTCTGACATTTCTTAACTTATGAATACTCAAACTTTGTCATCTTAATAGATTTATTTGTGAATGTGTGCATGCATGTGTGAATTTTAAGATTGATAGTGGAAAGGAAGTTCTGAAAGTGTAATGGCAGTTGGTGACTTGTAAGACATGAAATGGCTTTTAGTGATCTGGGAAGAATATTTTAGAACTTAACAGCAGTCACTGAGTTACAACTTGCTGGATGGTCAGGAAGCAGTCACTAGGTCTCTATACTAATGCATACAGAACTCACTAGTCCTTTTGCCATTAGAAAGCTAGTGAATTCTTGTTGCTGTACAGGGGAAATTGAACCACATGATCGGGGTGCACTATCCAGATCAGATAATCATTTTGGTGGAAGAGAGCCAGAAAGATTGTCATAGTAAATTCACGGAACAGAAGATTTCAGAGATGCTAATATTAAAGTTAGTAAGACTACAATATGTGAAGAATATAGGAGGAAAGTGTTACAACTGTTATTTGCTGTGTTATGCTAGTGCTCTAAAGCTGCGCAAATATTCAGATCTCTAAAAATCAGGTTTCATTTGAAAGTGTTAATGAAGTTGTGTAAGCATGCTTCCTTATTTTAGGACTTGAACAAGGACAGTAGTTCTTAACTGATGTATGCCTTGTTTGGGTAGCTAATTTTAAACATCTGAAAAGTTATTTTGACGGCTCCGGGAGTTCTCTCGTTAACTGATGAATAAATACTGTGTTCTTTTTACCTGTGCTCTTCTCTCCCAAATGCTTAATTTAGAAGTCATTGTCTTCAGATTTCAGTAAAGTCACTTGTAATTTCAAATCAACAGCAGTTTAGATTCTTGCATCCTTTTATGAAAAATAACAAATAAAGACATTAAAACTGGAACACTCAAAATGTGTGTGTTGTCAAAATTTGTTCCTGTCACAGGATGACAGGTTACCCTTTATCTTTGTGACAAATTTTATAGTGTTAGTTCTGACAGAGCAAAAGTAGAGATTGTCTGTCCCATTACAATATAATGTTGACAAAAATAAGAGCAACAGCATATTCCTTGAAATCAAAAAAAAAAAACCAGCAGAGCTGTTAACGCAGTTGGAATGTTAGTTGACAAAAGCACGTAAATAAACTGAATAAAAGTTGTATTTTGAATGTTGTTTTCAGGATCTCCTTTTATTCAGTTATTTTATTCAGCTTTCTTTGTATTTTAACTTTTATAGTCACATTTGGCTTTTTAACTATGATAGCTGCTGTTTCTCACTTCCCTCTCAATAGAAGAGTTAGAAGGCATCACTGTCCTCTGATAAATTGGGAGTCATTTCTAAGACTAAGACAAATAGAAGCTATTAGTTGAGCCAAGATAAAGATAGAAATCTATTTAATAGCCCTCCTGCTGAAATACCACAGTGTTATTTTAAAGTATATGGTGCTTGTATTGAATGGAAAAATAAATTATGGACTATGTTTTGGTTTGCTTTGTCTTCCCAGTGAACACTACCTGCAGTTCAAAGGTAATGCTCCGCCTCCTCGCTTGGCCTCAGTTCTTGCTTTCATTCTTGAAGTGCTTCAGAAAACTCAGAGCACTGAAATATGTGACATCGGCTTGGTTCTCCCAGCTGTGTTGAAATGCATGGTATTGGTTAACGAACTACAAGGTGAGCTGCTTGTTTGCTTTAAACGCAACAGTGCACATGTATGGCATCATGCAGTACCAAGCATCCTTCATCCAAATACTTAGTTTTTACGTGGTGTAGATGAGGTGAAGGAGATACATTGGCCAGATGAACTGGAGAAGCTATGTCTGTTCAGTGAGTAGTTTGGGGCTTTTGTCTGCAAGAAGTGGAGTTGTTCTGCTTTGTGTTCCTCTTGGACTCAAGTGCCACACTCTCATCAACTAAAGATCAACCTTGTCAGGAATCCAAAGATCCTTTCTCCCCACCCTCCCCGCCTCATTTCTCCTACACTTGGTAGCTGTGGAAGTTCTCTTCCACCTAAAGCTTTGAGGCCAAACAAGTCCAGCATATGTTCTCCCCATAGAGGCATTATAAATGGATTAAAAGTAGCGTGCTTCTTTCTGAAGGCATTTTTGAGCCTTCCTTTATTCTTTATTTTTATTTTTAGCTTCTTAAAAAGTGAAGCACTGTGTTCACCCCACCTTCATACAATGAATTAGTGTGTGTGCGCATGTACACACAATTCTACTCCTTGCTGCCAGTGGCAGCATTAGGCAAAGTGGGGATTCACCTCTGACTTCTCCTGGGAATTTTAGGTATTAAAGTAATTTTTAATTCTGGTCTGTAGAATTTTCAAGGACAAGATATGCTCAGGAGATTAGCTGAATTAGCACACACCCCTTCTTCCCCTTTCTGCCATCATAGCCATATCTGTCTAAAGCTGAAAGTATTTACTTTGCAGTGTGTTATAGAATAGAATAAGCTGCATGTCTTGGGCTGCTGTAGCCACCAGCTCACTTCCTGCCTAGACAGGACTCCATGACACCCTGGTAGAAGAGTCATTGCAGCCCATTTCCAAATTTACAAAGGAGAGCGCTATCTTGCAACTGCAGTATTTTTTGGAATAAATAAAGTGGAAGAAAATAGTGTTACAGAAAGAAGGTAAAGAGGAATTCAGAAGAATACCCTCCCACTGAAAGTAAGGAGTAGATTTGTATAGCTTTGGGCAGGATATAATGCCCAGACTGATTTTCTTTAATTCAAATAGGAATGATTTAAAGAATACAAACAAAACCTAAATTTAAATAAAATCTCTATTTCCACTGAGTGTGTGTCTCTTTGCTTTGACTTAAAGAGAGAGAGTACTGTACTTAAAATCTGTGTGTTTAAAGGATAATGGTGGTGAAATAAGACCAATGCATAAATCTGTGATTCATTCCGTTCTTTATAGCCAATCTTACTAACTGCTTTCGCAGTTATTTTACTTGCATCAAAGTAAGATTAAACCATTTTTCCTCCTTTAAAAAATTGTAATCTTCATCAAAGACATTCTCCAGATGGTCAGTTCAAGAGCTCTGTGTGAATCTTGTGATTTTTCTCTTACAGTTAAAAAAATAGCTACAGACGTTCTACAGTACATAGTAGAAGACTGCCAAGCAGGGTCAGGAGGAGAACATGCCACCCAGCTGACTTCTGTATTTAGGTAATCAGAAAATATGCCAATTGGCAGTGAAACTATTGCAAGCCAATTGACAGCAAACATGTTTTTTTTAAATAACTAATTATCGTTAACATACTGCATTGTCACTTGTTTATAGTACTTAAATTATTTTACTTATGGCACTGGTTTTAAACATGGCTTGGCCAGAAAAGCCAGAGCGAAAGATGCAAGCAGGAAACATACCTGTTTTCTCATGGATTAGGTACTGTTTTGAAGGGCCAGTAATAGAGAGGTATATTGCCACTGTAATGGGAAAAAATCCTCATGAATGGTGATGTTCAGTGTTACATACTGTGAAGAATAAAGGTGTGTGCCTAATTAGAAGTGCATAATAATGGATATCAAATGCTCATATAAAAAGCTTTCCTTTTATTTATGTTTTGATTTGGTTTGATTTTTGTGAGAAATAGCTAAACAGATTTTTATAATGTAAATTATACTTATTCCACACCTCTGCAAAATGATGTTTTTCATGAATTCCATTTCTCACTTGGATACAGTGGAAGAGGTGCGTGAGCTAAGGACCCAAAGACAGTTTGCAGACAACACTGGTCCCGTATTGGCTCACGTCTAGCTGAGAGCTCGAGAGACTTGCTGAAATCAGCATGGATTTTGTGGGCCTGCCAGTTGCCTTTGTACAGAATACATTAATTTCATGGGACAGGTTATCCCTTGGTTAGCATGGTCTTACTTCATATTCAAGTACAATCTGTGAACTTGGGAATAAACATGTGGTTTTTTGCAGCATTACCTGCAAAAATTTAGAGAAAGTAAGCTATTCCAAATAGAGTATTTCAATGTAAAAATATGAAAATTTCCATGATCTGGATTGCTTGTTTGATTAGACTCTTAAGTTGTTTTTTGGCATGTTCTCTGTATTTAGTTTTGACCTTGCATTAAACGCCTCTGTGTCCCCCTCAGGCAGTTTATCCAGGACTATACAGCAGTGTATGATCATCGGGTTTTCAGCATACTAGAAACAGTGGCAGTCTTGGATCAGACATTAGTTACCTGCCTCATTCCCACAATCACACAGTCCCTGAAGGATTCAGAGCACAAACAAGGTCTTGGAAGGAATACTGCGCAGAGGTTTGCTTTTTTTTTTTTTTTCTTTTTTTTTAATATATTGCTTTTTGACAATGAACAGTAGAGGTTTATTCTCTTGAAAGAAAGCAGCGTTAGAGAGCAGTACAGATACTGAAAAATGAGTGATTAAGCGTGTTCCACCAGAAATCTACCTTCTCTTATGCCTTTCATGCTTTTAAGCCATCCATATTTGCTCAATATTTTCACAGACATTTTGACACTAAGTCTACAGACCCCTCAGAATTTATGCAATGCCATATTGTCTCTGTTCACTACACTATGTGTTCTAAAATACAGAATAAAAAAGAATTCCTGCCCCAAAGAATTTGTCTATTTGTCTGTAAGTCCCTGCTTTAGAGGATACAGATTATATGTAAAACTGCAGTATAATCAGATATAATCTGAGATGCTTGGAAAAGAAATATGCATGGCTTAATTTTTTATTTACAAGAGTTCTCTTATAATATAAACTTACAAGAGTTCTGGATGTTCAGAAACAGTGGCCTCCTCCCTCTGCTAGGCATAGCAAAATCACACTTCCTCTGTTTGCCCTTCAGAGAACTTGGGACAAAAATATTTGATTTGTAAATTCCATCTAGCCTTGGGAAGAAATGGCACTTGAGGTGAGCAGCTCAGCACAGATGGTGGCATCTCTGGGTGCAGATGCAGTAGTGAACTTTCTGCACCTATATAAATGTTGTTAAGAAAATCCAGGAAGCTGTGGCCAGTGGGGCCCCTAAGCCAAAAGGGCTCCTCCTGTTAGTTCTGCTAACTGGAACGCTGATGTTTGACCCTCTTGCGGCTCTAGGCCAGGGGCTGGTCTAAGTGACTACATAAATGCACATACTGGGGCTCCTTGAAGGATGGGATCCTGGTCACACCACAGGCTTGAGAAGTTCTGCCATAAAGATCAGCAGGGCCTGGGTTAGAAAAAGACAGAGTTGTGCAAGACCGTAACTCATAGGGCTGTAAAGGGTATTCAAAGAATATTAATTTTCCATTAAATGGGACAAAAATAACTCGTTTATTGATAATTACAAATGAAATCTGTGATTTTGTAATTATTTCAAAAATTATTCACTTTTTATTACCCTCTACCAAAAAATACCTTTATTTATAGGATTTCCTACTAGGTGAAGTACGATTCACATGAGGTGCAGTACTATTATATGCAGGATTTTCATACTACCTGCTTTTGTCCTTTTAGTAATGTATTTCATAGTCAACTTTCATAAATTTAGAATGTGCTCCCTTATCAAGCAGTCTAAGGTGCTCTGTGAACATTTCAGTGTAAGCACACTAATAACTGATTTTCTCTTTTCAGTCCTGGCCAATATAACATTATATTAACATATTTTGTGGAATTACTGTAGACATGAAAGTCAAAACCTATGTATATAAGAGAAACCAAGGTGAGAAGTTTAATTAGATGCTTATAGCAGCAATGCCCAGTGTTACTGTTGCCAGGAACTAGTATGAAAACTGCAGGAAATACATATATTCAATTTTGTTTGCTCAAGTTAATATTTCCTGAAAAAGATATATAATCAGAATTTACTTCAATGTCAGAGGCAGTACTTTAGCAGTAATGATGTAGTCTAGGTTGGAGAGCATTACAATGAACTTCTGGTGAAAAATCTCACCAACACATACACACTGTGCTGGAACATCCACTTGAGTGACAGCCCCCTTCTGAATTCCAGGTTGTTTTAAAACTTATCAGAGCCCTCTGCTGAGGGCAATGGTCTATATCTGCGTCAGTGCCAGCCTGCATTCTAGTGCCAGTGGTTCACATCATCGTACTGCAGAAAGAGTCACTGGGAGATTTCCTATACAGAAATCAAACAGCAACTGTGATGAAATCTGAATGCAGATCTCTGAGCCTTGGTAACTCCATGTTTTAAAATAAAAATTTTCTCTTTCACACATTCTGGTTTAATATCCCAATATGTGAACAATCTGGGAATCGTGTGCTCTTACTCTTACGTTGTGTGAGATTAAGTAACATGTTACATTCTTTTTGTTTTTCAACAGAGAAGCCTATAAAAGACTCTTATCTCACCTCGCAGAGGCTGGACAAAATGAGATACAAAAACTGGAAAATGGGACAAATTAGCAGCATGCTGGCAATTAATCCTTTCCTCTTGAATCTTCTCACACTGTTGATACCTGAAGCAGCACTGCATGGCACACTATCCAAGTTCTTTATCTTTACAATTGCAATACATTTATCAATTTTGGTTTTTTTAAGTTATATATTAATTTTAATAATTTCTGTAGTATTTGAATATTCTCATGCATATGAAGATTAATTCTCAATATATTGTTGAACGATGATGGAAAGATGTGGCAAATTTATTATATGTTAAAATGTTTATATGAGCAGAAGAGCCTGTACTGCAGTGTACAAAATGGGATTTCAAAGGACCAAAGTGTCATTTCATTTCACATTTTCAATTCACATGGCCCTCTTAACAGTGTACTTTTGAAACCCCCCCCCATTCAGTACGTTCTTAAGAAAATTACAACTCCTTAACTTCTAATTTATAATTTTAGTACAGCGAGAAAGACTGTGATCTCTAGTAGTGAACTCGATGAATATGGTGCATTCATGCATTTGCCAGGAGTTGGAACAGTATGCTAGAGCTATCTTATGTTAAGAGAGGGCTTGTGTATATGTTGCATAGAATACAGAATTCATATAGGTGTCCTATCCTTCCTCCTGTATCGAAACCAGATTCCAATGTAAAATCTCTTCTGTTGTCCTTGTGGGTAATATAAGAAAAGGTAGGTTCAGATTTCTTTTCTTTTTTAACACTACATTCGTAAAAATTAATCCAGAATTTACAGTGATACCATGACATTTTAAAATATTCGTGATACTATTAAATATCCATTTGACTTGGACTATATGTCAATGGTGAGAGAAAAAAGGTGAGAGGGCAGATGGACTTTTTAAAAAAAATACTCATTTTGGAAATTAATTTTATTTCATTGTAGGCTAGTAGTTATTTCTATTTGCCTGGAAAGCTGGATTTTTCATATATTTTGCTGTATTATGGATTATCTTTTGGGTCTGACCTGTTTTCCAAGGCAGGTCTGGCTCTGTAACTTTTTCTATGTTTTTTTTTAAAGTTCCCAGGGAACTTTCATTAGTGCCTGTGGAATTCAAATTTTTTACTTCCCTCAATAACCTATATTTCTGCAGCTACTTACTGGACTCTGGGAGTTGCGAGTTTGCTCCAAATGGCAGCACTGGTGAACAGGATGCCTACTTTTAAAGTTATTCAGATTTTAACTTTACAACATTAATGGGAAGGAAAGATTATTTTTGTGTCTAACAACTCCAGGAAAAAATCCCTAAAATATTGTTCAGAGCAGCTTCTCTTTCGTTACAGTAATCTTACCAAGTCGAAATAGATAATCTTTTTCCCTAAATCATCTATCGTTACTTCAGATAGTGCAGTAACTAAAAGCCTCTTTAGGCTACTTAATAGCGCAGAACATGGAGGTTCTTTCCATTATGAACGTGACTTATTGAACTTGCATTGTAGCTTCTTGTAAGCTTCTGTACCTGGGAGGAGTTTTATTCATCTCAGGAGGATTGTGCTTCTGAAAAGTTTTTTTTTTTTCCTAAAAAAAAAAAAAAAATATATATATATATATATATAGTGTATGTATATATAAATAAATAAATAAATAAAACCTCTCCAAGTGAGATTAATAGAGATGTCTTTGAAATTTAAGCCTCACTACACAGCAGGTAATAGAACAGATGTCTGACTGTAGTATTACTTCCTGAAAGTAAAACCTTTGACTTTTAAAGGATAGAGCAGATACTGTATCAAATTGTTTAATGTGTTTAGTAGATTTTTAAAGACATATTTAATACTGTCTGTAGTGGTTGGAAGTTTCTGAAAAAGCAACAGAGCTTTATCCAAATGTGAAACAGCTCTTGGTGCATGAGAAACTAATTTAAACAGTTTGGAAATTATCATTCTTCTCTGTCAAAAAGTTAATATGAACAGAAATAAAGCATTTTGCATTGTATTCATCAACCACTGCCAAATGGGCAATCTGGTTTGGTCTAATTATTTGGTATGGACATGTGCAGATGTGACTGACAGTTTTGATAATATTAATGAGATGAAGGCTTGCAGAGCATTAGTCTAGAGTGACTTACTGAGTATATACCAAAACACCCCTCCAAACTTAGGAGGAAAAAAAGAAACTGGTGAATTTAAGTACAATATAGGAAAAGTAAGGATTGAAATCTTCATGAACTAAAAAAATTATGTATTATGTCCTATTAGATGCTATCTGCATAAAGTCTACCTAGGACACTGATTATTTTTTTGATTAAACCTTTTTACATTATTTTGCATATGAACAGTTTGATTTAAAAACACAAAAAATGTCTAAATTCCCTTTACAGTGCACCTATGCATGGCATCCCTAGAGCCCTACATAAGAGGCTGCTTAAGCTAGACAGTAGGGAATACTGGAAAGAGGCTTTTACACTGGTTACTACCACTGGTAGGAGCAGTTAATCTGCATACATGTCCGATGTCTGCCTCTTTTCTTTTCCTTAGAGAATTTAAGCCTACTTTTTCTTTCTCATGAAAGAACATGCTCTCTCTGCTTTGTGTAATAAGCAGTAGGGCAAGGCCTTGCTCCCAATCAGGTAGAGAGGGGCCCAGAAAATAAGATGTCCACCTACTGGTGTGCATCCTTGACCTTGGCCACAGGGAAGGCACTTGGCCCTGCCAAGCTTTCGTTCCTCTCTTCGCGCTCCCCAAGACTCATCCCCATGGTTATTTGTGCAAGGCTGAAGTTGGTAGGTGTGTTATGGGAGAGGTGGCTTGGAGCTTGTGGGCCAAATAGGAAAAGTATGAAAGGAGAAGCAACTCATTTGAAGGTTCTGCCAGTGTTCAAGATTCTGGTGGCATGGAGCTGGGATGGCTGTCTCGGTGTCAGCTGAAAATGTCACCTTAGAGTTTAGCCAACAGTTAAGTGTGCAGTGAACCTGAACAGCAGCCAAGAAGAACTTTGAGGACCTCTGTGATTTCCTGTTTGACTCAGACCTCTTGTTTCTGAGTAGTTTTGCTGCCATTGTGTATGGTTGGTTTGTAAGCATTACAATTTGAACTGGCATCAGTAGGCATTTCTGCGGTTACTAGCAAATCATGTACCTACTGCAGAGACTCACTGAGAGATCATAGCCTCTTTGCATTGTGGGTGTTGGCACAGGCAATTTCAGACATCTGTTTTCAAGGCTGTAGAGAGGGATATCCAGGAAGTATCAGAACAGGAATCCTCTGCAGTCCATCGGGTATAGATGCTTCACTGCCTTGCCCTGCCTGCTTTCGGAGTCTGTTTTTCAGGAGTATTGGGCAGTGAGTTACTGGAAGCTTCCACCAGCACTGGGTAGATGTCTTTCTCTGCTGCCATTCGCAGAATGATCTGCTCTCCACAGGTACATACAGCTCGCATACCTGGTTTTCACCATCTCTCAGTATGTATAACAGGAAAGCTAGTAAGGAAGGCTTCCATTAGTTTCCGACAAGAATGATTACTGGGAAAGGATCATCATACTTGAAATTTGAGATGATTTCCAGCAGATGAAGGAAGAGGTAGAGGGCAAGGCTGAACTCTGAACTTGTTGTCTCACAAGAACATTCAGTATTGACAGAGGGATGAAAGGCATTACAGTGGTGCAATACAATATGCTGGCGACTGTAGTGGTCTGAGTTATTGTCAGGTCAGACTTGATGTGGCAGGACATGCAGGTGAGTGTGGCCTGCACTGTGGAGTACTAACACATGACCACTCCAGACAGTTGTGTTTTGCCATGCCATAATTTGCAGCCTGAGACATTACCATAAAGTAACAGCCTCCTTTGGCCTTTTATAGGATCTTCCTGTGACCCAGATTTTTTTGAAGCACTGGGGCAGCACTATACTACTTCGATGGAAAGGGTCTCTGCTCCAGTGCCTTGTTTAAAAACAGAATTGCTCGCAAACATGGACATTTTACTGCAGTTGCAACTTGTTTCCATAACTGAGGAGGAAAAATTCTGAAAATAAGTGGAAAATAAGAGGCTAGAGGTACTAATGAAATTCATGTGTACCTAGGTTTAGTCTGGTTCCCTTCATAGATATAAAAAAATTTGGTGGTATTAAGACATTTTTAACATACTCAAATGCTGTTACCACAGGATTGCCATCTTTCAATGCAGTTTTTTTTAAAAAAAAACATTAAATCGTTGTGAGCTTTTTCTTCCCCCAGGCCTCTTGCAGGGTCCATGCCTAATATCTCCTTTTGTTTGGAAACACTAATAATGTTGGCAGGAGAGTGGTTTCAGGTAAAGCAAGAGCGAGCCCTGTAAGCATTTTCTACTTTGATATCTTTGGCTAGAGGACTGTTCCAGGACATGAGTGGGTAAAGGATTACTGTGCTCTTTTCTCTTTGGAGTATGTAGAATTGATAGGTGAATAAAAAGTATTTGACTTTTATATTTCTCTTATTCCAGAATTCAGGATACTGATCACCTATATATCTATCATCTGACTTATTATCATCACTGTGATATGGAACAGATGTCCAGTGCATCAGGAACAATGGTAGGGAGAGGGATGTCTGATTTATTTTTCCTTTAGTATACCTAAAATGCCACACGGGAAAATGGGGGGGTGGGGGGACACATTCGCATGCAACTTCCATTAGTCCTGCAAAGCTGTCACTCTGTTTATACAAATTTCCCATTTTTTTATCATTATTAAAGAGCAGGACAAAAAAATTAAATTATTCCTTACTTCCATTTTCAGTGACAAAAAAATAGCGGGGGGAAGGCATTTGTTTCAATGAAAGCCCTTCTGAAATAGAAATATTTACTCCTTTTATGCTGGAGGAGAGAAGCAGACCTATGCAAAGAATAAGGTTCTGCGTATCTGTTGTAACTGCACAGAGCAAGAGCCGCCAATAGCACACTAATTACATAGTCATTTAAGGAACTTGTAAGACTGTCCATCTAAAAGTGACCTATTTCCCTCAGGATACAGAAAAGAGGTTTTATTGCATGCTGTTTTTCCTTCTTTCAGTAGCTTCTAAAATTATGCATGTATGGGCATTTTCAGTTTAATCAGTTTTTATAATTTTTAACTATTACTTAAAACTCAAATTCAGTGTAATCAGCCCATCTGTTAGCAATGGTTATAAAATTATGTTGAAGATTAAAAATCTGATGCAGTGTCAATATGTCCTAGCATAATTAAGCTTGTTTTATAATGAATGACTAAGAAATGGCTTTTGTCTATTTGAGCTGCTTTAATAGTAAATCTTTATAGGCTTAGTGTACAAAATACACAGTTATATACAAAAGAAAAATAACTAAACCCCCTAGATCCTGTATTCAAAGGCGTGGTGTCTTTGCAGCCCTTGGGAAATGCCAGCATAATAATTCCATGTCACAACCTATTTCACTGCATGTTTAAATCAATCAAACACTATCTTAGATATACTGCCGTGCTTGTAGGATGTCACTCAAGTAGGCATTAAAAATTCAAGTTTGCTGAATTTACTTATTAATTTTAGAAAGGACCAACATAACCTGTATTGCACTGAGGAAAAAACTAGCACAGCTTCCATCTATATGGATTGAGAGTATTTCTAGAAGTACTTTGTTTTTCAGTATTTTAACGTATTGTATTGTAACATAACCTAAACTAGAGTAACATTTTAAATATTTTAATTCTGGCATTACTATGGAACAACCATATATTAATCATCTCTACTGCAAAAAATATTCTTTATAGAGACACCTTTTTCCCTTTAAAATGTGTTGTTGAAAAAAATGATTTAGTTTGGCAAAATAAAACTGTGTAAGCCCTTTATGCAATCTATTTGCAAAACTTTCTGCAAAGTCTTCCTCTCCTACAAACTCTGACTGCAGATGAAGTGTTTTAACCTTGCCCTCTTAATTTATTCCACATTCTAATTTTCAATAACCAGATGCCGCCTCTTTTCGCGCTTGTTTCCACATTGTTCCACATTCTGCCTGTGTTGTTTCTGCATGTGTGAATATTCAATTATCTATTTCTCCATGATTCTGCAACCGATGTACTAAATGTCTGTACAGGTTTGGGGGAGGGTAACCAGAGAAGGCAAAACTTAAAGGAAAAAGAGTTGCAGAACTTGGAATTAGCCTGGGAGTCAGGTACTTCACCTGAAAGCTGCTAAGTTAAAAATAAAATTGTAAGTTACAACTAGAAATGCAAGCATTACAAAAACTAGTGCTAAGAAACAGATTTGCAGCACACTGGCACAAAACATATTAATATTTCTTTGGTCAGCGCTTGGATTGTGAAATGCTTGGGGAGAGAACAGAGGCAGAAGAAGCTGTTGGTGTTGTCTTGGTGCTGCTGCTGAACAGTGTGCCAGCTTCTGGAAGTTGTGTCTTTTTGGATAAAACGCACAAAGCAGCTGGTTACTATTGTGATTATTTATAGCTAAGGAGAACTGATAAAACTTCTTAGGACTCAGAGGTGAAGTATGCTATATAAAGGATGAAATATTATTCTTTATGGGAATGACCTAAAAAGGAGATCACAAGACAGGCATAAAAGTACTAAAGCGATTCATTATAGCTCTCAAGACCTTGTGGCCCAAAAACCTCATTGCAGATGTGAGCAGCTTTAACCAATAAATCTACGGGAATGCAGTGACTTCCACACCGAGCAGCCAGTGGAACTGCTGCTGCATTATTCAGTCACAAAGATGCCCCTTTCCTGAAGCCCTGGTGCGTTCTTACCAGCTGACAGCCAGTTCCCTCCCCTTGCACGCTTTCCCAGTTGGGAAAGTGCCAATTGGGTTGGCATCTGTTTTCACGCTGCTGATCAGACTCTAGTAACTGAATGATCGAGCATGGAAATATTCTTGTTCTGGGCATCATCAAGGCTCTGTGGAAAAATTACAGCTAAACAGCATTTCAGAGTTAAATACCAAAACTAGTGGCTGGGCAGTAACAGAGGCTGGATTCAAAGGTTTATGTTTGCCAAAACAGTAAAAAATGTTGAACAGCACAGGTGGATGGGAAGCCCACATGTAGGAGCTACAACTAGTGCAGTGGCAGAAGCCAGAGCCTCTAACTGGAGAAATGGCAGAGCTAGGGCCTGCTGATGCAGCAGCTTTGCCCCCCTGCCCAGCCATCGCCAGCAGGACTTGTACAGAGCTGCAGCCAGGAGGTAAAGCCATCCGGGCTCTCCCATCCACCAACCATTCCTAGGGGAGATTCCTCACCCAGAGCACAGCCCTGCCG
The DNA here is from genome assembly GCF_036370855.1 of Dromaius novaehollandiae. Taxonomy (NCBI): domain Eukaryota; kingdom Metazoa; phylum Chordata; class Aves; order Casuariiformes; family Dromaiidae; genus Dromaius; species Dromaius novaehollandiae. The sequence goes on along the minus strand of NC_088100.1, from coordinate 44,568,363 downwards.
GCAGGCACCAGTGTACCATCTGCAGGCTTCTGCAGTAACACTGTGCTCTTTTCTTAGCCAGTAAGAGATAACTGGCTTGCTCACCTGGTAAGGGTTACACAGCTGACTTTCAGGCTCAGGAAAGCACCTCCATCTGTCCTGAAGGTCCTGCAACTAAAGCAAATGAAAAGACCCAGTAGGTAAGCCTGGCATGCAGACTTAGTGGCTAAGAGGGTGTCATGAAAGAATCCTGTGTGATCGCTGGCGTCTGATGATTAAGAGCCAGCGCAGAATCCTGACACTAATAGGAGCATATGCGTTGTCCAGAGGTGCTCTGGCTGTGGTACCCTTAACTAATTTAATGCAATTGCACAGCTGTTTAAAACTGCTATTCACCAGCACACACAATTGGTGATAACAACCAGAACGGTAAAAGTGTCAAAGGGCAGAACAAACATGATAAATAACTCTCTTGCCATACACTCCGGCCTTTTCAGTCCTTGAACTAAAAGGCACATGCCGCTTTGCATAAGGAAGTGGTCCCCCTCCGCTTCTCCAACTCAGGCTGCTGTCACAGCTTGCTGCCGCTGGTAAATAGCCAGTTGGATCCATTGTGAACCCTTGCCCTCCAGAAGGAAGAGTTTGGATTTGATTTCATAGCTACAGCTGGGGGAAGCTGCAAGGCCTAGGAATGGACGCCTCAAAACTAAGTTTAAACATACAAAATATACTTTGTACTTTTGTCTGGAAGCACACTGTGCTTTACAAAGGCTAAGAAATTAATTCTCCCACCAACTGCAAAATAGGAAGTATAATGACAGTTTCTACACATGGAGCCAAAGCTAATCACTCACCTGATGTGGTACCTACTGAATGAGGCCCAGAGCCCCAAGGTGGTCTAAACATGTTTGATTATTTAACCACCCTCCTTCCGAAAACACGATGTCTCATGCATTTGTGTCCCTCCAAGTCACACATAAGTACAACCCTGAATACTTCCCAGGCTTGGCCCCGGAGCCAGTATTGACACAGAGCAACATTCAGATTTTTCAAGTGTAAATGGCTCATTAAGAGAAATGGTCCTTGCATGCTGATTTCCAGGAGATTAAAGGAATTAAAACTAAAAAGATTCCAGATGAATAGCCCATGTAGCTCTCTGTACAGTTAGAGAAAACTGCCTGGACACAGACTGGTTTTGTGTGAAAAAGGGAGAAATTAGCACCCCAGTAAGCATGCCAGGTGAAGCCTGGATAGCTGCGACTCTGTTCTATATAACCACGGGCTGTTGAGAATATTCAGCAAAACACTTTCTAACCTGAAAATTACTGGAAAAGGAAAGGTGATGTTCCCTGAGGACACTGCCAAGCCAGAGACTGAAATGGTAGGAAGTGATAAAAAAAAAAAAGTTCTCGCTGTTTCACTAAATAGACCCTTAAAGTTAAAGATTTATTTGATTTGGAAACACTGCTCACTGGACAAAGTCAAAACTGTTCCCATCCAGCAAGTGCAGGCTACTACTGTGGCATATTGTGCAAGTGGCATTTCCGTAAGTGTCAGCAGAAATTTCATAGGTCTGCTAAGATACCATAGTGGCAAGGAACAGAGCAGTAGGTAAAGCAGAGAAGTGCACTGTACCTGTAAATCATAAATAGAGAAAGATTCAATTATGTGCTTGGTTAATATTTACAAACATTGAAGTTGTTGTTCAGATATGTAAATTTGTGACAAAAATAAGAGACAGGGGCTAGTAGCCAAGGAAAGCCAAAATATAACAGGTTAGAGTTTTTATTCTGAATTGACATATGCCTAGAGTATGGCATGGAGACTCACTATGTAAACTGAAAGAATAAATAAATAAATATTGACATTGTTATACACCTGTTTAGCCTCTAGGGACCAATGATTTGTGGGACCATATGTTGGACAAAATGAGACTGTTTGTTGATAATTGTAAATGTGGTGACCCTTTGCAAAATGGATATTAAAAATATTAAGTAAATGGCACATTTTAATTATACAGTAAAGAGGCTGTTCTCCACCATTAAAAGACTGCAGCTGTCAGGCAGAATTGATCATATGACAGAAGGTAACATTTATTTGATAGTAGACCTTGGTAAATGACATCCCAAATGATCTTTAGATTCTCAGACAAACACGTTCGGTTCAGACTTGGGTTTAACCACGAAGCTTCAGTGTCTTTGTCTTTCAGCTGAGACAATTTTTAGATGTGTTCCTCATATATTATAGGGCTTGTTTTTTGTTTTTGTTTTAATCTGCTTTGCAGTATTTAAATTTCAAATGAAGTATTATTAGATGAGAAACTGTAAATGATGGAGTTTGGAATTGGTAGTCAACACATTTGTTATTCTTTTTGCCAAAGGTATCAAGTAAGTTGCATAATTACCATAGTGTTGTATCACCTTTGTCAACATAAACACTGCTTTCTATCGTCTTTGAAAAGTGCCACTGGTGAACTACTGAACGTGCAGACTCCAAAGAACAGCAGCCCAGGGAGGAGCTGAGAGCATTCACAATGCCGTACAAAGTTGCATAAGGAAATTAAAGAGAGACAGGTAGCAAGCAGTCACCAGCAGAAATGCTAAATAGTCTCGTGTATATGCTTCGAAATCTGAGGCAGAGGAGAGAAAATGCAGACAGTTTTTGTGGCTTCCTTCTTGCCTATTGTGGTCTGACCGTAAGACAAATGTGTGAAGGTAAAGCGGCAGCCCACATGGATTGATTCTTTTCACTGATCCAAAGAAACCCTTCTATACACAGAGTTTGATTTTTCCCTCCACTTCTGATTTTAGGAAGTGCACATGCCTCACGTCACATTGTGCCAATCCTGTGGTGAGGCACTTGCAGAGTCTGAAGGTTGGGGCATGTGAAATAGGGAGCTGGAAGAAAGCATGCTGCTATTCCATTGGAAGCAAAAGGGAGCGTAGGCCCATAAAATACCTCTTCTTTCCCTTCCTTGCTAACATCCAGCACCTGCAGGTCAAAGCATAGAAAATATTTCAAGGATCACAAAAGAAATCTGAAACAAAACTGCTGGCGCATACTGCATAAATGTACTATTAATCCCAACAGAAAGGTAATTTCAGATGACTTTTACACTGTATTTATGGATCTAGTGATTTATTGCTGTCCTTATCACCCAAATCTTATCCTAGCCACCACTTAATAGCAGATACTGACATTTGATCGTGCTTCCTGGCAGTAGAATGTGCAACCGTGCAAGTAGAGTGCTCTGCACAGAAATGCTAAACCGTTACCACAAAGTATGAATCATTCGTCAACTTGGTATATAGAGGAGCAAGGGAGCTCCATGGAAGTTGGAAAGGCCAAATGAATGACTTCAAGTAAATGAAGACATATGGAAAAAAGTGCTTTTTTCTTCCAAAGGAGAGAGCAAATTCAAATTTGCTGAATTTGAAGATAAAAGGGCTAGTTTTACTGGTTAAAGCCAGGCACAATGCCAACAACTGAGAAGAGAAGGAGGCAGCACATGCAGCTCTGCCAAAGCACTTGTTATACTTCTTTTCCCTTTAATGCTGAGACTGTCTTGGGCAGGCTGCCAGTTCACAGCCAGTTTTGGGATGTGGACAAAAGTCCATTTTGAAAAGGAAGATCCCAGGATCGTTTTCACTTGTCACTGAGCAGTATTTAAACCCAGGGGAAACAATATTGCAAAGTACCTGCTGATTATAAATGAGTGTGGAGTACCATCCACCACCTTGATATAGTGCTATGTATTACTCTGCACTGTGTTTCAGCTACAGTTGTTTTCCAAGCCAGTCTGAAAGAATTTTTCCAGTTACAATTTTTGGGTACTGCAGCCAACAACTTAGAAAAATGCAATTACACTATAACAAGAACATAGTTTTAACTGTTTATCTTGCATGATCTATTCTTTACAAACCTGTGCTAATGAGTGTTCATTACTAGATCAGCAGCTCGGCATTTAATACATTCCTTTATTATGCTAAGCTGAGCTTGTATCCTTGTGGGACAGTTTGGAGATTAAACCCCAAAATCCTTACTTGGAAGCTAATGAAAATTTTGTCTATCAGCAAAAGTGCAGAGTGAGGTGTAAAGAGGTTCTGCCTGTAACTGCCCAGCTGGTCACAAAGGGAAGGCTGTGCTGAAGATTTCCTTCACTCAGAAAAACGTAGAAAGATAGAAATTCCTAGTTTCTGTATGGGAATATCTGAAAGCTATGGAACTGCAGGTCAGCTGCTGTCTTACAAGATGAGAGCACGAGAGTTTATTGGACAATGTATAGCCTGCAACAGGGATCAAAAAAACTTCCATTCAAATTTTGAAGCAGTAAGCATTAGGTCAGGTTGCAGGTTGACTAAACTTTGTCAAAAAACAATTCATTAAGTCTGGCTGCTTTTCAGAAATACAACTTGGAGAAACACACACACACGCAGACACACACACGAAGGGCTGAAAACCCTGTCCATTTCTGCAGCTCTTTTACCTTTGAATTTTATTGTGCGACTTGAGAATATACACCTGTTCTTTTACCCATCTTCTCACAGGAGAGATTCCTCAGCCCTGTTTTACCAGAAGATCTTATTTAGAAGAAATACCTCTAATGACTAATCTGGAAATGTTTTTAGTATCCGCAACGTTTCCTCTGCATGTTTCTAAAGGTTCAGTGGCTGCATAAGAAACATCTTTAATCTCTCCACTTCACACACATTTTCATTTTTGAATAACCTCTGTGCAAAAAAGTATCCTTGCAAAATTATTGGCAAAGACTTTAAAAGATCACTCACCTGGATACACGCCAAAGGCTCATTTGTCCAAATCGAATAGCCGCCAACTAAATATATTCTACCATTGTGGACAGCAACTCCAGACTCATTTTGACCTACAGTAAAAAAAGGAAATAGAAATAGAAACCACTTTCAATGTTTAATTAACCCTTTTAACACTGAATGCAAATGCAAACGCATTTGGCTGTAACCTGAGTATTTCAAAATTCAGAACTTGCAACAATTAAGGTGAAGCACAAGAGCTGTTCTTTGCTATCTGCAGGAGCACAGTATGGTGCCGTCCAGAGAGATACCACAGATGAGCCAGGCCAGAGATACGGATAAACTAAGGCTGTGCAGGGGACCATCTGCTGTCTTCTCAATGGCACTGTTTTTTAACACATCCATCTCTCAGGTGATAGGCAAGCTCCCCGCATGCCTCTCAGCTACTATCACACGTGCACATTTAAATAGATACATCAGCCAAGAGAGCTGAACTTCCCTCACCTCCTGCCCACACCTGCTCAGCCCCCCCAGTTCTACAGGTACAAGTACAGTGAAAACTCCAGAAGTGCCTGTGCAAAGCTCTTTCCCATAGCAACAGTCTCCTTAATAAATCTGGAAGTTCTGAAGGATGGTTTTGAAGCCTTAAAAAACGTGAACCGCACAGTGCAACAGGCACATTTACTGTCAGCTGCAAAGACACACAGAAGGGCTTAGACAGCTTCTCCAGGTGCAGGTTGCAGGGACAGCCCACCAGGTCAGCTCTGACAACAGGCTATTATCTCATTGCATTCAGTGGGAAGGATCAGCTCCAGAGCAAGCGTGCCTGTAGCACCAGGTCTCCTGCAGTTACAAGTCAGAAACTGTCCTCAAAGGCTGTCAGTCCCTCCAGACAATAAAACAATTAAATGGAGAGCAAAAGGAATATGAAAAATTATTTCCGTTTGATAGCGTATCACTCTTCCTTTTGAATCCATGCCCCTGTCCTCAGTGTCCATGAAGTTTCTCTGATGACCTGATTCAGAAAACAAGAAATCGTTTTCCAGATCCCAGAGATTAGGAAGCCCAGTGTAAGATCTTAAAGAACAAAGTTGTTACTAGAGCAGCTTTTAAACCTACTGGGAGGAAAATGAGATAATACAACTGTCTTATTTGTCAGACTTTGATTCCTCTGACATGGAGCTCCTATTTCAGCTAAGTTTCCAGCTATGCTGAGCTTCTAGTTAAGATCCTACATCTTTTGTATCCTTTCCAGTGGTAGATCTTGGAAGTGAATGCAAGCCCAAATACAAGAGGATGAAAAGTGCAGGAGGTTCAGTTCTAGGACTCTGATAGTCTGCACTGAAACTTTTTGGCAGACAAAACTGTTACTATGACAGTGCCAAGTCTGCTGAAGAAGAGACCAGTCCCAACCTTAATACTGTCCTGTCCTGAAAACGCATCCTCTTCTGCAAAGCTACTATTGGTGTTACTCACAAAATGTGTCACTTGTCTGCCTCTCCTAAGGTTTTGAGGTGTTAGTATATCTGGGAATCTTACCAGGCGGTGGTGAAATGAGGTGGGCTGTGTGGCAGGGGCAGTGAGCTGCAATGCCTTGCAAGTTGCTACCGTAGCAGTCCTTCCTAAAGACTGTAAAGAGGAACTTCACAAAACTGGTAGCTATCCAAGCTACTCAACTCACTCCTGCTTTGACAGCGTTCTAATGGAGACTGCTTTCCTGGGAATTGGTTAAGAAGATACTGTTTAGAAGTAATTGATGGTTAACAGATTTCAGTGAAAGCCCCACACTCCAGTGCCAGCAGAAAAGTGCTACAAAACGGTGTTATCACAGAAAATTTGCAGATGAACGTGCCTGTTGTGTGCTCAGATAGTGAGCTAAATCTATCAGTGCAGGCAAACTTTTGGAGAAATAAGGACTGGTGATTTTTTGACAAACTACTTTTGATTGCTTTATTAAGTCACATTTTTGTGTGTCTTCCTAAAAATTTAGCCTATGATATCCTAAAACAAATGTTTCATAGAAAGATGTACGCCAGAACAGAATGCTCCTGTTGGCAGACCACAGCCCCTAAAATCAGAGGCAGCTGCAGTGAAGTCATGGAGTTTTACATACTATAGGCTTCTAAAGGGAAAAAGAAAATACTTCACTGTAATAATAATGATGAGTTTCCTGGTTTTGTATATGGTACTTGCCTGTCAACATGTTGAAGCTGCAGCGCGTCCATTGGTCAGTGTCTATGTTGTAGGAGTCTATGTGCCGAACCAGGATCCGATCATTGTTGTAGTCCAGGTCGTTCCCACCTAACACATAAAGTTTCCTTTGCACAGCAGCCATGGAGTGATACACTCTCCTCTGTAACATTGGGCTACGGCTTAGCCACTTGTTCTGGAAATGAAAAGACCAAGCTGGTCTCAGCAGTGCTTGAAAATATGCATATATTAGCGGTACAATAATAGTAGCATGTTACTAGTGTTCTCCTGCCCTTTGGCCAGAAATCACAAGTGTGTATGCATGTGCTGTACATATGCTAAACGTGCATGCTGGTTATGACACTGACTAGATATACTGGACTTTCTAAACTTATTTCATAGTTCTCACATTTAAATTTATTAATTTATTAGTATTTTGGCTCTGTGTTTTTCTGTTTATCTCATTAGATTTCAAAGCTTTTTTTTCTTTATAATTCAGTAGCAAATCCTCCTTAAGCAAGACTATTATGCTTCAAGCAAAAAAAAAGTTTTAGATGTCTCCTTTGTATATAGCACTAAAATTATCTGGACCAGCTAGCTATGCTAAGAGAGAAGATAGATTCTTTTACCTTTCGTTATTCTTATTTGATCTTGTCCTTGGGGAGCGAAGCAACAGGGAAAAATAATTTCCTAAAGAATCTTTTCAAATGATTCATGTATTTGATTTAATGCTAACCCTTTATTTTTGGGCACTTACAAAATAACATCCCTTTGCATATCTTCCCTCCTGGTTAACAATATTCCAGAGTTCTACTTTTTGAGGAAGGAGGAGAGGGGACAAGGAAGCAGAGAGATTAAAACATAGCATTTTAAATGTAAGAAAGCAATTGCTCCTGCTACGCTTAAACACATCAGACCACGCAGCAATTGACAAAGATTAATATATTTAAGTTGACGAAGTTAAAATCTGTGAGGAAATTCCTTGTGTTACATGAGATATCGCTTGGGGTAACTCAAGAGCCCCTAATAAAACTGCCTTTTAACCCCCATAACGTATAGCTATACATTTCAATGTGTAATAGCTGAATATTAGGCATTAATGTTTGCATTAGTAGTCCAGTCTTTTAACACAAGACTATAGACACCATCTGCTTTGCAAAGCCTGCCTGCATCCCCTGATTGTATCTTTAGCTTCCTCCACTGCAGTGCCTGCCAGGTGAGCCGCAAAGCGCTGCAAAGGCAAAGAAACAGAGGGGCCTGGTGGGGTCACTCCTAATAAGCCAGCGTGTGAATACTAATCAGTGGTGGGGAAGCAGAGGTCACCCCAGCCGGCTTGTTGGCAGGTAGCTGTGTGCTCTGTGGCAGATGGCAGGCATTATCGACTCGCCACAAAGGCCTCGCGCAGAAGCAAGCGCTAGCGCTGAATGATAGAGTTATTGAGATTCTGTGCAAGATGCAAGCAGATGTGATGGTTTCCAGTACCCACCGTAAACAATATGCCAGCAGAATTTTTAAAAAGAGCATGTGTGTACAAACACCAAGCAGACCACATTTGAAGAATGCTAGCGCACACTTCCTCTTTAACTCTTTACCCGTCAGCCTGGGCTTCTTGCAGCCGGCACTGGGCACCGAAGGAGCCCTGCTGCTGCTATTTTGGGGTGCAGCTTTCGATGCTATGGCAGCGAGTGAAGAATCAAAACGAAAGATACACGAAAGAGAGACAGTATCTAAAGGAGAGAGTCCCCCTCAGAAGGAAAATAAGACTGCTGCCTGTAATTCCTACGTGCCTGGATTTAGGACAGAATCAGTGTTGGTATAATCGATGCATAAAACTGTTCCTGAAAAACAGAGAGCCAGGTTTGCCATTGCCTGCTTTCTGCTTCAGGACCCATATGTGATCTACCTTATCAAGTTAACTGGAGCCACATAGACGTGTCTACTGGCATAACATGGTCCCAAATAAAGCACTCAAAGCCCCTATCCTGCAACCAGAAAAGTCTATACTCTTCCAGGTGGGCGTAAATCAGACTATGCAACTCTGATTTCAAGCTTAGGACTTTTATTTCCTAATACAAACAAGAGGGCATAACCATGCCCTAACCCTCTGAAATGGTTACTGAGCCATGCTAACCTAATCAAAACACATACATAATGTATGAAACAATCCCATAAAGATATTTTAGGTGCTTGAGTAATAGGATGGCAGTCAGTGGAATAAGTCACTGACAGGTAGTATAGTTCTGAAAGTATGCAGGAAACAAAAAACCTACATATATATAAACCATTATGCAATTGCAAAGCAGAAATACCAATGAAAAGAAGCACTTCTGTGACACTGACTTTGAGAGTATGTTGCCCAGGGCTTTGTTGCCAGGGATTACAGAAAAATGAACAAGGAAAATAAACACTGATAAATACAGGACGTTAAAACACTTTTCTCTATTTAATCTAAGATGTTTCTAACACATAAAGGCTTCAAAACTACTAAAAACATCAGGGTGTCCATTTCTCTCTTAAACATACACATCAGCGGGAAGTGAGTGTAAAATACTACCAGTTCAAATGGACATCATTTTTAACCTTACAAAAGCATTTGAGGTATTTGCTAATAGATGTGTTTTAAGCAAAACATATGAGAAAAACACACACAACACAGATACCCACCTGCTTAGGATCATAGACCATGAGCCTGTTTTGATACTGCGCAGTATTTGTTACTCCTCCTATGAAAGAGTTTACACAGGTTACATTTTTCACATGGACAAAACCAAGAGCCAGGTCATGTATAGAAAAATAACCAATCCTAGGATTCATTTGCTGACACAGTTATACTGTGTACTACCAGCTGCACTTACATGCCACTGCACTTTTTAATCGGGTTAAGAGGAAGTAAGTAGCACATTCGTCAAAAATCTAGTAACATAAAATAGCAACAACCCCCCACACGACTTTCTTCATAAGACAAATTCCATGGGCTACAAACAGGATAAAAATTGATTTGTTTAGAAAGGACTGCGCATTCAGCCCTTTTCGTGACGCAAAGATAAAAGCCGCTGCTTTTCCAAGGAGCATGCAGCGCCTGACATGGTTTAGAGAAAGAGGAGATGGTTTTGTGTCACAGAGGAGGAGGAGGTCAGAGAAGAGCTGTACGTACATGAGAGCAGCGACGCGAGATGCCAACATCAGCTGGAAAACATAGTGCAACTCTTCGAGCGACTACATTCATGTGTGCATTGAAAGAAATTCTGTACTTGGCCTATATTACTCAGGGAGCATCTCCTGGCTTAGCTGTAGCCTTATGTTGGGAGGTTCCTCCACAGTGATCAGAAACACCACTAACCATTCACCATTATTTATTTTTCAATAATGTGCAGAAACTAAGGTAGGGAGCACCTCAGAAAAGCCTAGGATGGATTTTTACCAAACTAGATACTGCAAATCAACTCCTTCCCTCAACACAGTGTATGTTCAATGCCTGAGCATCCTATAATCTGTTGGTTTTAAATGGTAAATCTCATTTAGTAAACCAGAGGAAAAATTCCTCAGCCTCAAGTCTGTAGTCTTAGCTGAGTAAACACACTCCTGAACACACCTGAGACTCCTGGGAACTCCCTGTCTCTGCAGCACCAGCACAAGTCCCGGCTGCCCCGCTCTCCGCACTGTGCCCGTCCCTGGGAAGCCGGGACCAGGACAAACGCCTGCAAAAGCCGCACCTCTATGTTTTATCCCACCAGAAAGTCTGCACACAACTAAGGCCCTCTGGTAGCCACACGCCAGTGAAAACCAGACTGGCAGATTAGCTTCTTACATTACAGTTTTAACATCATGTGCCAGAGATGGACAAAATCCACTGAGAGAGGAAGGAATTTAATCCTTTGTTATACTCGTTCATGCTTCTCTTGTGCAAGGACATCCTCCGTTTCAGACAAAGCAGCTGCAGATCTGCTTTAATTCCTGCTGGCCGGGCTATGGTCACCAGCTGGCTGGTGGTCAGTCCTTCCTTCTTTCATCGGCAAGCAGCCTTCACATGCCTCCATGCCAGGGAATCCTCCCTCCCTTTGCCACATCCTGCTGCACCTAGTGTAACACTTTTTTTCAGAGCCGTATGGTGGTTTTGAAGCGACTCCCCCAGCTCTCACACATCACTTCAGTTTGTGGTGTGGTTTTGGTTCACGACCCAGACCCTTTCTGCAGGAAACTAAACCCAAAGCTCTGCTCCGCATGTGCACCAGATACGCTCCAGCTCCTAATGGGGGAATCGGGATGTGAACCAAGAACTGTTTTTTTGGACAGCTTTGAGCCAGCCGAGTGCTGGGTACATTCAGTCCAGGGGACCAGACTAAATCTAGTCCAAAGTAAAAATCCTGAACTGTAGATAGCGTAGATACAGACAGCTCTGCACCAATGTTTCATCCGCTGATCTGCTCCTACTGGGCTGAATTACTTGCTGATGTAGGTGCACCCTCCAGTCACGCCGAATATGAGGCTGAGAATCTGATCAATGGATAGCAAAAACTAAGGACAGCTTGTTCTCTGCTGCAGCAGCAGGGAGGAGTAACAGCGGTTACTCGTCTGCAGCTCTGCAAGCACCCGGCCCCTACACATGGACAGCAGCAGAAGCTTCCAGCTCAAAAAAAGCTTACAGGCTAAGGAGGTGGTGTAGACAATATGCAGCCTTTCCAGTGTTTCCATCACACTAGCACACATACTGTCCATCACAGCACCTGTAAACTACACGTGCAACAAAATGCATTGGAAAGCAATGATCGTTACCATTTCTAATCTCACGATACGTTATTTGCTTCCACATTGCTGTACAGTATTAGTGGTGATCAGCCATATGTAGAAACAGTCTTTTTTTCCGATCTGTTTTGTAATTTCATTTCTTTTACAATGTTATTTTCACTCCCAGAATAACGCTTAAAAATGAGACGTCAGATTAGTATATTGAAAAATAAAAACCATAGTTATTTGTTTGATTACCTCCAGAATGGGAAACTACAGGAGACGCACCAGAAACATGATGCTGTGTCTCTTATTCTCGCAGAGAAAGAACACCTGAGTTTTGGGGGAGAGACAGGGAGGAAGAAGAAAAAGAATGGAGCTGCTTCCCAGTGAAATAATGAAATAATCAAATAAGCAGAATTATTTTCCTCTTTTCACAAAGAGCCCCTCATATCAAGTACACAGCTTACATTTTTTCCCCTGCAATATTGCTCATCTGTGGTGTTTTATCATTACATTCCCTTCACATACCGCTCTTCACTTTTAGATTAATCTGCCAAAATGAGATGCTAAGGATTTGCATACAGATTTGACTACACAAAAATAGATCTGGAATTAATAACAGTCTCTATATGTTTTAATTTCTTCTAGACTGGAGTACCCTTGCCTCCAGCAGTATTCTTGGCTTTGAAAGTCATCAAGCTGATTTGTCTGCTCTTAGGTTATGATGCCACATGCTGCTACACTGTCCCCTGCAATCAAAGTGCTTGCAGAGATAGATTCCATGCCTTCCCCTAACAAGTATATTTTATAGATTGGCAGTTTTGATCCCCCCCCAGGGGGATAATCTGCATCTTAACAGGTTTCTATAGATACATCTGTCATTAAATATGCCATCTTATATCTGCATCAATTTTCAAACTCAAGTTACTCCTAACTTTGAAGTGCTATAGCAAAGTTTAAAATTTTCTGCCAAAATTCAAATTTAACAAGTCTGTAATGTCCTCTTGAACTATTCCTTTAAAAATACTCCAGGCAGCTGGGAGAGGGCAAAAGAAGAGTAATATGTCTCTTAACAAACAGGACAAGGAAAAATAAAAGTTTAAATGATACCAAAAATAGCAGATACTTTCTCTCAGAAAAAAATGGAGTAATCCTGAGATGATTTCTTAAACTTCTCTGCAGTGCTCCCTATGAGAAAAGAAGGGGAGAGGTAATGGTAAGAGCACTTGTAAAGAAGTACTTAAAAGTAAAATACATGTTATTAAGCTTGATGTCAAGCCATAGCAGCTAATGTGGTAGTAACCTGTCAGTTAAGAGGAAAAAATCTCTCGGTAAATGCCAACAAAATTTATAGTTTGGTCAGCGCTTGACTGGATTTTATAAGCCAAGGGCAACACTGCATCACACATTGACGGGAGCAGTTTGCCTGGAGGTCCTGGAGTTTCAGGGAGACCAGGAGCGCCCTCAGGACAAGCCTGTGTCTTTCCTGCTCTTACAGGAGTGAGAGCACCATCGCAGAGAGCCCAAACAGCATCACACCCCTGGGCTTACAGAAGTTTTTATACTGCCACAAGCCCCATCACTTACTCTCTGTGCACACAACTAAAGTGTAAAGCAGGGATAAGCACTGCTTTCTAACTGAGCCCTCTGAAAATCAAGAATTCGCCACTCATATGCTACAGTGCCCTTCTACATGGAAAAGCTCCTGGAAAGGTCTGAGACCCACCTTATTCCCCGCCCCCACCTCCACCCCTCATACATGAAAAATATTTTGTTTTGTTACAAACCCCCAAATAGTTCTCAAACCGAACTGAAAATCATCTCCAATAAAGGCAACTCCAGAAATAGAAGGGTGGGAGGCAGTAGCTTTAATACAATTTTCCCAATTGGAAATTTGTAATCCATATTTATAATAAGACCCCCATATGACTCGAGAAATCTAATCCTATCCGAATTCCAGAGAAAATATCACAACTCTCTCCGAAGTCCCCAAGTGCTAGGCTGTGCACATGAATCTGAGTTTGCTGGGAGATGTGCAAAACTACATGTTGGCAAAGAGCTCCTGTGTGTATTCCTTCCAGCAAACACATGGAATATGCAGAACTCAGGAAAGGCGCCCTTAGGTACTCTGTGCTATTTTAAAACAGAAATCTCTCCTCTCTCTCACGCCAGTGTGTAAAACCTAAGATAATCATTCTGCAACATGCCAACCCCCTGCCTTCTACTTCAGTCAACCCAGGTGCAGTGAGGACAGGGGAATTAGAGCATATTCCTACAGGCAGTGAATCCCCTGGGAGGCAGCAACGGCAGCTCTGATTCACGCTATTCCATCCTGGATGCAATCCGGCTGCCAACAAGAGGGGCACCCATCCTAGCTGGAAAAAAAAAATCATAAAAAATTGATGTTTACGTTCAATCTAAGACAATACAAGGACACCAAATCCATAATGTAGGTGTTTTATAGGTGTGTGAGACCTGCTATTCTTATTCAAAGTTGATAATAATAAAAAAGAAACACTCTTCCAAATATGGACTCTCCAAAAATGGGTCACAGGGGCAATTTTTATCTACATGTTAAGCTCATGATAATTTCCATGACAGCCTACCACAAAAGTTGGTTAGATACTGCAGATTCCTGTTTATTCCAGATCCATTTTTCATACAACAATTTTATAGTAATGAAATACTTTTCACCTCAATCGCTTGCAAATGCAGAATAATTCTCTGAGACACGTGATCTCTGTTCATTGGTCAAAACTGCCACCATTGAGGCAAAAAAATCTCAACAATCAAATAATTAAAAAAAGAATCAAAGAAGAAAAAACTATTTAATCAGCAGCAACTGTAGAGGGTTTTTTTTCTTTCAGCCCCCAGCAAAGTTGGGTTTTCATGTGCACGTTAAGAGGTGATTTTTAGCCGACACACTTAAGGCCACGCAACTCAGACCTCTCTGAAATAACAGCATAATGCTTTGCTTTAGACAACACTTTTCATGCACTAATCTCTTGAGCACTTTACAGGGAAGGGAAGCCTTGTTATCCCCAGCTGCAGATGCAGAAATGGCATCGAGCTGAGCTGCCTGGCAGAGGTTCCCTAACTCCCTCTCTGCGCCCCAATCTCCGCACACGCGGCACCTACGTGAAAGGGGGAAGGTCAACCTGCGCAGAAAAGGTGGTCTCCCGACCTGCACGGTGCGCCGTGGGGGATGAAGGCAAATGTGTGTAGTTCAAGTTCCCGCTCTTCTGGAGAGCATTTCACTGCATTTATAGGAAGTGACTGTTAGTACAGCTGAACTCCAAAGGGTTTGGTGCGTTTTGTGCCTACTTCACTTGCACACTTCTCTTTCCAAGCATGTGGCACACGGTTCATTTGTGAAATGGGTCACGGTGTCAGATGTTAACTGGGGCCTGTAAAATTCAGCTTTCGATAAAATTTCAAAACCATCTGCCCAATGCTGTACTGTCAATACAGAAAACTTATTTTAATGAATTCTCATCCACTTTTTAAATTAAAACTAAACTGAAATAGGGGGCTGTGGAAAAAAAAAAAAGAAAAAGAAAAAAATTAGAGCACAAATATAAATTGTCTTCCAGAATATATGGAGCTTGGAAAACTTGAGAAGTGAATCCACCTTCTGCTGCCCAAAGGATCAGGCCACTTCCAAAGTGCAAAACCACCCTGAGCCCTCTGACAGGTAAAAACCCCACAGGGGTGATGGCAGCTTAGCAGTCCCTCCATCACCTGAAACAC
Source organism: Dromaius novaehollandiae (assembly GCF_036370855.1). Taxonomy (NCBI): domain Eukaryota; kingdom Metazoa; phylum Chordata; class Aves; order Casuariiformes; family Dromaiidae; genus Dromaius; species Dromaius novaehollandiae. The sequence goes on along the minus strand of NC_088100.1, from coordinate 44,552,947 downwards.
CAGCCACCCGTCTCCTACTGTCAATGTACGCGTGCCCTTCTACGGTGCGCTGTTTATCAGGCTTCCCTTCCCGGCTTCCTTCGCCATGATTTTATGCTCTATTACTTTGGACTGCTTCTCATATTTGTTCCAAAGGAGCAGCAAAGTAAAGCTGACAATGAATCCCAACAACAGTAATAGCAAACCCGTAAGTCTAGCCAGCTTTTGATCAGCAAAGCCTTTCGAAGACAACGGGCCGTAGCAGGGGCACTCGCGCTCTGGTTGCAGACTAAGTAAACGGTCTGTGTGCAGGTCATGCTTTGATGATTCGCTCCGCAAAGACAGGGGCTAGAGACTTACATTACCGCTATTTAATTTATTCATTTATAAAAAACTGGACAAATTCTCATAGTTATTTTGCCAGCTGGCTGTATCAAAGAGACTTTAAAGAGCTCTTGCTGAGGACCCACAAAAGGAGCAGGAACAGAGCCCAGAAGCGTCTCTAGCTCAGAACACTTTTCTGATTACGTCATTTTATGCCACGTATTTCAAAATTAGGTTTCCTCCTGCATTGCTGATTACTCTAACACCTTATATTTGACAGTGGAACAGTGGATTTTTTCAGCAATGACTACTGATGTTTTGGAACAGTAAAACATCTCTCTGTACTATTCCCCTATCCTTGAATGTACATGTAGAAAGAGCTAGTTTCTGGCCCTAAGCAATTAATCAATAATAGAAAGCTAGCTATGGTTATGGCATCTCCATCTACTTTTATTTTTAAAATAGCTATTTTCAATATGTATAACCCAGTTTTCAATCTGTGAGTACATAATTCAGATCAATACCATACTGAAGTATTGCACGATATGCTCTCGTAACTCAAACTGTCAGAATCCAGCAACTCAAAACTGCTGAGCATTTTCTCAAAAAGGCAAAAGCTATACGAAATAGAGCAGAACAGCCCTATCTAGCTCATTCTACTGTCAAAACATTACTCCTTACTGTGACTATTATATGCCATCGGTTTTACAACAGAAGCTTTGTTAGTAGTATTTTCAAATATAAATGGAACAGTATTGATTGAATATTTTTTGTTGCTTTGCCCAGTTGTAGGCAGATCATCGAACGGGCTTCCACTTACTTCTTCCCCTGATCCTGCAGTTGTATTAGAGGCACATCCTTGAACACAGTATCACACTGGTTCATTACATAAATGCAGACAGTATTTAAACACACAGACACACATGCATTTCAGTTGTGCAACTAAGCATCATTTTCCCTTTCCCAGCATACCTGAAAAGCTTAAATGCAATCTGCAACCAGCCCCACAAGTGACTTCAAAAATCTCAATCAAATACTTTCTTGCTCCTTTTTGTTAAAGAAAAAATAAAATTAAGAAAAAAAGTTTTTTTTTTTCATGTCTCCTGGGCTCTTTCAATGTATTTATACAAATCTCTTTAACACAATTTCTAAAAAGCTCCTTTCTCATTAATAAAACCTGTCAAACGTAAACCACAGAGTGGGGGGAATCAAGACACAGCAATAGTACCATGTTGAAAGGTGCTTTGAATTGCTCCCTAGAGGCTCTCATCTCATCTCTTTCCACTGACGAAACAGGGAAGGTACTCGGTAATGCTCTGAACGCACCCAGTTGTACACCTAGGGCGGAACTCATGTTTCTGGATCGTCGCCTGGGTCTCAAAGTACACTGCGCACACGCTTCAGGATTAACAGGCAGCACAAACTCTGCAAGACTTCTTCGATGTCAGCTGTTAACATAAAGTGCTTGTCAGGGATCTTTGCGACTCCGTGCATTCTGCGATGCCTTTAATTCCAAACCCACTATTCATGATTTCAGTGCATATGTATAAAAATAGAGACCTGCTACTTCCCCGCCAATGCCTGGGAAGCCACTCTCGTTTGGCACTTAATCCATATGGGCAGAAAGATGCATCTGCGAGGAGCTCCACTAACCTCAGTGACATACGTTGACAAGCACAGTCAAGGCATAAGTAGCTAATTTCTTCTTTCATTCATATACCATCTTTTCACCAGAGGGATCCCAGACCATATTAAAATCCCCAGAGGGTTTCTACAGTGAAGATGGCAATCAGTGCACACTTTCTTCAAGGGTTAGACTCATTTACTCATTAACTTCCCTGATAAATATTATAACTTTAGAACTTTCCATGACACATTCCTTACTACAAGGAATTTTTTTTGTCTCTCAAATCTTATGTAGACAGCACTGACCTTTTTCCAAAAACAACTAATGCCAGAGAAGTCACAACAAAGACTGATGACACAATGTCCTCACCTCCTATCAATGTGCACATGTAAAATAAAAAATATCAGATTGAGTTGCAAATGACATGTTATGTTAAGATTACAAAGCCTTTACTTTCATCTGTCTGTGCCATAATGCTACAATTTCATGCAGGCAGTCCTGCGCACAGAGCTGTTCGGGATGCCCAACAAAGGCCACCTCTGCCTGTTCCAACATACGCAACAGTAAGTGGGAGCAGTTTAGACAACTGCCTTCAAGTTTTGGATCTACACAAGCCTACAAGCAGTTAACTCACCATTTCATTGTCAGGAATAAATGCATGATACCAGATCACACCACAGAAACTGGGGTTTGGGTTATTTTTGTTCTTTTTAGCAAGCACACAATTTACAAACCTGCATTTGTCAAAAAGTGGATTATCATTTTCATTCATTGTGATTTATGAAGGGTGATTGGAAGTAGCACATATGGTGTACACAGCTTTGAAACACAAAGAGATATTTAGTAGACACAAAATATTGTATGTGTGTAATACTCCCATACTTCTAACCAGGCTTGATTATATGCCACCAGGCTTAAATTCTTTGAAATACCAATCTCCTAAGACAAAAGTTATCCTGACATATAAACCAAAAAAGATTTATTAGTTTCATTGGAGACAATATTTTGTGTTTTGTTAGTACCTCAAATTGTGTCAAATGTTTTCTACCTGATATCCAAAGAAGACCATCCACCACATATCCTGCATGGCATGAAAGGGATCGGTCAAAGGACTGTACAAAGGTCCACTTGTTCTTCTTGGGGCAGTAACGTTCCACGGTAGGTAAAACTTGACGCAATTCATTTCTGCCCCCTACTGCATAGAGGTACTCGTCCACTGCTCCCAGTACAAAGTGTTCCCGACAGTTCTTCATTGGAGCTATCTCAGCCCACGAATTAGTGCGGGGGTCATATCGACAGGCAGTTCTCACCGCACAAGTGCGCCCCGTGGAGTGCTCTGCCTCTCCCCCAGCTACAAAAAGAAAGTCTCCCATCACAGCAACGCAGTGGTGACTTCTCCCTACGGGCATAGGTGCCAGCTCGCTCCAATTTGCAATCCCTGCGATGTGAACGTTCTCTTGATCCACTGGATTGAAGTATCGCAGTTCCTTCACTTTACAGATTTCACGTTTTTTCCCACCAATAATGTAAAGAGTGTCTGACTGGAAGCGAGGTCTTGTCCTTCTGGTTTGCCAAACCGGCTGTGCATAGATGCTCTGGTGGTAAGCCACGGCCTCATTAATGAGCGCTGTTGCAGTTTCACTAGCTTGGACGAGAGGATGAGACAGAGCTACAGCATGCAATGTATCCACGTCCATAAGGCCGAAGCGGACGTACTGGAGAAGTTCATCCAGGTACTGGTAATGGCAGTTGTGTTCCAACCACCTCACAGCTAGCTAAAAGGGTGGGGAAAGGAAGAGAAAAACAAAACACAAGAAACAATTATCTGCATACAATTCTGTCGAAATCTGGTCTTTTGAAAATTGTGTTTGCATTCTAAGAACTGTATACTTGCCTTAGTAGCAATATCAATCAGTACAAAAAGTACTTGTGAATGCATGAATCAACATAAAAGATACACTTTAAAACTCCATCTATTATATATATAAAAGCATTGTGTTTTACTATTCCCCCAAAAGAATTACAATTTTTCACAGTATTAATACCAGACTGGAATACTGCTATGCAATACTCTTGCTGTGCAAACTGTTAGAGATGCTTTAGGAAACCACAATATCGAGGAATCAAGCTGCTGGAGCACTATTATAAATATAGAGACTATGTGATCATTGAAGACCCCAGGCACACTAGAAAGAAAATAAGACTGTGGTTAGATGATTAGAAAGAAAAGGCTTTTTTCTGCTCCATCTTTCATTCCATTTATGACAAAATTTTGAAGGAATATAACAAATAAATACTGAATCCCTCTACTTTCTTCCATCTTCATTTATTTTAATCACAAAATGGGGGAGATGTTTAAAGAGGTCAGAAATTATAACAGAGAACAGAGAAGCACAGAAGGGGTTCTGCTGGCTTGGGACTAGAAGGGAGAGGAAAGAGGAGAGGAAGAGTCTGAAACCAACGAGCAATTGTAACCGGTATCAACAGACAAAATAAACACAGATTTTAAACTACATAAAGCACACTGAATCCAGCCAACTCTATGAGGAGGCAAGGAAGGGATCTATCCCTAAACCGTTTCAGGAAATGTTGTATAAATTATTCTTGAAAATCTTCATTGATCCCTTAACTTCCTCAGGAAATCCATGCGCATGCTCAGCTATCCTCTTGGATGATTATTCCTTTTACCTATGCAAGAGCACCAAATCTTTCAACTTGTCCCATTTTCCACTGCATCTCTGGGTTTACACTCTAGAGCTCAGGAACCCCTGGTCCAACTTTGAATCTCCTTTGAATCTGATGATTGCTGCATCCTGTCCATCCAAGATGAAAAACAGCTTGCTACCTTCCTTTTCTCCTCCACCTCTGATGCATTTGAAGAGGCCTGCTGCAGTTTCCCCTTCTCTGAAGGGCGAAGTCTCATATTTTCATTCTCTCTCAGGTTACATTTCATAAGCCGCTGAACCTCTGTTGCTTGGCTCATGGCTCTCTCTTGCTTAAAGAAAATGCCCCCTTTTTCTTGATATTTGTTGCCCAAAACTGGGTAAAATCTTCTTCTTAAGGCTGTAGTAGTGGAAAATAGATTGGAAGGATCCCTTTGATCACAACAAGCTATGCCACTTCTGTTTGTACATCCCTACTATTTGAGACTTACTTTGTCAATGCACTATGATAGTGCTGATTCATGTTTAAGCTTATGACCTACTAGCTCCACATCTTTTTCTGCAGAACTTCCACAAAGTGCAGTGCTCCTACCGGTTATGACTGAACTGCCTACTGTTTACTTTACACCATTGCCCCAAGATCATTCTGAATTCTAATTTCATTTTTGAAAGTGCTTGAATACTATTCCACTTTCTGATTGTCTGAAAATATAAAACCCTTATTACTCTATCATCCAAGTCATCAACAAGACATTGAATAGTTCTAGATGAGGACAGGCTCCTCTCCCTGATACATCCTTTCATCCTGACAAAGGACTGCTGGAGCAGAAGTTTCTTACCAGCTATGCAATAACAACAGTTTTGTCTACAACTTACTGCCCTGCATTGCTCATGAGAATGTCACATGAAACAGCTTGAGAATAAGGCTATCTTGCTCAGGGCTTTTTTATGCTCACAGTATATCAAACCTATTGCTTCTCCTCTATTCTGTAAGAGAAAGACCATGACAAACTAGAAACACTGTTTTATTAAGATGTGAAACTCTTAACTTTTTTCTTCTCTGTGCTACTCAACCCCTGCAAAACAAAGAATCAATGAAGAGCATCAAAAATTGCAACAGTAGGTTCAGTGAGTTATATGCAGTGTTGTGTTTCACTGTGCATTAGCTATACATATTTATATATGCTGGTAAACAAAGAGTTAATTAAATACATTTAAAAGTGCTTATGGACTTGAAATCATTGAGGATTATAGTCACATGTTCTAAAACCTACCAAATATACAAGTCTAGTTGTCTCCTGTTGTGTGGCTTTAAGTAACTTCCTGCTCCATCTCTTAGTCCATGTGAACCATTCCTCAAAATCTTCAGAGGCATTTAGCTCTCATCACTGACTAGACACTTGAATTCAAGTGGAATTCAGGCTGTCTTCATCATGATGAAGACACCAAATGAATTCATACTGACTGATGTGTGGGTTGCTTTATTGAAGGAGAAGCATTTACAAAGAGTGAGTACTTTATCTGTCATCACTCGAGTCCAACAGATTGGTGTTTCTTTTGCTTACAGTCCATGTCATCACTCATACCTAAAACATCATAGCACAGGTGTCACCTGTGCTATACATGACAAAGATTACAGACTCTTAAAAGATACACATTGCTGCAATCAGATCTTGGTAATTACAAAGCTTTTAAGTCAATTTTAACATTAATGCCTGTTAATATCTTAGAACCTCACTCCTCCTCTACTCTCCCCTCCCCCCCAATAAATACTGTATAAACACACAAACAACACTACATTCATACCTTTGCATTTATTTGTGCATATGGGGATGTGTGAAGAGTTGCAGCAGAAGCGATGGACCTCTCCATTACAACATGCATTCTCTGCTGCATGAAGTTTGGCAAAAGCAATTTGGTTCACACTGAGTTTGATCTGTATTGTGAATATTTGTGGAGCTGTCATTAAAAAAAAAGTTTCACTGGAATCAATAATACGTAATATTTCTCTAAAATCATGGAATTTCTATACCACCACAGCAATGGCGCAGAGTGGAATATGGATACTGTTGGTACTCATTGAAGATGTACAACCTATTTCCAGACTTGATGCAAAACTTTCTCCATCTTTTCCTGCTCTATTTCACCCCCAGCCATATGTCCTCCTTCTTTCTTTTTACCCATGAACACCTTTGAATCTTTCCAAATTCAATTTATTGCAACCTCCTTGGGATCCTCTAAACACATCTAAGTTATCTTTGGTCTACACTACTTCCACCCTTCTAATGAGCAACTGCAACAGCAATAGAGGGAGTAAGGTGAATCCCAGGCGATGTCTTTTGTATAGGCAGCTACTGACTCTTTCCAGACTTCAACAAGCCTGAGGTCACTTTGTTGTAGAGTACTGCGTTTTACTATACAAATTTAGAAGGTAGGGCTAAGCAGCCTACACATCACCTTATCACCTGTTTGGGCTGTAGGTAGTTGATACTGGACACAGAGGCTTTGTTGGCACTGAAGTTGCTCTTAAGAGAGCAACTGAGATCTGGGAATCACTATGTGTGATTCCCACTGGAATTGCTGGCCACTGGCCAGCTGCCCTCCCGCTACCACTGAGCACAACTCGACTACAGTATCTTATGTGACTTCTACCCAATCTGTGATTCTCCAAGGCAGGAAAAAGGTGCCATGAACTAAAAGCTGTAATGTTTATATCTCCTTGTCTTGCTATCAATACCAATTACTATTACTTGACTTTAAATGCCATAAATGCACGTCAGAACAGTCCTTTAAAATAGTTACTACATATTAAAGCCACAAATGTATGCATTTATCCATATATTCCATAGAATGCATGACCATCACCTAAATCATGACACAGGGCTGTGGAGCAGGTCATGCGGTTTTAGGGGCACTCACAAATTGACCCTCAGACTTTTGCATTTCATGTGCAGTGCACACTGTTACAGTGCTCTCTAGCAGAACACGATGTGGAAGAAAACTGAGCTACCAGTGAGGTGAGCTGACACTCCAGTCAGTGGATGGCTTGGCAGCTATTGGGAGGTTGGAGAGGGCAAAGATCAAAAGAAAATCAAGTATCAAACAGCTCTTTTGCATGCAGTAGAAACAGTCACTCATGAACTGCAATACAGTTTTGTATTTCCTTTAGCGTAAAGGAGGCAAAAATAACTCTCGTGAATATACTGCAGAAGTGCAAACTTGTATGTAACATACTAGCAAATATCTGTGTATTTACTCAATGCAAGTTCCACCACCTTTCCTCAGGTTTTGTTTAATCCAGACTGAGACTGCTGCCTGCACAGGAAATTCCAAATATTATGCCATATACACACTAATTAGACTGCCTATTTTCTAGCCTCTCTGGCAGCAGGTATTAGCAACTGCAGTCAAGATAGGGCCATTATACACTTTTTGACACTGCAAGGACACATCCAGACTTCTCTAAGGAGGTTGTGATAACACTTGAAAGTACAACTGTGTTTAAAACACAAACAAGTAAGCAAAAACAAAGAGACTCTCCACAGTTTTGAGTTTAAAAATATTTATGTCACTACTAAATAATTAACAAAATAAGGAAGGG